>NC_057868.1:37838605-38153752 GCF_019740435.1 Gambusia affinis | reverse complement strand
AATTATAAGTGCACAATATATCGTGACTAACATCGGTATTGGCCGATATTAGTCATTTTTTAACATATTGGTATCAGTCCAATAAATAAAACTGGACTGATATGAACAACTGATATTTATTTTTATCTTGTTTCTGTCTGTTTCAGGGTAGGGTTTTTCCTTTTTCTACCCAAAAGTCTCAAAACTTTAGTGGAAAAAAAGCTTATATTGATATTGGTACTAATTTACATATTGAAATATCCTTAGAACCAATTTTTAATCCTAAATGCTAAATCTATATAATTTTTAGTCTATTTTTGCTTAATTACTGAACTAAATTAGTTTTTCTTTCTGCAAACGGCCTTTTTTTGAGTAATAAAATTATTAATCGATTACTTTAATAATCAATCATGATTAATTGCTCCAACCCTATGAAGACTCTTGTCATGAATGGCCTGAATAATTCTGAGGCCATTTTTTTTTCTGTTGAATTCACAGAAACATTCTGGTAATATTAGTTGTATTAAAGCCATTTAATATGTTCTTGCTTGATTTGTTTTCTGTACATTGTATTTTGCAAATAAACCTTATTGATAGAAGAGGAATCGTTTAGATAACTACTTTCAAATCTAGAAAAGTGCAACATGAATCACAGATAAATGAAAATATCCAGTGTCACATTTCTGTTTATTTTAAATTATCAAGATTAAAACCAGCTCACAAACTAGAAGCAGTTGAGCCAGAATCTCTAAAGCATGACATTTACTGCGTGGGAAGAAAGTATTAAAAACAAAGACTCAAAGTGTGCTATTTTTATTTGATATACTGTGAAGGGGTTCAAATGGCACAAAATGGCAGCAGGTTGATAAATATGGCGTAAGGCTTCTATTAACTGATCCGTTTCAGTCTCAATTTCTTTCATTTGCAAATGATGAATGAAGGCATTAAAGTCCAACCAACCGGTCTCATTCTGAATGATTTTCCTCTCCAGTTTACATCCAAACAATCCACATAAGACCCTGCACAACTCAACGGCCGAGCCCTGAGATTATCAAACCAGCCTGCTGTGAAGACAGAACACGGCGAAAAGCTGAAAATGCTACAAAATCCATCAACAGTAACAGATGAAAACAAAACTGAATATAAAAAGAATCTCAAACTTTGAATCCCTCATTCTGTTAACTGTAGGTCCCACTCGTGTATATCATGTATGCAAACATAGAAAACAGAATCTAGATATCCTGGATGAGAGTTTTGTCCAGTGGTAATTAAACATACAGTTAAAATCATTTATAAACAATAAACCAACAGAATCCCTCTTGTGTTCATCTGAAGGTTCTTCTGCAGGTTTCTAATCTCTGATTTATCTCAACTTCAGGTTTATGACACTAAAGCAGGTAGGTCTCTGGGTGATCGCTTCACAGACGTGTAAACATCAGTTTTCAAATAAAGTCTGTTGCCAGGACTTGTGGACATCAGGATATCCACACAACCTCGAGTTTTTCTTTCTCTGAGGGAATCGCTGGCAGTCTGCTGCCTCCAACAATGATGTCGTCTCATCTTTGGCTTTCCAAAATTTAACTGTTCAGGTTCCAAGTTTGAATCTCACACATAAAAAAAGAGTCACCTGGAGTCTGTGCAGGTTCATCCGGCCTGTGTGTGTCTCTGTGTGTGTGCAAAATGTTTTAAGCCCACTGAACTTGAGCTCCCGCCTTGGAGTGTCTTTTGGCCTCTTTGATGGAGAGAGCTTCTTCGTTTTCGCTCATTTCTTTCTGCCGCTTCTCATCCAAAAATGTCACTAGAGAGTCCATCATCTCCACCACTTCAAGAATCTGCTGAAAGATCTGGTTTTCTTCTTCCTCTTGCTCTGGTGTCTTATCTGTTCAAAATGGAAAAAAACAACAACGAACAGACATAAAAATGACATAAAAACATAATTACTTTTAAACTAGTGATATTTTTCTGTGCTAAAAATATAAGAATGCACCGATTCACTTTGTCCATGATGCCTAATCTAGATTTTTTTCTCAATATCAATATTGAGAAATCGACTAATCGATGGTTTGATTAGTCTTTCGCCCCTATACACTGATACAGACCGTCCCTATGGACCGATACAGATATTAATATTGGATCGGTGCATCTCTACTGAAAAAACATACTTCAGTGTTAAATGTACAATCAATCCATCCAGGATTTCAATATTAGTTTTTGAAATTTGTGATTTCAAAAAACCCCATTTTTGCGGTGCTACTTTAGAAATATTTTTAACTCATTAAATCCCTTTTAAAACCTAAATATAGAAGAAAAAAAAATTAGGAAAAAAGAAAATTATTTTTATTCTAAGACTAAATATCTTGATTTTTATTACCCATCATATTAGAGGCTGAGGCAGCAGTGTGATCGAATACTGCCACCTGCAGGTGGGAGTAAGTAGTTACTTAAACCCAATAGTTTTCACATTTTTTGCGGAAAATTCACACTAAACTCAATTTCTAGTGCTGTCAGACTGCTGAACTCAAGCTGCACTTAATTAGACATGTTACTTTAAGAAAACATAATTTTTTTACTTATTTACACACATATGTCATATAGAGTACGGTACTCCATTATTTGTTAGACTTCTTGATCTGGAACCCGAGCTCAAATTTCCTACTGCATGTAAGTGCAAAATGGTAAAAAAAGAAGAAAAAGAAATCCTTGAATCTTTAATTTTACATAAACATTAAAAGTGTGAGGATCTGTGGATTTTGTGCAAATTTCTGTGAATGTGGAATCAAAAAATCTGGAGGGACTGACTTTAAAACCCATCACAGATTTAGAGGAGATGCTGGGCTCTGCCTTCATTTCATTCAGATGGTAATTTCTCTTCTGTAAACAAGTAGCTAATTGTACAAAGAAATGGGCTGATTAAGTAAATCATGCAAAAAAACAACAGAATTAGATATTTTTCATTAATGCAAGATGTTTAGAATGGAGAAAAACAGCACGCAAACAAAACACTGCAGTGTTGGATGTTTATAAGTTGAGTTTTTGTATCTTTTCGTGGCATTCAGAGCGAGGTCAGAGTTTCTGCAGACGGAACCACCCACCTTTCATCTCCATTAACTTCCTGTACTCCAGCTCCAACGTGCTGCGCTTGTCCTCCAGTTCCAGCTGTCGGGACCTGAGGGGAAAAACAAACTACAGCTCAGCCGTGTCTGCAGCACATCCTGCTGATGCTGCAGGTCATTAAACAGGCAGCATGAAGGCGCAGTGCTGCCATGGAGAGAGCAAACAGTGACCACCGCTGCTCAAAGGTCTACTGTTATTAACTACATGGCTGCACTCGTTTCCTGATACACTTCGACTTACTCCACCATGAGATCCGACTCCTCCGAGACCAAGGCGTTCTTTTCATGGACCAGCTGGATCCATTCTTCAATCGTTTCAGAGGAATCGTTGTCGTCTGGACGAGGGCGAAAACAAACAGATTGTGAATCATTTAGGCTTTATTTTTTAAATTAAAAAAGTGGAAGATGAGTTTGATCAAGAATCAGAGAACCATTTGAAATTTGACATGGGAACGCTCAAAAAGACTTGTATTTTACATTTAGCTGACTTACAAAATGATAATAGAAACATTTTCCTTCTAAATATGCAAATGGAGTAAAGCTGCTTTTTTTGTTATTTCAATGTAAGAAACTGTGACTGTGTTCAGCTGCATGGTAACAACCTTAGGAATGAATGCACAGACACTCACAATCAAATTTCAATTCAAAAATACTTTCCTGATCCCAAAGGGAAATTAAACTGCAATTAAATTCAGGATGGATTTTAGCACCAGGTTTGAAGAAAAATATAGATATTTTTCCCCTTACAGCAGCATCAGTTGAATCAGACTTTTATGGAATTTATTTGGGAAAATTAAACTTGCATAAAAGTAAAAACAAATAACCTTGACAAAATAAAAAAAGCCTTTATCAAAATATAATATTGATTCTGTTGTATAATAAATGGGTAAAGGTAATGGGTTCATAATGGCCATAGAACAGACGAGTAGAGAATTGATTGAGGATTTTGTGTTAAAGCAGAAATTCAACAAATTAAAAACTGCACAACAATAAACTGCAATAAGTATTAGATCAAAAAACAAATAAAAGACTTACTGGGTTGCCTGCGCAGACTTCTCTCCAGCTTCACACCTTTCTCTTCCAGCTCCTTGTAAGAGACTTCAATCTCCTCCAGTCGACGCTGGATTGACTGGAAAATAATATTTTATTTTACATTAGTAGACCCCATATTTAATGTTTTTTCAGGTTCATTGAGGTTAGAGAAAACAAAAAACAAACAGACGTTATGTAAACATTACCACAGTGATGTAGTAAAACCAGCATAGAGAGGGCTTTTAGTCATTAACCAGCCACAGCTGCTTCAGTAACAACATTCAAAGATATTATAAAGGCTATTCATTTACATTTATAATAGAAAACCAGTATTTAACCTTTTCTACTCCTTTGCTGCAAAATCCCAAAAGTTTGACAAAATTTATGGAAAATAATTAAAGCTAATAAAAAAAACACATAGAAGCATTAAAACTTTTTACTCTATAAGTAACAAATCTATACAAGTTTCACTTTTTGAACTGGAAGATATTTTAGTTTATTAAGATGAACCTAAAAATGTCCTGCATCGTCCAGATTTTGAAGAAAAGGTTCAGTTCTACTAGGTTAAATTAAATAAACATGTGGATGAAACAAAATTGACAAAAACCTGCTAGTTCTGCAAAATATATAGAGAAGAGTTGCTCAGATTACCCAGGATGCATTTCAACACCAGGTCTATGCACATTAAGTCAACAGATATGTTGATGATATTTGACTTTCGTTCTAACCTGAGCTTTGCAGAAGCGATCCATTACACTCATCTTGGCTCGCCTCTGCAGAGTCTTCATCCTCCTCAGCTCAAACTTTTTTGCCTGGACTGGGTCAGACGGCTCCAACTGCAGGGAGAGAGACGACATTCAACACATGAATAACATTCATTGGATTTCCTGTTATAAATACGAAATCTTCACACCTTTACCTTCATGTCAAATAAGTCTTCCTGTTCATCAAACATATCATAGTCCTCATCATCATCGTCGTCATCATCATCAACACCGTCCTCTGAAGTGCTATGAACGTGATGGAAGGTTGTCTCTGTTTTAAGAGAAGAGTTAAAATTTAGATAAATTAGAAAAAAAATATGCTGTTTCTTGCTAATCATCCATGAGAATACTAGTTTGCTGAAAGAACAGATTGGAAGATGCTGAAGAGAGACAAAACTAAACAAAGTTGAAGACAAAAAAAACAAAAAAACAGCTAAAGATAGAAAGACCAGAAAAAAGCTGAAGAGAGACAGATCTAAAATAACAGAAGAGACAAATATGAAGAGGTGTGACATATCTGCACTCCGCAACTGTTTGAAAGAAAAACATAAGAACTATTGCAAAGTCGTTTATATGTCCTCGACGCAGACGCCCATAGCTATGTTTAGATGTAACAATTATTTCCATAGAGTGAAATATGTACAGACAGCAACATTTTGTGAGAAAACAAAACTTGAGAAAGTGCTATTTTTGCACTGTGGCAGTTGAAGAATCTCATAAATTGGATTAAAACTTTGGATTTTAGAAAAAAAACTATAAGGGATATGAAAAAATTGAATCATTTGAAGATGGCTTATCATGTTGTGACTTGTTCAAAAGTTTAATTAAGTTTCTAGGTTGACGTTTGAAGGAGAAATAAGCTGTCAAAGAGTACAAAGTTTTGGAAGACTTTAGCAGAGTGTTTGAGCTTTTCCAAGAATTTCAAAGGAGCCATAACGGTTCTAAGATTTCAAAAACAATGTTCTCACTGAATATTGAGTAAACTATGTTTTCCCCCCTTAACAGAAGATCAGGGATCCACATACCGACTCTGCCTGGATGGACGGTGAGTCGGCAGTCTCTGCTGATCCTCGGCGAGGACAGATTCCAGGGGGAAAACTTGGACCGGACTCGGTTCTGCCCGCTCGGCATCTCTTTTTTCTTGAAGCAGTGACGGTTCTTCTTCTCACGGATGAGACTAGCTGTGCTCCCGCTCCAGTAGCCCTCTTCTTCTTGTCCATCCTGGCCCTCTTGTTTAGGAGGCCCACCTGCGTTTGCGGAGGAAGACGAGCAGGAGGACGACCCGCCTTGGGTTTCGGAGTCCGAGTCTGCGCTGAAGCTCTGCAGATTCCCCAGCTCGTTCCGCTCCTCGATGGACAGCTGAAGCTTTCGCAGTGGTTTGAGAGAGACATCTGGTCCTGCTTTAGAAGTTTCCTCTGGAGCCGCTTCAACAAAAGGTGTCTGGGGAGTCAAGATGACTTTGCGAGGTTTCGCCACTGGTGGCGAGGGCTCGCATGTGGGGGTCGTCTGACGGGACAGGCGTGGCTTTGGAACGGGAAAAGGCACCGGCTCATCTTGAGTGGGCTCCAATATCTCAGGTTTAGATGCAGGATCTGGAAAAGTGCTCGTGTTCAGTGGTTCTTGGAAGTTTCCTTTGGACTGATGAATAATCTGATCCGGTTCTTCTTGGTCATCTGAATGTGTGACAGCAGAGGAGACACTCTCTGGTTTGAGGAAATACTCCTCATCTGATGGAGACAGCGTATAGCTCTCACTGGAAACTCCGTTGTCTTCATCTTCGTTGATGTCCTAAATAAACAAAGTTATGAGTGAAATGTACAGACCACTGCACCGACAATAAACCGAGAGAATCCCTCCAGTCTGTTTGGTCAGTGACCCACCTCACAGGACGCTTCAACATCACTAGAAAACAACAAATCTTCAGAGTGCATCTCGCAGTAGAATCTCCCTGTGGGAAGAGAAGAGGTAAAGAAGTGTTCACATGTTAAAAATATCAGCAAACAAAAAATTTTATTCCATGTAAAGGCTTTACCATAGTTTGGTAGTAACCAATTACATTTGCCAGAGTGACTTTTTTTTGAAAGAATGCATTTTAGGAGTATTTTTGCTACGCTGTACTTTTTATTTCAGTAATTTTATTATGAAATATTGCTACTCTTACTTGATTTAAATTTCAGTTTTCTCTACCCACTTAACGAAGGATAAACTTGTATTAACCAAAATTTACCATGTACTTGCAGTTTTGTCAATATCATAAACTTTATCTTAAAAAAATTGATTTGTAAAAAATTTATTTTGCCTGATTTTTTTTTTTACTTAAATGAATATAAACTTTTGTCCCTAAAACACCAAAATTTCCACTTAACTTTACATTTAGGTTCACCTGATTAGGTAATTTTTAAATATTAAATGATTCATAATTTGATCACTCACTCAGCACATGAGTAGACTTTTTACCCAATTTTTTATTTTTTTTACTTTTACTTGAGTAAAAATATTTTGAAGTAGTGCTACTCTTATATAAGTACAATCTCCAGGTACTCTTCCCACCTCTGGGCTTTAAAAGTCATATTCCAAAATTGCCCGGGTCACAGTGGGCTCACCATCATGATTGATGGTATGCTGCTATTTTTGATATGCAAATCTCTGCCTCATAAAAGAAATATTGTGCCAACGTTCAGCTGTACTGGTTGCTGTGAGACCGAAGGAGGCTGTGAATTTTTTTAGACAGCATTTTAAAAGGAAATCTACCCGTCAGGCAGTCCAAAGCCTCTTAAACAAAACATTCGGTACAAACCCACAAAGATGAAACCCTCTCTGGGCTTTTATGAATCACAAATCAAGCAGGTGGAAATCCTGAATACATGCAGGATTTAAAAATCAAGCATTTCTCAACCAAATGGGGCTTAGATTGATACTGACCCACGTACAAAGTGTCAGATAACTCCATTCAGGGTTAAACTAGTCTGTGGTTCCCAATTCCTCATTTTTTTTGTTCCATCTCAACAGTATGTTAACTACAATAATCCAAGCCCCCCTTTGCCATCTTAGTTGCTATCAGCTTAAGAGTATTTTGCTGCTTAATTTTTAATCTAAATGAGGAAAAGAGGAGAAGTGATTCAGCAGCTCAATAAGATCATAATATCCATTTACAAGGGGCCTAGAAAAATTTAAAATTTTCAGCTGAAATCTTTAAATATCACAATCAATATCACAGTTTGACAAGGTCACAATAATAAAGTGCTCTGTTGAAATAAAAGCAAAAGTCTCTTCAACTGGATTATTTAATGCTGCTATTGAGGTTCAGAAACCTCTGAACAAATCCAGGGAGCGTTTTTGTCTTGCAGAGGCATTTTTCATGGCAATAGCATAACTGTAAAAAGGTGTGGAAAAACCTCAGTGACAAAATAGACTGACATAGTAGCTCTACAATATAGAGAAATAAAATGTTTCTTCTTAAACCTCTTTATAGTAAAAATGTAAAATAATTTACTGCAAAAATAATAAAAAAATTGGTAAGGAATGCTAAACTAACGAAACCAAATCATTAAAAAGCAAACTCTCCTAGGAGTGATCCTGGTGTAGATTTAAAGGCACTTTAAAGACTGGCAGTACTGAGAAGATTTTATATTTAAACGCATACAGGGGCGTGCTGTGGTGGCGCAGGGGGTTAGCACGTTTGGAGGCCCTAGTCCTCGACGCGGACGTCGCGGGTTCGACTCCCGGTCCCGGCGACCTTTGCCGCATGTCTTCCCCCCTCTCCTCCCCCTCCTTCCTGTCTGCCTACTGTCGCCAAAAATACGCGCCACAAAAACTCTTTGGAGAAAAAAAAAGAAAAAAAACAAAAAAAAAACGCATACAAAGAAACAATTACCCATCCACTTTCCAGCTCCATCTGCTCTGACAAACTAGGGCTGACAGCTCTTTGCATCTTTCATCTCTGGCTTTTAAGTGCAAGTAGAAAATGTTTAATCACCACTTAATCCTGCATTCAACAACTATGCAGGATATGGATGTATTCACTGTCTTTAATCGTAATCATAGTTTTAAAAAATATCGACCAAAGTGCATGAGCAAACCTGCACTTTGAGAGGAGGGTGGGCACTTGAAGCTGCACAGGTTGCTTTTCTATCTGCATAAACACTTCATATGGACTCGCCTTAATGAGATTTACAAAAGAGATACGACTGATTTATTTGACATATGGAATAAATCTAAAGTATTTTGGATTGAAGCCATTTCAGACGCAACCAATGCTTAACTCACCGCTGTTCTTGTCGAAGACATATCCTCCTAATCTGAGGGTGATGCTACAGCTGTGGCAGGTGAAGCAGCTCCGATGGAAGAACCTCCCCTCAGCACTGATGCGCTCCACAGCGTACATCATTGTCCCACAGAAGTAGCACTGCTCGTTGTCGGTCGCCACAGTCTCAGCTGGTTCTGGTTCCGGTGGTGGAGAGGCGGCGGCCGCAGCGGGAGGAACTGGATTCACTTCAGGAGACGCAAGTAGCACTGACGTCTGAGGAAAGTCAAACGGAAGAATCAGTAAATAAAAGGTACGGAAAGACAGTGATGTCTTTTGGCTTTACTAAACACTGAAAGTTACAAGTGAAGAACCAAATAAAACTCACAGTTTTCTCATCTTCCATGATTTTCTCAGCTTTTGCACCTCGTTTCAGAGTCGCCCTTCTTTCCTGCAACAAAAACAGAGAATCCTATCCAAGGACCTCAAAAAGCAATATTATGAACCTTAAAAGTCCCAAAATATAAACCAAACAAGGAGACTACACATCTGTTTCTTCAGACCAGCAAGTAAGAGTGTCTGAAACATCCTGATCAGATATTTCTGCAGGCTGTGTAATCCCTAACTCAGTGGGCTTACCTTTTGTCTTTGCAGTGAGAGGTGCTTCAGCTTGCTCAGGAAAAAGACAGCTGACTGTGTCCTAGAGAGACTCAGAGATGTGGTCGGTGGCTGGGGCCCTGCAGGTTCTGTCGTCAACAGAAAAGGGAAGAAATGTCAGAAAGAAAGAAAAGAAGAAACAAATTGATGCAGATTTCACCTGAATACTCACCATTTCCCCATTTACAATTTTACTTGATAAATTCTGATGCCGTATTTTCTCTTTTAATGCTTCAAAAAGGTAAGCTGCATCCTATTAGATTATTGCTTCTAATTTCTGTGCCGTCACAGCAGCAGATTTCAACTTGTCAAACCAAACCAAAACTCTTCATCCCCAGTATCACCAATGCTCCCCCTCTTCTCTCATTCAGATGAGGTTACAGGAGACCGACTGCTCCCTCCTGCCTGCGCATTGCTCAGCAGCAAAGCAGAGGAGAGCGTCTAACACGCCCACTTCACTTCAGCTCATTCACCACCACCACCAGTCGACTGAGTCTACGCTGCTTTACCATCCTGGTGTGAAAATACCTCTGCTGCTGACAGTGGAGGGAATATCTGCCCTGGAAGAGATGCTGCCCCCCCACCAGAGCCCGAAAAGTCCACTGCTTGCTCCGCCTGCTGCTGGGCTGGCTCAGTGCAGGAGAGCAACACAACCAGTACAGGCTGGCTCTGAGCTCGTCACAAGCTACTTAAGCCCAGTGAATTATGGGTACCCTGGTCTTAAAGAGACAGTGCCACTGAATGCATTTTGTAGGAAAAACACCTGACTCATATTAAGGTGATGCAAATGCAGTGTGGTGTCTAAGCAACCGTCTTCAGAAGCACAACTGCACCTCAATAAATCTGAATAAGTTAATTTATTTCAATAATTCGACTTGACTTACCATCTCACAGCGAATGAAAACTAGTTTTACGGCCTTTACATGAAGAGGAACACTTACGGCCTTCATAAAGACTACTGATTACATGTCATGATATTTTGTGGTACAATTGTGATAATGATAAAGATGATAATAAGAACTATTTAATTCTTCTCTTAGCCCTATAAACTAAAAACATTTCTATTTGTAATATGCTTTGTTAAGACATAAGTCACAAAAAGAAGTGTAATTTGTATCACTAAAACGCATGCAGTAACTGCATTTAATTAAATCTTCAAATTTATTCCTACTGTCATTGAACAGACAGAGAAAATAGTAAAAATAATACAGACAGATTTGTGGACGTTTAAGAATCATTAAATTAAATTGGAATTTAGTCTGCAGAAATTATGCAGACTGATTGATTTGCTTCAAACCAGCAAATGGAAATACACCTAACTCACATATCAGCATTTTAAATTTTCATTACAATTTTGCCACTGGAAGGAAACAGGGATAAGGATTTTCAAATTTATAAAAATGCACCTCCACGGTCTCAATTGGAACGGAGATAATTTTCAGATTTAAATTTCTAGAATATAAAAATACCCGAGTTAAATTATTTACCTTTTGGTGGCAAAGTGACAGCATTTTTGATTTGGGTGAGGTAGAGAACCATGGACAGCTTGTCAATCTGACTACTGGGAGACATGACCGGAGGGATTCCCAGCTCCTTATGGATCACACTGAACGCCAGCTGGTTGTTGTGAACTCTGTTCGCCTCATCCAGGGAGGAAATGTCACTTTGGGCGAAAGATCATTCAAACATTTACATCATCAGATTAGAATTAAAGGAACATCCACACATTTAAAACCTATGATCATACATTTTCACAGATGACATTTTGATATTATTACACATTTTTTTTCAGCAGAAATTACTTTTCATGCAATTTCTTTTGCGTAGTGCTTAATCAGCAGTTGTTTTAGATCCTTTTTCAGCAATTTAGTCAATTTTGCTCCAAAATAAAATGCTAAACCATCTCACTTAATTCAGACTATCTTTGCATGTTAGATACTGAGCTACTGACATCTTGGACCGATTATCAGAGAATTTGGTGGCGGAATGGCCATGCTTGGATCATAACAACCCAATCACTCCCACAAAGATTGCAACTCACATCAGATGAGGTCTGAAGTTGTGGATAAGAGCGCACAATGCGAGGCCGGAGTTCCAGGACTGGTTGAAGTCCTTAATGTTCACGTTGTCGTACCCTCTGGTATTGTTCTGGCACCATCTCAACAACTCGTTAAAACCACTCATTGAATCTGAGGAAGCAAAACATTGCAATCAGTCCCAGTAAATCACTAAACATGACATTCGTTATCTACAAAAAATAAGGCTTGACTTATTTAAAGAGGAACTACTAACTGTTGTCATTGTGATCAAATTTATAGAAACTTACCTTGACGCATGTGAGCCCGATTTTCCTTCAGCTTTATGGTTAATGAATGGCTTTTCTCATCATATAGGTGCTGCACCTGAATAAAGTGGTGGAAAATGCCAGGAATAATTTTTTAAGTAAAGTAAAAGTTCACAAACCGCTTTTAAATGTGTCATATTTTCACAAATTAAATGCAATTTGTTCATTTTGACCAACTTAAAGCAAATGTACTGCTGCCTCTAAGATTTTCTTTCAACAGTAAACTTTCTAAATTATCCCTGACAGCTGGAGAGACTCTGACCTCAGTCTCAGTTGAGCAAACAACAGATAAGCATGCTAACCTGGCGAGTATGAATGGCAGACAGGTTGATTCTCTGGTAGCGTGTTTTCGGGTCGATGCTGTACAGAAGGTACTTCTTGCTGATGTTTTCAGTTGTGGTCTGGGAGAGCAGCTGGTACATACTTTCTCTGGATTTTTTAAAAAAGAAATTAAAGCAGAATAATTAAAGTCAAAGCCAAAACACCAAAATTACAATACATTCATTGGCTGTGTATTTGATTGGATTATATATAAACTGAACTGAATTTAGTTGAATTACTTTTCAATAGATGTTACACATTCTGTACAATAACACAACATTTTGTTAATCATCTTATAGCTCTTCAGTATTATGTTGCATTGAGAACATTGTTGCTTAATAGGGGTGGGATTTACAGATTTAAAGGTTTTATCACAATATTTTGTGGTACTATAAAGTAACAATAAGAGCCATTACATATTTTTTCGTTTACTATACAACTGTGACTACATGACACAGCAATCATTCTCCCATAAACACAAACACTGCTCTTGAAAAACATTCCCATTTGTAATATGCTTCTTTAGGGCCCCAGTCATCTAAGGAAGTGATAGAAAAGCATCATGAAGACATACATGTATGATTATAAGTAGTTTAAATGTGCAAATCTCTTGCAGTTTTTCGGCTTTTATCAGATTCACCTACCTCTCAGCAATGACGGTCATGTGTTGGACCCCCATCCCCCAGCTCCTCACCGTCCACGCTGTGTCAAACGAAGCCAAGAACCCTCGGGCGATGCCTGTTCCCAAAGGCCAAAACGGCTGCAGAATGAAGACAAATGAAAAACTTTAAGATAAGAATACACAAATAGGACCTTCTATTATATTAAATATTCCATATTTTTCACAGAAAAAGCTGCAGTTTATGTTTTTCTATTCATTAACTGGATCAAAATGAAAGACTTTTGATTCTTTGGTTGGTAAATGAATCAGCAAACATGTTTTTTGATGCTGTTTAGTCACCAAGAAGGTGAAACATATATTATTTGATGCATAAATAAATACAATGTTGGAATCCATTCATTTACTGTTGGCTTTTAATATATTACCTCTAGAACTGAAATAAATTATACTTTTTCTTATAGAGATGGTTTTGGTAGTTAGTAGTGAACAAAATCTAATTTGCACAAAGAAAGAGCATATTATTATCGGCACTATAAGAACATTAATCAAAAATTCATATAACCCAAAATATTTTTTACGACTGTCATTATGAATGGAGAATATTTTTTTAACTCATCTAATCACATTTTAATTAAAGTAAACAGCTGTGTTATTGTCTAACAATTAGCTGTAAATTAGATTTTCAAACTTCTGCATTATTTTCAGTGTGACTGCAAAATTAAAGCTGAATCCCGTTTCTATTGTCATTTGAGATTCTAAAATTAAACAGGTTCATCGGCTCGCCGATTAACAATGCAGCCGCCCTACATTTCTGTTATCAGACTGGTTCCCAAAGAACAAGACGAACGACTCTTAAGTTCAGTCCATTACCTCCACCAGACAGTCTCCAACAAGAGCTAGTAGGAGCTTCTTGCCCCTCCTGTCTCGGACCAGCGAGGCGTGCTCGGCGCGGTGCATGCAGGTGAAGTCGAACATGGCCACGTCACGTTGACCGGCCGGACTCAGAACAAACTGCAGGTCCGGCAGCTTGCCTCCAGTGGAGAAGTATGCCGCATCGTGAGCATAAAGACACAAGGCCACGTGATCTACGTTTGCAGGTGCCAGCAGCTGATCTGCATCACTGTAGTCCTGATGACAGAAAGTGAAAGATTGTGTCCGATGATTCATGACATGAACAATGACATTCTTTCTACTTTGTTTACTGTGTCAGCCTTGAGCTTTCTGCAGGAAGAAAGACCTGATTAGCAGCTTCTGTTCACTCAGAAACCCAAGCACAGCTGTTGTGTTTATCTGATTCGAATGTTTTCTTTCTAGGCCAGAGCTGCAGCCAAGAAGACACACATTTTTCTTGGTAATGGATGTGTTGTTCTCACCTGTTTAATGACCCCCCTCTTCAGCAAGCTCTTCCTCTTGGCTGTCATGACAAAGTAGTGGGTGTCATCTTTGTAGTACACAATATTCTCTAAATCAATATCTGGAAAAGAAGAACAAGGAGGGAGAAAAGTGGGTTTAGAGGAACAGAATGCCAGTGAAGACATAACAAATCAGAAAGATTTATAGTTTTCCAATTGCAGCGGCTAGTTTATTTACAGTTTTGTGCTTGTTAAACTAATTCTAGACAGGAGAGCAAATAGCAGGATGCACTGAAAGATTAAAGTTCAATAGAAGGCCCTGAAAAAAGGAGGATTGGCAAATCTCCTAATCTGTATTTACACAGAGCATTGATTGCAAATAATTTTTTATTATAGCTACCATGTGGCTAGGATTTTATAAATTGCAGGCTTTTTGTTATGGTCAGGTTTTGTATAGTTGACATAATTTAAAAAGTTTTATATTCTGACAGGAAAAACATAATTCAGCAGATATTATTAGTTGGACAAGTAGACTACAAAAATACACTATTATAGCTATAGTAAGTAAGTTTTATGTTTTTTTACAGACATGTTAAAACTGTCACTATCTATGAAAAAAAAACAACAACAACCAATCAAAGCCAAAAGGAGGGCTTTAGCACTGTTCATGCTCGTGTACGCGCTGCTCACCCCTCTCTTTTGCTCTCTGCTATACTACAGCTCCTCCCTCCAAGGCAGAGTTTGCCATAAATGTGCAGGCTTGTTACCATGGCCACCGATGACAGCAGATAAAAAGTTTTAAGGCAACATAAAGTTGTTTCTCTGCCATTATCATAGCTGCCATTATCATAGCTGCAGCAATCCGGCAATCTTGAAATTGTGACATTCCTCCTGGCTCTGATTGGTTGTTTCGGATGGATGCATTTCTGCAGATGGCAGTTTGACCACAGAGAGGAATCAGAGGAGGTTGACTTTTTCAGATTACTTGTCTCTTCAGGACAAAATGACACCTTTTAAAAATATCTAAAACTACCACAGCTTTATTGTTAACATTTTCTCTTGAAATGTCAAAATTAAATACTTATGCCACAAATTGAAAATGTGCTTTATGGGCTTTTAATGCATAACATGCGTAATTATCGTCTAGTGTTGTAAGTTTTTAGTCTGGCCACACAGCAAAGAAATTAGGAAACCCTGCTGATTCCTAACTTTCACCTAAATGTTGCAGCTCATTTTAAAATTTAAAAAAAAAGTTAACATATATTTTTAACCAGTTTGACCTTTATTTATTGTGTTTTGTGCTGCAGGTGTTACTTGTGAGGCAGCATAAAACTGTGACACAGGATGTAAACACCTTGTGCAACAGTCACATCTTTTAAAAATTGGTTCTCTAAACAACCATCAGCACACATTTTAATCGGAATGATACCCGTCTCGTTGAGCAGGTCTTGGAAGAACTTCTGGTTGTATATCCGGGCCACCCCGCTGATCTCTGGTACTTGGGCCTCAGCAGCCGTGTTCCTGTTAACAAAATTGGCTGTGATGCCAATAGCCAGTTTTCCTCTCAGCTCCTTGTGCTTAAAACCTGACAAACAGAAAAGAAGAAAAAAGGGTCAATGTGAATTTACTTATTGTAAAAATAATACTAGTGAACTTTTGTGTTTTAAGCTAATAGTCCTGTTTAAACTAGAACAATGTGAAATAAAGTGATGACTTTTTTTCCGTACCCTGAGGGATGAACTTGCCTCCCCCTGCAGAGATGAAAACATCAAACTGGAAGGCTGCAGCAGGATGAGACGGAGGCTGTAGTTTGGCCATCCAACCTATACAGAAACATCAGATATGAGCTGTATTTACTTCAACTACATCTGATTCTTTGATCTTTAGCAAACGCATCGCTGTCACATATTTTGCTGAATGAGGTACCTTTTTCAGCAGAGGGCTCAATAAGACCCTTGTACTCCACTCCGGTGTGGACCTCCACCCCGAGGATGAGACACACTTTCAGCAGGATCAGCTGCAACTGACGGATGCCTGAAAATAAAACAAAAAGTTCATGTTTAACTAGAAGTTTGGATGAGTGCGCTGCAAAAACACAAAATCTTACCAAGCATTTTTGGAGTAGTTTCCAATGCCAATCTTAATACACTTGAAATAAGACAAAACTAACTCACCAAGATACAGAACCTTAATATTGCTGAAAAAAGGGCTAGTTCCACTGGCAAATTATTTCACTTATAGCAAGACATTTTTACCTTGTTACAAGTACAATAATCTGATAGTAGTGAAAGTACATTTAGATCAATATTAAGGAATTATTTACTTGAAACAAGCTCCTATATCTTCCTGAAGACTATCCATAGTGTACTAAGATAGTTGCACTAGAAACTAGACAAAAATACTTAGTAAGACTTTCTGATTTTGCAGTGTGACTTCTTACTTCAAACAAATTTTCAGTTCAAACAAGCAATCGTATTTCTAATTCTGTCAAAGTTTCTTACTGATGTGATCCAGGGAACCAGCGCAGAATTTGCCATAGAACTTTTTGGCGCCGAGCTCTCGGAGGTCACAGATGGTGAAGGGCCACAGGTGGAGGACGTTGTTCCTGGTGAACTCCTCCCTCTTCTCCAGCAGCACCACCTGAGCTCCCAGCATGGACAGTTCGATGGCCGTCCTCAGCCCACATGGTCCCGCGCCCAACACCAGACACTGAGAGAAAGAACAGAAAAAAAAAAACCATTCAGAAACATAAAGTCACAACACACAAAGTAATTGAGGGAAAACATATTTTGTAGTGAAATTGCAGGTCTATTTGACCTTTCACCTCATTTTAAAAATGTCCTCACTGAACTTGCAGGTTTAGTACAGTTAACCTTTAAAATACAAATGTTTTATGATCTTAAATAAGCTGGTCTATCTAAAAGTCGTCTAGATGTAATGTGACTGTGCCAACATCTTAAGTAAATCCTAATTTTAAACATAAACGTGTTAAACTTTGAAAGGTTAGGTTTGCTTATTTATCAGAATAATTATACATTTGAAATTCAGTGTTACAAAACTTTCAGTTATTAAACAGTAGCATATTATTTAAGTTTTTGGTTGCTTTAGTCTAAAAAAGATGGTTTATTATCATTTCTGGTGCTTTTCGACCTTGTGATAACTCCTCCCACTGAGCTCTGACTATCAGTGTGTTGTTCCAATCAAATCAAATCAAATTTTATTTGTATAGCACCTTCCAGCAGCAAGGCATTTCAAAGTGTTTCATATCAGAAAAATACAAAAATACAAAGTCAACAACTGAAACATTACATTTTGCAGTCGTTACATCAGACTGTTGATTAATGTTTCATTGTTGGAGTTCTTAGACTCCGACAGAAAACAGAACCAAATAAATCTTTACCAAAGTGGGTCCGAGGGTCACATCTCCTTCTCCAGATTTGGTTTTAATAAGAAAAAGAAAAAGTTAAGAGTATGAATCTATTTTTTGTTTTCTTTTTTCTGCACGTCAGCTATGTTTCCAGGTCAACATTCTTCAAAAATAAAATCAGTCATATCTAACCTAGTTCCAGGTAAACATATAAGAGTTGGATAATAACCTTGTTTTCAATCTGTTTTTGTATTCTCCATAAAGATTAATGCTGTTTGTCTTCTTTATTTTTTAAATGTTCGGTATTTCAAGTTGAAATAAGTCTGCAAAGCCTCCGTCTTTACAGCGATAAGGGATCAGCAACTCTTAAAAAAAATTACATATTAAACATTTAAATGCTCAACTACTCGTTCATAACCTCCCCATCATCCTGCAACAACTAATTTGTTAAATAACATTAAAATAATTTGCTTTTACCTTTCCTTGAATATCTCTTTTTACTTTAATAAATCATTAATATGCATGATCTGGTGTGATTAAAAATATTTTTCTTAATTAACATAAATCTTATTTTTCTCTTGTAATCCTTAGCTGAAGTGTAACTTCTCTATTGGTGTTCAGTAAATCTTAATTCCAAACATAATCTCTCGGTTTCTTTACATTTGTGATAGAAATTGTTTATTGAAAGAAAAGAATTCATCATTCAAGCTATTTATTTTCCTGATTATTAGACTGATTTATCTATACTTCCTCTCTGTTGCTTTATTCACAATATGGTAAATCATATCGGGGAGTTTAATAAACAAATGGGGAGTTTAATTTTGTTCAAACCTTAAAGTTATTGTACAAAATTGAGGTACAATTCCATTGTGTCAATGACTGTTCTGAAAGAAAGCATGGAAAATCTTTTATAACATTTTTAGTATGAAAGATATTGTGCCTGTTCAGCAGCAGATAAATACACGTTAGATATCAGTATCAAGCTAAACCTGATTTACAGATTCCTTGGAACATGAAAAAAAAAACATTAACCACTGCAGATACTAACGTTGCTGTTAAAATCAGCTCCTAAACTTGTAATGGAAAGACCAAGAAGTGTAATAGTACTGCACCTTGTTCTGGGCGCAGACTTTTCCTTGCTCGTAAACTTCTTGAGAGGCTCTTTTGTCTAACTTGGTCCACACAGCTTTGGCCTTCCAGTAGTTCAGCCTGTCCTTCAGCTTCGTGTAGAAGTTACTGTAATCCTTGGGATCAAGTTGCAGTTGTCTGCAGAGTTCTGTGAAGTGCTTCTTTACTTCCTGACAAGTCTTGGCTTGGACAAAGAGGTCAAACGTGGCATGAGAGGAATTCGCAGGTTCCTTGCTTGCCATGGCTGGGATCGGGAGATTGAGATCTGTTCAGTCGCTGGAGTTTTAACTGAACTGTGGAAGGAAGTAATATCATGGAATTATCACCTGCCACAAGGAAAGAAAAAAAAAATCTACTGTGAGAAAACGTTTACTGTAAGCAATCAGAGGGGTAGCAAAGTCCAACTCTTTGTTGTTTGGACCCATAAAGGTGATCCAGTCATTAGGATTTTCTACCTGCTGTGTAATGGGAAGTTCCCACCACATGGTCCCTTAATTATAGTCCAAACGTTTAAACGCTGATGGCTTGAAGCAACCAGGTCGTCTGAGTCACACAAAAACTTCCCCTCTGCTATTTCTCTGGCTGGTCATGTGTCTTTTATTTATGACCACTTTGCAAATGAACAACCTGCCTACGCCTTATGTGTCATTCTCATACACAGCTTGAGGACGTGTCAGAATTAGTGAGTATGAGTTAGTAATATAAAATTTTTTCCATGTGTCTTAACAGGCCTACACTTGTTTTAGCTTTATTTTTATTAACAGGGGTGTGTAAATGTTAAAATTATTTTTAAACATGACCATATGAGGTTACATCTGGCTGATACAGATTTCCATTATTCTTTGGAGGTCTGATCTGCCAATTCTGATTTTCATTGATTCTTGATTTGATTTATAAGACTTTAACACACAAACAAAACAGTTTTTTGCAGGTTCTTTGACAAAGTGGCTTGGTTTGAAGATTATTTCCCTTTATGAGACAAAGCTATTACTCAGCTCACAAAAGGTCCTTGATGGTTTTTGTAGAGAAATGACAGAAGATATTAATAAATGTCACCAGCCACAACAAAACCAGGAATAACTATCATGTGTGGATTATAGGCTTTATAATTATAACAAACACAAACAAAAACTAAAAATACATGAAGAAGATAAGGCCATTGAATGTTGGCACTCTACAAACAATATTAGTGAGAAAGCAGGCCTCAAAGTTTCAAAAGAATTGATCACCTACCTATTTAAAAAAATATGATAAACATATCAAAGATCACTGTCATGTTGACTGATGCATCTTTACTTTATACACCTAAAGTCTTGTAAAACATAATTACCTCCTTACATATTTCTCCTGATTTTGCTTTATTATTTGTTTTTGAACAAACTAACTATAATGTCAAAGCAACCTAGCACTGTGCAAAAAAAGTAACTTCCCTATAAACCTAGTAACCCTGGACAGACTGGCGACCTGTGCAGGGTGACCCCGCCTCTCGCCCGAAACGTTGGCTGGAGATCAGCACCGCACCCCTCTGATCCCACTAGGGACATGGGTGTTAGAAA
The DNA here is from genome assembly GCF_019740435.1 of Gambusia affinis. Classification (NCBI taxonomy): domain Eukaryota; kingdom Metazoa; phylum Chordata; class Actinopteri; order Cyprinodontiformes; family Poeciliidae; genus Gambusia; species Gambusia affinis. The sequence continues at coordinate 38,133,274 of NC_057868.1, read as the reverse complement.
ATGGATGGATGGATAAACCTAGTAACCCATTGTGCTACTGTCAACTACAGCTGCCACTAAGTGTTTAAAATAACTGTGGAAGAGTTTTGGTCCACACTTTTCTGCAGAATTGTTTTCATTCGGCCCCAGTGGAGGATTTTTCTCCACTGGGGTTGAATGATGCTGCATCTTAATCACATTTACATCTACTCCAATACCTACATTTGCTTTTCATTTGGTCAATTAGGGGTGGACTTGCCAGCTTGCTTTGAATTATTGTCCAAACCCAATCCAAGTGTGCTTGAGTTTAAGGTCACAAAACAATGGTCGGACATTGTCCTTCAGGATTTTTCCACTAGAGATAACTAATATTTTCATTAATCGCTTCAAATCATCATGTTCTTATGCAGCAAAGCAGTTCCAGACCATCACACGAACACCACAATGTCTGACTGTAGGCATGATGGCATTTCACTCAAATGGTTGATTTTATGCCCCATGAAACACGACGCACTAATTCTGTAAAGCTTCTCCTTGTTTTATCAATGAACAGAATATTTTCCTTAAACTCTTTGGCCTCATCAAGTGCATAAAAACAGTTGCTCACTGAAGTCCCACAGTCAACAGCTTTGTCATCCTTTCCAGACTGCTAAACAGCAATGACTTTGTTTCTCATCTGTTCTTCAATTTCTTTCCATCGAGCCATGATGGTGTACTTTTTCAGAGCCTTTCAACTACTTTAGTCATCAGTTGGGTTACGTTTGAGTGGTTCCTTGAAACTACAGGATTAGCATTGACTAGGTCTTTTTGCAGCTTGCGAAATAGTTTAAACAATCTAAAAATTTAGAGGGGAGAAACGGAGCTAAATCGGTTTGAAGAAATATTTTTCTTGAAACAAGAAATTCATATTTGAAACCACATTTTGTATTTAGTCAGATAAGCTTTGTCTGACACTAAAATGTGTTTATCTAAAAACAGAAGGTACCTAATGGAGCAAAAACCTTTTCACACAACGTCCCACTTTATTTAGTTCTGTGTTCTCATTTTGTATTTACTTTACACTTTTTTTAGAAAACACCAAACCAAAGCATATGTTTATCAGTGATGACCATTGTGATCCCAAAAATCTAATTTGCAGCAAACAACTCTTAAAAAGAAAAAAACAAAAACAAAAAAAACCCCCCCAAAAAACACAATTAATGTTCATTTAAAAAAATCCCAATTTAACCAGTGGTGGGACAGTATCCTGACTACAAATGTTTTAATCACTGAAATAAGATGTAGCTGGATCTACTCAGCTGATTTAATCATAGTGGAATATTATCCAAGGCAAAAATCAACCCACTTGATCAGAGCCAGATGAACAACTGATGATGTAGACAGTTAATGAAACCGATTAAAGATCATTTCCTGCAGAGGTCACCCGATAAGATTCACAGTTCCAGAACACTGCAGGCACTATGATTAAGCAGCATTGATAAAATTAATACAATTTCAATCCACTTAAAGTTGTAGTCTGAGTTACGGGACAGCAAAATGATACAGGCTTTTCTTCTGCATCAAGTTGAAAGCTTTCAGTTAAGATAACCTTCCGTAAACAGCTGCAACATTGCTTTCTCTTCCCAATCTGTGCTGTTTTCCAGAAAAGAAGTAGCTGAATACAACTGATTCCTACTTTCTAGACAAATTAACACAATAGAAACCCTGTATCATAATATAGAGTCAGTACATCTCAGCAGAGATGTACTGACTTTGATCTCTGCAAAACAAATAAGTTATTTTATGAATATTTTCAGAATGTCACCAAAAATAGGTGCACCAGTAAATTAGGCAGTGACTAGAATCAGATAATTTTTAGCCTGCATGGCACTGATCAGTTTCTGGTCAGTTACAATCAGATCTCTCCCAGATCTATTAGTGATCAGGGAAAAGATGTGAACAAGACTCAGAGTGATCAGCTGAAAGTTTGACCATGTGACAGTTTTTAAAGTGAAGTAAATCGAGTCACAAGTTTTCACTTAGGAGGAACGTGGGGGAGTATTTTAACTGCCAACTGTGAAGAGATGCACAGTCTGATGTCGACACAAAACCAGATTCTGCAGTAAAATCTATTATTTATATCTGCTTCCATGTTCATCAGGCCATCACAAGAAATAATATGGATATGCATTTTATTTGAAAAAGAAGTTGTTGCCGACTGTGTTGCTAGTGTTTTAACATGACATACATAAACAACGGAAACAAGGAGCTTTTCCTAAAATACATTTCTTTTTGAAGTCTAAAACCAGCTACAGTGTCTTTTGTTGAAAAACTCGACATCAGTCTCATCTTAAAGGCCTAGCAATACATAGCAACTCGTGAACGTAGGACAAAGGGTTTGTTTTTGGGTGTAGCTCCCAAAAAACTGGTTGGCATGTAGGCAGCATCCTAAATGTCATCATGGAGACTTGGCAACTGCAAGATGTCACTCTACTGCATTTTTGTAACAGCAGGCTTTGCACATTTTTTTGCCTCCTCCTCCTCTTCCCTCCAGTGGATGGTGGCAAGATAAATTTGGGCCACAGTCCAACAAAGTGGCCAGTGGCTAAAAGAAGTGGGCCTCTATGTCACATTATATTTAGTAAGTTTATTTATATGTCTAGCACAGATAGAAACCACAAAGAAGTTCACAAAGAGAGCAGGAAAATAAAATATTATCAAGAAGACAAAAAAAGGAACTATAGATGCGGGATGTACCAGCATTATCAGTATCAGTCGATCTTAGCGTTAGCTAAACATTATCGGTATTTGTCCTGTAAGTGAAACTGGGATGATATAATCAATGTTAAAGAGGGGAATGTTTGGTCATGAGGTGTGTTTAACTGATGCAGAGAAGCAATGTCAGTGGTGTATTCATTTTTTCACAAAAGGGCAGGGAAAGAAATAAAATATGAAAGTTATTGTTAAATATTGGTTAACGGCTATAACATCAATTTTAATATCAGATACTGGTATATGAAGGCTTTAGTTGGCAGAGCATAACAATTCATGGTCCTGAAAATCAAAGTTAAGAGTTTTAAAATTAATTCTAAAATAAAGAGGTAGAGCAAAGATATTAATATGAGAGAGCTGTTAAAGCTGAGAATCTTGCTGCAGAGATTTGGACCCAACAGATTATGGATTTGTTTTGTTGTTATTAATACATCCGATCAGTGCATTACTATAATCACATGAGAAACAATCTTAAGTGCATTTTTTACACCAACCTTGTCAATTTTGAAACATTTCTAAACCGGTAAAAATTGTTAGGGAAAAAACACAGCGGTGCAGATGACAATTAACTGCATAAAAGGTAATGAAGATGTTATTAAACAATGAGAGTATAGTAAAAAAGGACCCAAAAGAGAGCTTTGGTGTATCCCACATACCTGTCCAGTAGAATGAGGCGGTCTAATTGGACACGTCAATGTTTCTCTATTGTCCTGAGGAAACAGAAAGTCAGAGATTAGTGATTAGATGTCTCTAAAAACACTGATCAACTTTCAAAATGGTCAGTTGTTCATAACAATAAAACTTTAAATAGATAATAAGGGGCATCAGGGTCTTAAAATCATCTTTCCATGTAAAACAAGTTTAAATTTAGCAGTTAACCCAAAATACCTCTGTGGGTTGTGGGAGGAAGTCAGAGTACCCAGAGAAAACAAACAGAAATGCCACAGCACAGTTTTGAACCTAGATCCCTGAAGTAGGGCAACATTATTAACCACAAAGTTCCTGTGCAGCTTTTCTCACCACCTTGTAGAGCAAAACAGCTGATAAAACTCTCTCAAGATAATTTTACTTCACTTTAGTGATTCCTGACAAAACAAAGATAAGAATAAGAGAGATCACAGGTGGGCTGCTTAAGGAACTAGAGCAAACACCTGCAGTATGCTATTTGTAAAACTGAGCAGCAACATTCATAGCAAGGAAAGAATTGTTTAAACAGTTTTGCCCACATTTACAATGCTTTGCATTTTCCATATGGTAGCATGAAACACAGCACATGAACGCTTGAAATGTAAAATTCAGTTGGTTGACATTTCCTGTAACAAACGCAAAATTACCACTTCCTCATTAAAATATGTTAAACTGACAGTCACACTTCTTCCGCAGCTGTGCAAATGAAACACAGTTCGTTACAATAACACAACAACAAAGAATTTGAAAGAAAGTTCAGGGAAAGCAACACTGAATGCCAAATTATTCACCACATTCTTGTTAATTATTGCCTGGAGACATTTCCTTGAAGTGAAGAATATGACAAAGCATGTTTCACTTATGGCATAGCTTAAAAAAGGCACTTCCTTCCTGTATATCAGAATTAAAAGTGATTAATCTGGAATAAAAATAGACTGTTAGTATGTTATTTTGTAAGCTTCCCTGGATGCCTTTTTAACAATCAAGAGACTGCACGCTAAAAAGAACAAATGAAACAGCTTTAAAGCAAACGTGCCAGGGTGACTGTACAAACAACAAACAATAAAGCACAATACTTGAACAGATACTATGTGGACAGTACTGAGAACAGCAACCAAATGGGCCATCTTTGACCAGAAAACATTTCTCTTTTATATCAGTGTTGCAGCAAGCTACAAAGGGAGACAGCTTCCTTAATTAACCATGAAGTGGTCTGTGAAGACAAGACAGGCTGTCAAAGCCTAAAAATAACACAAGATTCCCAAGAAGGGTGGGGTATTTATACTCGACCTGCAGTTTGTTGTTTGAACAAATTTGAGACATGCAGCTGCAGAAAACCACAAAGCTTTGCATGTTGAAACACAGCTGCATTAAACATAGAGCTGTGGGTGACTGTGTTGACACATAATCATGCAAGTCATCACTATCATTTTACTTGTGTTTAAGGAAAAAGTTTGTGAAGGCAGAAATAAACAAGATGAGGCAGAAACTACAAGAAATTCAATGTGAACTGACATCATTTCCCCTACAGCAAGTGGGTTGAGCTGCAGGGGGCTTGGCCCACCTTATTGCACGAGTTGCTCAAACAATCAACCCCCCTCTTCACAGAAAACACAAAGAGGAAGAGATTTTAACAGGGAAGATGAGAGAGATGAGGAAAAAGAACATGAGGAAAAAAAAGATGTCAGTTTCTGAAGTCATCAAGCCGTGTTTCTTCTGAGATATTTTAAATTCAAGCTTTGAAATGTTTGGGCTCATAACAATATGACGCTGATGAGTACCGGTAAAAGGTGTCTGTAGTATCAAAGCAGGCTGTAGTCTCAGCATGTTACCTAGTAAGAGCTGCCAGATTTTGAAAGAACATTCAAACACTTTCGTGTTTATGTAAACTTGTAATTAATATAACAAGTTAATATATTCACAAATTACGAAGTGGACACAAACGCTATGTGACCGTGGTGGCTCAATAAAACGACTCAAGGAATATTTAGTTAAGTAGCAATGAACATCATAGTTAAATAAAGTAACCAAAAGAAACCGGCACACATTTAAAATGCGATTAGCATACTTTAATTTAATTACCTGGTCTGAAGCGAGCTTTTGTGAAGCTATATACCGATTCCCACGTTTGTTTGATTTTCTCTCGTTCCGACCTCCCCTGATACGCACAGGTAAACAGAACAGAGCACATCTCACCTCGCGCCCCTCGCTGCAAATGAAAAAGCACCAACTTCCGGGACTTTCTGGCAAGGTACACGTCACGAGCTAACGGTAGGGAGTTGTTGAAAGGGATTAGGTATATTCTTTATAGTTAAAAACCCTCCCTAAGTGCAATATCACAGATAAAACGATATTTATTTAAATAGGGAAAATTCACAAATATCTCGAGACATTTTACAAAAAAAAGTAATTTAAATTCAAGCTATACATTTTAATTAATCCTAATTCTGAAACACTGAATTGAACTCAGTTCATTTTTCAAATTAGCTTGAAAAGTCTTCTATTTAAGAAAACCAGTAAATGTAAGAAATCTTCCATGAACGGGTTCTAAAGCAAGAAAGAGAAAAACTGAAAACATACTTTTTAGAGATTATGAAACCGACTCTGGTCTTCTTTTAAAAAAAAAAAAAAAAAATCAGATATTCATTAAAAAATTTATAGTCCTTTTACATAGCTCATCATCATTTGTCTCATTTCCTTCTAGAAGCAAACTTCATGGTTGATTGACATTTTATTTAAATCTGCCCGACATCTGAATGATTTTGGGTGTTTTCACAGATTCAAATTTATCTCTTCACATCCCAATTGAATCAAAATCCTAACAAAATGGGAAAATTCTGTTTATATTAAAAACATTTGATCATTTATACTGTACCTCTCATTCTGCTGCCATGCAAATATAACAAAACTCTTATTCTTGAATATTTATTTGTCTTTCTTAAAGTTTCTTTGGACATAAATTAGTTTAAGATTCTACATTTGTTTTTGATGTTTTTATTTAATAACCAGAAAAGACAGCCTTGTTTTTGTGAAACAAGGCTGTTTCACAAAACTAAGATAGAGGATTAAACTGGAACTTTCCGGAAATCAAAGCAGGAGCACATCCGTTGCCATAGTGATTAATCGTCGCAGCTAGCATGCTACACATCAGGTTAACAGTCTAACTTTTAGTTATCCTTGTGCCTTATTTGTTCAATAAGCGCTTACGTCGATCAGAAACCACTGTGCATCATATAAATTCTAGGAATGAAGGATGAAGAATGTTGACTTAACTTAAAATAACATTTACAACGTAAATTAACTTTAGTTTGGGCATATTATTAAACAAATGCACAGTTTAAAACACACAATATTTAAGACATGTACTTATTTATATCATACCTTTATAAACATACCTTGTACCTCTATCGAAGGGGGTACTAATGACAAGATGCATTTCATAAACTCCGATCAAACTTATTTTCTGTCTTTTGATTGGAATTAAGCTGCCTTAGTGCTAACAGTTAAACAGGAAGTTGTCCCTTCAAGACAAAAGCACGCCAACTCAAACAGGAAATTAAAACTAATTCTACATTGCGGTTTACCTTTACCAGGTGCAAAAATTTTCCTTTATAAACTAAACCTCTTGTCATGTTTATTCTGTATAACTATTGATAATATGTGTAATAACAATAATATAACACAAATGAAACTGTTGTCAGATTCACAAGTGATAATATTTACTTTATAAGCTTAGATTTATAGACTTAAAGTTGTTAATTTGAGCATTTAGCAGGTATGTATGGTGTGATTATTATGTGTTTTTGTTATATTTTAGGCTGTATATAGGCTCACAAAAGCAGGATTTCTGAAACTGCCCTCATCTATTATTGGTTTGTTTGTGTATGGTTTGACTTACAGTTTACATGTAGCTATACTTTAAGTTTAAAGCTGTGAGTCAGAAGTTTGTTTTAGTTTCTTTTATTACAGTTTGGATGTTGATGGATGTCAGTTTCTGTGTTCATGCTCACCATTGTTAACTTCTTTGTTCAGACCAAACATGCAGAACTGGTGTTTGGGAGAGGTTGATGCTGCACTTCCTGGTTTATTGCCTGTTTTCATTGTCTGGCATGGATGAGGTTGCTCTTTATATTGAGAATTTTTTCCCCCACTTGTTTGTTCTATGCTGTTCAGTTCAACCTGTTCTGGTTCAGGCTAAAGCTGACGTGTGCATTCAGTTCTACATGTAATCAAGGGTATTATTAAATATATATATATTTATAAAATAGTGATTAGGAAATTTCTATTCTGACTTAAGAAAGATCTCTGTTCCCTTGTTCTCAGGTTGTGGCTTGTTTTTTAAGGCTGGAGCAAATTGCTTAATCTTTCTCCTTTTTATTTTAAAAGCTAAAAACAACAACAACAACAAAAAGGTCTGTGTTTATAGTGGTTTCCCAGTTGTGATCTTCATAGTCATGCCTAACCTCAGTTAAAATACATTTTAGCTCTAAAATAAACAAGAGAAAAGAACAACAGTTCTGCCAATGTACAAATTTTATTCAAATTTACGTTTCAGTTTTGAACAGTATAGGGTAGAGTTTCACAAAGAGATGTTTATGTGAAAATACTAGCAGAATATGGTAGAAAAAGAATACGGTATATGTAGGAAACCTGCAGATTTTTTTAAAAAAAATATCTGCACAGGCAGGAAGGAGACCTAAAAACCCCCACAGAAGACACAAACAGTGCATACGTGCATTTTTTGCTTTACAAATAAACATTAAATGGGAGCACAAATCGGAAGCAATGTCAAACGATTTATTGTTAGTCAGCATGCTGAACAGGCAACAAGATGGAGAGGAAGGTCAGCAACGCTCAGTTTCTTCAAAAATCTGTAGTACTGATGTTTAAATGAGTCACAAACTCACCTCTTCAATCAGTCATTGAGAAAATATTCAGGTCAGTTTCTCTGAAATATGCTCCAAAATACTTGTAATGAAATTTTCATATGCGTTTTTATTTCTCCCATAAAAATACCATAAACAAGAAGAAGTATGCACATGTGCTGAAAGAAAAATTAAAAAATTGGGTTAATTTAAAATGAATAAATAAGAAAAGTTGATATATACAAATTATTAGCATCAAAGATATTTACAATTAAGTTTCAAAATGCCAATTTTTATTTTCTGTACATGCTCACAGTGTGAGTAAACAGGAATCCACAATGGTCTGCCCGCTGCAGGTGATAGAGGGGCATTACCACAGTGAACACACTCCTGTTGCTCATTTGCCCCTCTCCCCCCCAAAAAATAAAACAAAAACAAAAAAACAAAACATCTCCAGTGTAAAATTGTGCTCAAGATTGCACTAAGAAAAAAAAACATAGCAGTGCTGAATAAAGGACAAATCTTAAAATGAAAGGAGACTTAAAATAAATTTGAAAACTCAGCACATTACAATCTATACACAGAAGGAGCAGGGATCACCCTTTCAGAGCAACAATGTCAGTTTTTTTTGTTATAATAAAAGTACCAAAAATAGAAAAAAAAATAGAGTACAAAATAGATTTTCATTGGCACAAAAATGTTTGCAGCAGATTAGTTTTGTTTTTCCCCATCCTGAGTTGACCTTTTCTGACCAGAAACCCCATGGGAGCCATGACACATTTCCAGTTGATCAGGGTGAAACAAGTTCAAAATAAACCAGATCCACAACGTCACAAGAAATTATTGTAGGCTCAATAAAAGGAAGTTAGTCTGAGCTTGTTTCAAATTGGATCTGAAAGAAAATGTGGTAAAAATGTATGTCTGACTGAAAAACGTACCAGCAGAACAATACTTCCCAACTTTGACTCACTGATCATGTTCCATAAAAATCAGAGAAAGCAATTAAACAATTATTTAGCAATTTGTTTTTAGATTCTCTGGATAAAAATGTATGAAAAAAGTTAATGACTTTGAGATAAAAACAAAATCAGTCAGTGATTATACCCAGATTTATGCTGATCTCTGCCCCTTTATTCCCACACATGCATGTCCATGCGCCAGTCCATTTTTGCATATCCAAACAGTCTGGTCACAGGTTATCCCCAGGCTGGTACTGAGGCTCAGTGGAGGTGAAGTAATCCTCCAGGAAGCCCTGCAGGTACTCGAAGGTGGGCCTCTCCTCGGGCTCCTTCCTCCAGCAGTTCAGCATCAGTTCATGGAGAGAAGCAGGACATTCAGACGGACACGGCATCCTGTAGCCGCGCTCCACCTGATCCAGAACCTCTCTGTTCACCATGCCTGGGACGACAAACCACACCTTAAGAGTTCATCATTCTGCACAGTGAAAAAAAGGAAAGTACACCCACTTTCTCTACTACACCTTTAAGTATAAAAATGGTGCCCAAATTGCGACTCATGGGCCATTTGAGGACCCTTGACTGATTTTGTCCGGTCCTAGACTGGAATTAAGGAATGATTTGAATCTGGCCCTGAAGGGTTTTTACTTTTCAATAAAGTGAACAGGACAAAATCAAATCTTACTAGGGAAAATATTAGGTAACGCACAAGTATTTTAGTCTCTTTCTTTTGTTTTCTTTTATAAATTTTACATAATTTATACTTTGGATGAATTAACTTGTCAACAAATAAGCAACTTTCCCCTATGGATCAATAAAGTGTATTCTATTTTAACAATAATACATCTGGGACACATCTGTCCAGTGACCTTTACTGCTTTTAATAAATTTTTCAAACTTGGCAAAAATAAATAAGAACATTTCAAAGAAGTAGTGAGCTAAATCCTTCTCCTTTTAGCAAATTATTTTCAAATGAGCAAATGGGAAGTCTTTCATTTAATAAGGCAAACATGTGAAACCTTTTAAGTTTTGGATCACACATACAATGGAGCATTAGAAACAAAACAGCTAAAAAAATTCTCATTAGTATCTGGTGAAATCTATTGTGTTGTAAATTTATTGGGACTTGATAAAGAACAGAGCATTTCTACTTATAGTTGGAAGAGGGTGTACTTTCTCCTTAACCTGACTGTTTGTCATACTTGATGAGAATATGTATTAATGTCATGAAACGAGGTCTGAGAAAAAGAGCCTTGCCTGGGTAGGGCACGCGACCTTTGGTGGCCAGTTCAACCAGCAGGATCCCAAATGACCAGACGTCAGATTTAATGGTGAATCGTCCGTAGAGCGCCGCCTCAGGAGCCGTCCACTTAATGGGAAACTTGGCGCCTGCAGGAAAACAAGTTGGTTAGCATTTCAGGAAATCAATGACTTGTACAGAGCTGCCTTACAAAATCTAATCTACAACTATGTGGAATTAGAGATGAATAATAAATGAGGTCAACAAGAGTTGAAGAATCTGACTTGCTGTACCAGTTAGCAATACATATAACAAAGTTTTAAAAACATCAAATGTCAGCTACAGGTGATTTGTGATACGTTGTTCATGATTTTTAAAGAATGCTGTTCCAGGAAAGGATTAGGAGAGTAAAGAACAATGGAAAGCAACAACATGAATTAATTTCCATGTTCTTCTTTGCTAGTTTCTGTAGCAAAAACAGCCTCAGGATGTTTACATGTGACCCAGCTGCTTGTCTTAAAGAGAAAACCAGTTGTATCACCACCCACAGCTTTCAGAGTAGCTGCAGGCAGCAATCAGAGGTTTAGGTCAGAACAACGGCCATTTCATTCTGGCTGAGCATTTATCTACCGCTCCATCTTCACCAGTCATCGCTCCAGTTAAACGAATCTAGAAACAGACTATGACTCATTCAAACCGAGCAAGGACATGCAGCAGGTGCACTGCAAACGTATTTTCACAGAAACTTGAAAATGAGGGAATTTCAGTGTCTGAAAATGGATTAAACAGCTAAATCTAGAAAGGATTGTGCGGTATATTACAGAAAATATTTTTCTTTCTACTACCTAATGCTTATCTCATGATTGGGACACAGAGACAGAAAATTAAGAACCAATAGACTCTTCTACAGGAAGTTCAAAGTCCAAACTTAAATCTTTTCTCTTGTTTTTTATGTAGACTTTATACTTTTTTTGTGTGAACCTATGTACATCAATGTTGATAAATTTCTAAATTTCTAATATATTTTATTCAAAGTTGTCTAGATAGCACCCTCATCATGTCATCAAATCACTTTAACTTTAATTTTATTTTTGTAAAGAAAGCATAAAAATAGTGTGAAAAACACACATTTTTGAACTTTTCTGAGATAAGTAGTTTTTATATGGAGCTTCTAGTAGAAAAAAGAACAATTGGAAATTTTACAAACATTTTAAAGCAATCACTGTTGTCATTACTAAAATATTTTTTTTTATGTTATAGTTTTAGGCTGTATTTATGGGTTGAAGAAATAAATGACTGTGTTTAACACAAAATAAGTTCCTCTTTCCATCACTCTGGGTGAGTCAAGCCATTATTTACAGTAAGTTTCTGCCAGACATTTGTGTTTGGCTCCAGTTATCTCCTCCTATCTGTAACTTCCTGCAGTTTCTGCCTGTAAGTGAGCATTGGAAACTAGATGAACTTGAAGTTATGTTCATAAGGTTTTTGAAACAGCTCATTTTTAAGACATCAAAAAACATTGACTTATTCCCAAAAATCAGGTGTATGTTTTTTTAAAGCGCTTAGGCTGTTTTTAGAAGCAGCAGCAAATCAAATTTAAGAACAAAAACATGGAAATTATAAAATTTACATGATAGGTTCCCTTTAAATCTGATTGAGATGTTGTAGTGTGACATTAAACAGGTGTTCATGCTAGAAAACCCTGTAATTCTCTAGAGAAAAGTGGGTCAAAATTCCTCCACAGCAATGTGAAAGACTTCACTGGGATTTAAAGGTGGCACCACCAGTTATGAGGCTAAGGACTTTTGCTACTCACCTTGCCTGGCTGTATATTCGTTATCCTCAATCAGGCGAGCCAAACCAAAATCAGCCACTTTGCAAACCAGATTATCTCCAACCAGGATGTTAGCGGCTCGGAGATCTCTATGAACGTAGTTCATCCTCTCTACGTAGGCCATCCCTGAAGCAATCTGATGAAAGGTGGCAACATTTAGGGTTTATTACAAAAAACAACAACAACAAAAAAAACCCCAAAAAAGGTATAGCATCTCAAGCTAATGGTAAGAAAGTATTCTGACCTGAGAGGCAAAGTCCACCAGCTGAGGGAGGCGGAGCATTGCACTATACTGTCCCTTCAGAAACTCCAATAAGCTGCCTGTTTGTAGAGGAGTTTGTTAATCTTTAAACAACTGTAACTGTAAGAAAATTTCAGGGAGAAATTCAGTTATAGGGTCTAAAATGTTAGCATGCTGACCTTGGTCCATGAACTCTGTTACAATGTAGATGGGCTCCTCAGAAACCACGGCGTACAGCTGAACCAGCTTCTCGTGTCTCAGTTTCTTCATGACCTGAGCTTCCTGCAGGAACGCCTCGGGGGACATGGTGCCGGGCTTCAGCGTCTTGATCGCCACCTGTGTGGTGCCGTTCCACGTTCCTGATGAAAAGCAGATCCACTATCAGTGACACTTCTGTAACAACTCAGGAGTTAGAAAGATAACAGGAGGGCAAAAAATTTCCTTATTGTCAAGAGCAGACTTTAATAAAAATTACTTTCATAGAGGTTGAAAACATTTTTGCACAAAATTTCCATCCTTCTCTCTGGTTTCCAGATTTACTATTCAAATTTAGTTAAATTATTTAATATTTAAGGGAAATAAATGACTGTGCAACCTTTATATTTAATAAGTTTAATCTGGTCAAAACTCAGTTTGGTTTTATTCAAACTTGTTGAATCATTGGTATTTTAGCCTTGATGTAAATTTGTGATGCTGTGGGTTTTATTTTTTTACTTTTTAAAAATGTTTTGCCTCTATAATAAAGTTTCACTTTCACTTAAATTTCAGTAGCATTTAGCAACAAGCACAAGAACAATCAGGTCCGGTGCTCCCCAGGGGTGTATTCTCTCCCCACTCCTCTTCTCTCCGTACAATCTTATTTTTTTATATGCTGTTTTTAACACTTCAAGAACTGTTCCTATTCTATTCCACTAATAATGGTAGTAATAACAATATATAATAATAACAGTAAATGTTCTCAAATTAAAAATGGAATTTTATACATTTCCAGTGTCAGATTGTGTTTATACAGTAATGATGAAAGAAAGATTAATTTATGTTTACAGCAGATGTCAGGTTGCTAATTTTTTAAAAAATGTACCAGAGGAAAAAAGAGAATCAGGTATCTTTATTATAGAAAAACAGGAAATATGTTGCATGACCTACCTCTCCAGACCTCTCCGAAGCAGCCCTGTCCCATCTTGACCTCCAGGCGAAGCGACTCTCTCGGGATCTCCCAGGCATCCTTGGATAAGCCCTGAGTCTGAGGCTTCAGTACGGGACAAACGTCCGTCAAAGTGTGACACAGCCCATCGGCGTGCTCTGAGGAGAACACAGAGAGTTTTTTTAAAATAATAAACTGCTTTAGTTGATAATGGGAAACCTTCTCACTGAACTCACTGCGGTAATGATTGACGAGCTGCTGCAGGGTGGCGAAAGGTGTGCGGGATGTGATGTAGAAGCCCCCGCTGTCCAGCTTCCTAATCTTGTAGTGTTTCACGTTGAGCCCTCTGGTGTTGTCACAGTCCAACACTGACAGACAGTAAGCACCTGGAAGGAAAAAATAGGCAAGTTAAAGTTAACGCTTAAGATTAGTCTGTACATTTAAATGCGTGATCAAAAAGCAACTGTACCGCGGAGGGTTATCTAGGACTAGACACACACAAAAGACAGCGAAAGGTGAAAAATGTCTGTGAGAATTTAATGAAGCACGTCTACATATACAAGCTCAAAATTTCACATGACCAAATTACGAGGTGTTGTATGAAATTCTGTTCCCCCTGTATCAGGAGAACGTTCTGGAGCCGGAGAGGTGAATCTGACAATTTTCACTGGGCTTCTGATGGATTTCTCCATAAAGCGACTCACATAATTCTGTCAAGGTTGTAACTTTCAGTGTAAATCGACAGCTGTTGTTAAAAAAAACAACCACAACAAAACTCTAAAATAAATAAATAAAATAATAATAATAAAAAAATAAACATGGTTCTCATGGTATGGAATGGGGACAGATTATTTCAGACAGGTGAAATATTTGGTTCCTCCATGCAACTTTGGCAAATATGAGCAACTGTTTCCAAATCCACAGGATTTGTCACCCATGATGAGAGGAATAAACACTGAGCTTTTGAAAAAAATAATTATTTCCCATATTCCGGAGGAGGAACCAAACTTTTCAGGCAGCTGAAATATTTGGAATATAAAGACCTCAAAAACTGAGAATCTTCAGTTTGGTTTGAGACAATAAAACATTTTTTTTTTTTTTCAAAACTTGCTGCTCACAAAGTTAGGCATAAGGATTATTTGTGATTAATCACAGCACTTGAGTGTGATTAATCTGAATTTTTTAATCGATCGGCAGCACTAAAAATGCCCAAAATTTCACACCGTGCAATGTTTTGATTTCACCACCAGAGGGAGTAGTCGTAGCGCACACAACTAAAAGTGAAACAGCGAGCAGCCCAAGGCCACTTCCCCCACTTCCTCTATGTTTGAACTGGATGATGTGGCTTGTGGTTGTACAATTCTTAGCTTCAGCTCCACACTGACCTAAATTCTGTGTTTTTCCCTCATCCAACCAGTTCTTCCCTATCGATTCTAATCAGCCTCCTTCCTTTTGTCTCATTTTCTCTCCTCAAACCATGGACTGCTGAGGACTGAAACAGCTGATTATAACGAAGGTTAAAAGAAGGTTGATCATTTGAATCCCTTTTTACATCCCTTTTTAATTTATGCTCAACCTGATCTCATCTCAGTGCCTGTATCTATGGGTGCAGCATCTGCCTATCAGGAGCCCCGTTGCTGTACAGGAGCGTCACATCCAACCTTTCCCCTGCCACCTGATGGGTTTTCTTCTGTACAAATGCCTTTACAAGAACGCAGCAGGGAGTGCAGTGAACAGCGGGGGGGACATGCCTTGTTGCTTAAAGTTTCCTTTATTTCCTCTCTGCACAGAGTTCAAACTGAGATTCATGTTGAAGTCTGAACATTTTATAAGTACACAGTCCTCCACACTTATTGACAACTTCAGTATTGATGTACAAATGCTATAAAAGACATTAATCTTTTATTGTAGCTACAGAATTCCCACCCCCTTTTATTTAGAGAAGAAAATTGCATTATTATTTATTTTCCAAAACCTTTGGGTATGTCATGCTGTTGATACGTTGATGTAAGAAGGTTGTTTGTGACTTGTGAACCATTTTTTCTCTTGATTAGGTTCTCAGATTTTTATTTTAAATCTATTGAAATTAAAATAATTAATGACAAGCCCACAGCATAACACATCCTCCACCATTCTTAAAGGGTGCTTCTCCATATTTTTTATCTTTGTTTTTACATACGATGTTGGGAGTTTGCTACAGACAGGCATAATCTAATTAAAGCACATAGTTAGAGTTAAAAGTCTGAGAAGTGTTTATTTACATGATGTTATCACAAAAACGCTTCTTTGCTCTTATTCCTTCCTCCTCACTTTGAATGGTGGCAAAACACGTCAGTTCCTACCTGCCATTTTGTCTAAGACTTTTATTTATTGTTTTGACTGCAGACATGGACACGTTTGGAGAAATACCTACTGTCTTGTAGCCATTTACTGGGTTATAAAGACAAACAAAGTATGTTCTTTTTGTCTTTCCAAATGTGAGTGCTTGTTATGCTGTAAATGTCCCTCTGAATCTCGACATATTTATAGAGGTGATAATATATAGGAACTAGTGTTAATAAATGAATTAAATAAAATTTTTCCACATTTTTTCTGCTACTATTTACAAGATTTTACCAGACTGAACATGTGGAAGAGGGCACATGTCCACTAAAACTCTGCATTAAAGGAATTTGTACCTGGTTCTGTTAATCAGTACCTGAGAAAAAATACTGCTCCACAGGTCCACAAGCTGTTTATTTTTACTTCAAAATATTTAGTAGGAAGGGAGATTATTATGGCCACTGGCTCTTTATCGTCCTCAACATACCTGGTATTTGATAAGACAAAGGCCTCACTAATAAAAGACTCTGATAAACTATTTTTATCTTTCTAAAATACACACAACGAGAGAAATAATTATCTTTAATATTTTTTATTCAGTTCAGTTCAAGTCAAATATAATATATTTATTCCAAAGGGAAACTAAATGTCATAATTTGCTGTTCAGATGAACCTTTACAATCACAAACTGTTGTACAGGTCCTTTTTAGAAAGAAGAGATTTTGAGAGTGGAGCCTCTCTGCAAAGTTTTCCAATTGTCAATAATTTTGTTAAACGTTTTGAATAATTTGACTTGACAACTTTTCACAGATGCTTTTTTTAAGATCATTGGTGTTTTTCCATCTTGGCATTGTGTAAAAAAATACCTGAATATTCCAGAACAGTTAAAAGTTTGGCTTTCCAGCAAGCCAGTTCAATTAATTGGTACCCATCTGCTATGTAAAAGCAAATATATATTGCAGTTTTTCATATAGTGCTTCTGATATAAAATCAGAATGATTTTAAAATGTTATGTTTTCATAATCTTTAATATTTTACTTCATACATTTCATTTTAATTGGTGGCAGCCTATTTTAGTGTTTTTGCCTTAGTATTTATTTATTCTTTTTACTAAAATTTAACTTAGTTTTGTAAAAAGACTATATATTTACAATCCAAGAGCACAAAACACAATTTAAGATAGGTAGTAGGAATCTCTGGGAATTTAAATCACTGTTTTAATTTTGCAGTCGTAACTCAACAGACTGAATGGGAAAGGTGAAGCACTGACCTTTGGTGGTCTCACTCTCTCTCACCACGAAAGTCCCTCTTCGGTTTTCTAAAGCTAGCAGCATCCTTTCTGAATCACGGCGTGTGATTTTGGCAAAGAACCATCTAGAAAGTACAAATAAAAAAGACAAATACAGAAATCCAAAACATCAGGGTGCAGAACATATGTGGGAATTAGAGCGTCAATTTATGAATACCTCTTGTAGACTAAAAAAGTTTATTTTCTCTCTCTTAAATTAAGCTTGAAAGTTAGATGCCAAACATGTCGCCTTTCCACAAGCATTGGAAAAGTAACAAGTTTCTTATTTTTTCCACATATTTAATTCATTAGTTAGTAATTTATTAGTTTTTTTTGTAAGGTTTGATGCTTTACTTCATTTCAAAGTAACAAAGCAACAAGTCTGTTTCGAAGCGATTACTCATTTGATTGATTTCAAAGTGTTAAAAAGCAATCAGTTTGGGGAAAAAGTGAAGCGGAGTGGAGAGTATGAGTAAAGAGACGAAAGGCAGCAGAGAAAATAAAGTCTGTTCTACCCACATAAATCTGCACTTATGAATTGGAAACCCTGATATTCATTCGATATTTCTTTCTCCAGTAAAAGCTGCTTACCTGGAATCTAGATTCAGTTTGAGATCACTGGTGAAGCAGAAGGGAAAAGTGAGAAAGGAGGTAGTTACAGCTGAAGGTTAGCTCATGCATTATGAGGCATGCAAATTCAGAAAATGCTAAGCAACCACACAGTTTAAAGTTTAAGTTAAGGTATTTTGGAATAATTGTTTTAGCAAGATAAAGCTGAAGAGTCAACACAGGAATGTCCCAAAAACATCTTTGCATCAAAGCAGAGAAGCAGAAAGAAATAGCTTATAACTGCAGATTGAGCTAACGGTAGCTAGCATGTTAAAGGTGTAATAATTCTACCCCAAAACATCTATTATATGAAGAATAAAAAAAAATATATAAAAAAACCAATGTTGTTTATAAAGTGCTGGGAACTTAAAAATCATGTGCTCATTATTTTAATATGCTGTAGGAGTCACAAACACTCCAAGTAATGAGGTGGAGAATTATAAAAACACACATTTATGGCAATAATTTGCACTGCCTTTGAATAAACCATAACGAGAATAAGCAGTGCTACAGTACTGCAAGGCTTTTTAGTATGGGCACAAAAAAAACAAAACAAAACAAACCCCAAAACGATTAACCACCAAGGCTTTAATGGTGGAATACCAGAAGTCTACTGTAAACACATTCTGGAAATAATTTAGCTCTTTGCCAAGCTGTTGTTTGTATATTCATAGTTGGTTTAAGAGGTATGGGTTGCAAGATTTCATCAGTTTTCAAGAGCATCAAGCTATTTGATGTAGCGGTCCAAGCTATGCTAAGCTAACCAATAACAATGTTTTAACTTCTCAAAATCTCAGACCTTTTCTTCAAAAAGTAATTTCAAAATAACATAAAGCTCCAAGAGAGAAAACCTTTTAGAATAAGGGAGTGGATCATCATCGCTCTTCGTAAGACACAGATAAAACAGAACATGTAGAAAAAATAAATGAAGGGGTTTACTCTTCTGCCTGGATGGAGTCAGATGGAGCCACATAATTGCTGGGGATATAACCGCTCTTTCCGGTGGTCAGGGAGTTCGCCAGCCACCAGTCCCCTTCCCTGCACAGATAAAATGATAAGACTTAAACCAAGGCTCATCACACATCAGATACACAAAAATCCATTTTAGGTTTATCAAGTCTCTAAAAGCATGAATCAAAGCGACACTGTCATTTTTGGTCACACTGGTAAACTCAAAGGAAGCTACATTTAGACATGGTTGAGCTCTTGGCCCTAGAGAAGCTTGATAAACATAAGCCGTGGTCGCTCTACTGTTAAATTAAAAACAAACACTAGTTTGAAGCTATAAAACCATACAGTCATGCATTCATGTGGGTATGAAATAGAGGAGGATGCAGTTCCTGTATGATTCGTCAGAGACTGGGTTGCTGCAGCTTTGCAGCAATATCTTTACTTAGAGAATTTGGGCCAAAACAAGGTTCACTCTCATTACCTCTAGCTGACCTATGGCAGTGATAGTGCTGCAAGGCTTTGCATCAGCTCCCCTGGATTACTGTAACAAGGGTTTCTGGGCCAAGGGCAGAGTTATGTGATGAAGTGGTATTACAAAGGATGTGGTCTACGACGTGACAAATGAACGAGGTCAGACGTTCAGTGTAAATTCAAAAAGCTTAACAAACCTGCAGTTTATCTTCCTCCTATAAACAAATAATGGTTCATGATGCAAAAATGAGAAAAAAGAATGAAGGGGAAAAAAGTGGAAAAGATTAGAGCAAGTTAGGAGCAGCAAGGCTAATATCACAGAGCAGTGTGACGTATCAAACACTTTTCCTACTGAATAATCAGGACCGAAGGAAAAAATGCAGAAGAAGAATGCACAAGCATTATTTAAAAAAATAAAGTAATGCCTCTGGATGCCTCCTGAATGCTTTCCAAACTTTTGCAAACTCAAATTTCATAATTTGTAAATTAGTTATGGTTCATGGCTTATAAACTACCTAGTCAACTAGCTAGCTTACAAGTTAGCTAGCTAGGGAAGAGCTTGACATCTTCTAGTAATAACAAAACTAACAAGAAAACTGGATAGTTGCGCATTATTCATTTTTTTAACAAACTTGCTTACTAATCTAATTAATTAAGTTATTCTGTGAACTCAAACTCGATGATCCAGTTACGTTTTGGTTCAAGGCGCCAGACGCAGCTGTAATCCACTATTGTTCGAAGCTTCTGCCTTCTAGGTCAGCAATTTATTGGGTGAACAGGATTGTGTACACTGTACATGGTTCACTGCACCTCTATTGATAATCCACAAGTGAAAAAACAAGCATGACCCTCCCCTTTACACAGGTTAGCACTCCACTCAGTAAATAAGTAGGTCTTGCTGAATGCCCAGCTCTTAGGAATAATAAACCATATTTCATATATCATTTCACAATCACTATGTCATTGCAAAGGTGTGCCAAGGCACTGGACTAGATAGTCAGAAATTTAATGAAAATAGCATGGGACATATTTTAATCTAATATAATTGAAAGCTTTGTAGAAGGATTTCAAAGGGAAAAGGAGTAAGAATGCAATAAGGTCATAATGTATTGTTAATGTTTCTTTGTGTTTCTTACGTGTTATTTAGTATCTGGAGACGCTCCCCCTTTTTGAAAGACAGATCTGTCTCTGTTCGAGACTCGTAGTCATATAAGGCCACAAATGCTGTCACACCTTATGCAAAAAACAGATAATTGGACTTTAATTAGGTGCTAAATGATGCTGTAAAACACCAAAGTCTAAGACATCTCACCTGTTGGAGTTATTCTGTTATTGTCCACACCTCCAAACAGAACGAGTCCAGCATTATTGGTCACTAATTGTGGATCCGTGTCCACAATTGGGCTGCGGTTGGGCGTCACTGACTGTTGAGCCGAATTGTGGTGGATACTGCCAGCCCCTCCCCCTGAGCTGATGTTACTGTCGAGGCTGCGGTTTCGCTGGGCAGCGTCTTTGGGCTTACTCTTGGATCCCCCCATGGCCAAGACCTGCAGAGCATAAAAGACTCAGTGAGAAGGCAGTTTGGGAATAAACGGCTGTAAAATGTACTGTAAAGTAAAAATTACACATAATTTGGCATCAAACAGTCTAGCTTTCTTGTTGGATTGTTCATATAATCCATTTAGGGTCTTCTGACTACGACAAAGCCAGACGCAGAATTGAGAGAAGATCTGGAATCTCCCATTTTATCCACAAAGGCACACACACACACACACGCACACGCACACACACACAACACTATCATAAAACTTTCCCCACAGACTGAAGAGCAGCTGCCACTCTTTGGTGTCAAGACAAATATGAAATCCCCTCTCATTCCACTCCAACCAGCAGAGCAAACACAGACAATATTTGCCATAGACAACTGCAAGCGCAGATCTCTGGACTGCCGCATGTACATAGATGTGCAGTCAAAAGAACTGTTGCTACGTTCATTTTCTTCTTACTTGACTCAGAGATTCCCTAAAGCAACATACAGTATATACTCAAAAATGACGGGAAAGGTGAAGTTGTTAAAAGATGTTCACATAAATACATCCTGCATTAGGGAAAATCTGCACCTTAAGTCCTGAGATCCTAAGTGAAGAATTTCAAATATTGTGGTGTCTTGTTTATGAATAACAGAAGAGTAAAGCATAGATATATGGGTTGAGCCTCTGCAGTTACATGGACAATTCTCAAGAGTGCCATAATAAGGAAAAAGAAGAGCCAAAACGTAAAACTTTTGAATTCTCAGTACTTTTATGCTCCACCCCTCCACTAGGATTGTGACCCCAAAAAGTAAGATTCTGAATAGAAGCAGCTACAGTTAGCTTCCTCTGCAGAGTGGTGCCACTCAGCCTTAAGGCTCGCCCATGCTTCACCTGAAGCATTCAAATCAGTCCTCATTCACAAAGTTGCGTGACAAAAATTGTGCCGTTTTGTTCAAAGATATGCGTCAAACAATATGCCAAAAGGGTGTCCCCTTCTCAACACTTTGTTGAACTATCTTCCACAGAACTGTAAGCGGTGTGTTGTATGATTTATATGTTGTTTCAACCAGTTCGCTTCCACTGTGCTGTTTTGTATCCATACAGGCGACACAAATATTTTTGAGAAGTGTTTCTCTGACATGGAGGGGAATTCCGTACATTTGTAAGATTTTTTTTTTGCAAAATACCCACAAAATTGTCAAATGGATAAAAACTCCTGGATGGAAATTGCAAAGATCATCCAGCAGAGCATGCTGGATGATCAATATTTGCTTCTGCCCTGGGAATGTCTAGGGATTACCCAGGATTAGTGGACTTGTTACTCCGGACTGAATTTGGAAGACAATAGGTGATTGTATGATGTCAATTCATGTCTAAATATGGTTGAAAGGTGTTTTTTGTCATCAGCTTGGCTAATTATGCCTCAGTTTCAAATTATATGTCCAAGATGTGATTTGATGGGAGCTAAAAAGGTCACATTTCCAACATTTTTACTATCATATTTGAAAGCTAAACACATACAAGAGATGACAAGTTTACTTTTTGTGTTTAAACTGACATAGTAAGATTAGTTTTCATCAAATTTAGCTATGTAGACAAAATAAATAAAAACAAAAATAAAGATATTTCCATTTTATATTGCTCTGACGACAGGAGTTTTGAAGCGCTCCCTAAAGATCAGAAGAGAAGGAGACCTAATTGTAAGATGACCTGTATTTAACTTAACAGTGAATTACCAATTAGACAAAAAAAAAAAAATACTTGAAACATTATGCCTTTTTCTTAATAGCAGCTCTTCAGTTGCTAATGGATGATGAATCACTAATGGCCTTTATAGGTGTTTTGGATTCAGTAGTTTTGGACTGTATTGCTTTTTTTGCCCATTTTTAAAGCTTTTCTCATTACAATGAAAACAATGCAGTAAGCCAAGCCTAATTTAGGGAATGCATCGACTTCTAGTTAAATAGAAATAGCCTTGGGGGTTCTACTTGTTAGTGCTAATTTAAAGAAAATAAATGTATTGTGACTGTGGAGGGGGTTGGAGAGTCCTGATAAGCAGATGAAGATAAAGGTTAATGTGTGTCATGTCAAGCAGCCCAGCTTTCTGCTCACATCTGCTGCACAGCTCTTGTTGCTTATGGAGAAATGCATCTTTCCGACACACCAATGGTGTCTTTGGACTCATGAGTTTACAAGCAAAGGTTCTGCATCTAAAGGAGCGAAACAACATTACTCTGTCTGGCTGAGATTAAATCACTCAGGGCGATGGACCTATGACATATGGCGGAAAATATCTGGCTATAAAAGGCAAAGCAAAACAGATGAATCTGTCACTACTTCTTTTCAGACACGAATGGTTACTCATAACTGCAACTCCTTTTTTATAATGGTCTGCTGAGGAAATGACAGCATGGGTAATATAAGGTAAAGTGATGCAACGTGTAAGTGCATGGAGCTAAAACAAAGTGGGGGATAACTGGGAAGTGGAAAGAATAAAGATGCATGATTTTCAACATTTTTGTTCTAAGAAGTGTGTTGTGCATTTGTTTTCAACCCCCCTGAGTTAACACTTTGAAGAACCACCTCTTATCTCTTTGTCTCTACCAGCTTTGTAGAATATCTCTTGCTTATTTAGAACAGATAGAGATTGTTGTTCAATTTCAGTTTAAAACTTACATGATCTTTGGTTCAGTTGTAGTTTGGCTCTATGTTTAAGGTGATTGTATAGCCGGATGGTGAACCTGTGCTCCTCTTTCAAGTCTTTTGCAACTTCTAAGGTTTCCCTCCATGTTAGCCAAGCATTGTGGTGCATTTCATTTGTAGTCAGAACTGAGAAATTCCAACTTCCTCATTGGAAAAATCAACTGGAACACCCTCAGAAGTCCTCAGATTTCCCACTCTGAAATTGGGAGAAACTCACACTACCCCTAGTTACAACTTGTAAGGCCAATTTATCATTTCAAGATGACGCCATATTGAAATCCCTACTTCTCCGACTTTGTCAACCAGAATGCTGTTGGTGTGTCGTCAAACTGAACTCCGAGTTTTTTGACTTCAGAGGAAACTGGAACGCAGCATTAACTCCAACGTCCCTTTTCACTTAACATCTATGAATGTCTTTGTACACATAACTCCAGTGAAATACATTGTGGCTTCTTGTAATATAAAAACAAAAGTGAAAAGACAAACCAAAAAAACACACACACACAGGACTATAAATGAATGTTCTTTTGCAAAGAACTGCAGAAAAAAGAAAAGCAAAAAAACAAACAAAAGCAACAGAGGTGTTTGGGTTGACTTCAGTGAGGGGGGACATGACATGAGGAGTTAATGAGGAAGGACAGTAGATATACATATCCCCTTTGGGCATGTCTGCAAAAAAAAGAGAGGTGAGGGTTAACAGGTTAACACACAGTATCAAGAGAGCAGACACAAAGATATCGGGTGGTTCAGAGAGCTGCTCTTTGTGTGTTTTTGCGCTCTCCCCAAGCAGAATTGTTGCATGCTTAATAAGCCGTCTGATGCATAGCAGAGCGGGCGAACCACTTCTCTCCTCTGGAGCCGTCAATTATTAGAAAGCCACGACCGTTCCTCACAGGCACAGCATTCACTAGAGGGGTTGTCACCTTAATAGTCCTCAAATGGTGCTTAAAGTCACATTATGCGGGCCGAGTGTTAGAAGGTGAAGACAAATGGAGATGTGCCGGTGGATATACCTTCGGGATTAAAACAGCAAAACCAAATCTGATGTGAAAAAAGAAATAAAAAGATTAGAGAATCACTTGCTTTACCCAAAAGGCCAAGGCTCCATGCAACTTGGACCAGATCAAATAAAACATGAACAGAGAGTTAAGTGAGTCTTTGGTCTTTCTTCGCTCTCCATTTCCAACAAAGCCATCTTTTGTCGGCTCTCAGCAGGCTGCACAGAAACGGGCCTGTGGCTTGCAGGCTGCATGGAAATATGTCTGGACGGCATGGGAGGGAATAAGAAAAAAAAACAACATAAAAATTAGCAGTCTAGGTTCATGTCATAGACCAAAGTATCTAGAGGTATTATTATCTGCAGAGTTAATGATAATGAGAGATCAATTCTGAGCTCACAGGACTGAGTTACTGTAAAAAGCAGCAGCATGAAAATCCCATGGGCATTTCTGGGGGATGTAGCTGGATGGGAGGGTGGAAGGGTTACGATTAGCTTAATTATGCATAAGATCTGGAAATGAATTCCAAATCCTTCATGTCTCTTGAGCTTTCGGGAAATGGGAATAGTCTTTTAACGTAGCTGCCAGGGCTGCTTCCCTACACGGTATGCTGCTTATCTGTGTTTTCATGTGAAAACAATCACAGTTTCTGAATAGTATCCTTTTATTGAAATTTAAGAACAGGATTGGGTGTCCTTCAGTCGTTAACAGGATTATGAATAAGTGAACAAGATTGTGACAAAGGACTGTTTTCATATAGGACAACTTTTTTATGAAGTAAATTATGATTTTGATCCCTTAGAAAATCTTTTCATCTTTTGTGGAGAATAAAAAGATGAAAGATGAACAGATGAAAACATCGTGAGAAAAGATGAAAACAACATAGTAAGGATTTTTTTCTTCAGGATGTTGTGTATGCAATTTTAATGAGATGTTTGCAGACTATAATGCAGAATGGAAAAGGGAGACTTTTACATTTAAAACTGTATTTTGGTGAAAACAATGACAAAATGAAGGTCTGATCTTTGATGCACTCCTGTTCTGAATAGTATATGCGTATAGGCATCGAAAGTGTGGAAATTCATTTATTTTTTTCTTATTATTCATAAGAATGTATTTGATCATCTGAGATGAAATTTCAAGCCCTCTAAATACATATTAAGTTTTTTTTTTTTTTTACAGTTTTCAATAAAACTGTAATATTTACATTTACACATCTCCAGTCATCCGAGTGACACTTCTTGAGGCCTGTTCTAAGAGAAAAACTTTTTTATTTCAAGACATTGGAAAAATGTCTTGTTATAATATGCCAAAGGAACTAGAACTTTTTTTAAATTAAAAAAAAATAAATTTTAAGAATTACTGACTTGAAATAAGCTCTTATATCTTGTTGAAAATTTTATTCTAAGTTAGTTTAGTCTTATTTCAATGCTGGTCCTTTGCACTAGAAATTAGACCAAAATTACTTGGTAAGACTTTGTGCTTTTGCAGTGAAGAGATGCTAAAATCACAGCGCTGTACGGTGGCCTGGCATGACAACTACAACTGATTTAAACATGTAACGTTTACCCAATCAACATGTGAAAATACCAGACTTCAGTCTTGTGTAAACGTAGGCTCAGAAAGTATGTTGTCAGTTTCTTTAAGTTTCAAGCATCCAAGATATCGAGGTGAGTTAAGCGTCTCAACAATGTTCGTGACATTCAATAATTGTATTATTTGGTTGCGGGGTTTTCTATGTGTAACAAAAGTTTCCAAAACTCTATTGCAGGCTGACTCAGCTGAGATCATATTTTGAATGTTGCAGTGTGGTAAGATGGTGCTGGAGCGTTATCGAAATACGCTGTTGAAACAAAATGCTTTCTTGTACATTGATAAGCTATTGCTTATGACTGGACATGTAATGCATGTAATGATCAAATGTCTAACAATTTGCTTAAAGAAAATTTCCCATTTATTGGATTCTTACTTGTTAGAAAATGTAAACAATTCATTTGCACTATTCTTGAATATATTCTATTCAAGACAGTAGCAGTAATGCTAAGGTGGTTTCCACTGTGCATAATAATGCATATTAAAGTATGTGTTGTGTTTAAACTTTTAAACAGGCTGTTATTAGTGTTTTAAGAGGGTGTCTCAAGTATTCGTGGATGGCTGTGGTCC
This sequence comes from Gambusia affinis, assembly GCF_019740435.1. NCBI lineage: Eukaryota > Metazoa > Chordata > Actinopteri > Cyprinodontiformes > Poeciliidae > Gambusia > Gambusia affinis. The sequence continues at coordinate 38,106,540 of NC_057868.1, read as the reverse complement.
ATAACCCCCAATGAATACTGCAGGGCTACTGTACTGATTTAGTAGATCACAACAATTTTTTTTTTCTGGTATTCCAAAGGTAGTATTCCACTGTAGACATGTTTCCGTCTCATGCTGGTGGTGTTGTACAAAACCACAGCTGCAATCATCACATCAGGTGGTAAAAGTTAAGACATGTTTAAAACGGCACTTTCCAAGGCTTTAAAACTGGAATTTGACACAAATTATGTGTGCTGAAACAGGAGCACCATCTAATACACGAGTTTGAGGAGTCTATAAATGCCTTTAAGGCACTGATTTCTTATGCAACTGGATAGCACTTATCTCTGGTAATATGTTCAAGCTTTTGCAACCTAATAAATAATAAATGCTCAAGTTTCATGATCTGAGATGTCTTGCAGATTTTCATGACCAACAGTTCTTCTGATGCTGACATTAGTGGCTTGAGCAGTTTAAAGGTGGTCATTTCAGTCCAGAGCACTGGTTAAAAGCAAAACGACCTGATTCTGAATGTGACCACTGCTCTGGACATGTCACATAGTGCACATCAGAGCCAGATGAATGTCAACCTAGTCCACATAAGTGAGCTCAGCGAACAGCAGCTGCCAGACCACAGGAAGATACTATCGTGTTTTTATTGCATTTGCATCAGCAGACATCGGATTGCGCATGCATAACACATTGTTCCCATGTAGTGGATAACATATTGGGAGACACACTGTACTTATTTAAAATTGGTTGTAGTATTGGTGGTAAATGTGATTTATCAGAGAACATGTACAAGGGATCAGAGAGTTTGCATGCATGTACAGAGAGTTTGCCCAGTGTGAAAACATCCATGCGAGTCTGAAGGCAGCCTGATAGATGTCTTCTGTCAACTTAATGCCCCCTATGTGATTATTGCAAGGGGAGGAGGGAGTGGAAAGGCTTTGGCTCCTGCGTCACTTGCCGCCAATTGTACCATAATCCAACCCCGCTAGTTCTGTACAGATTATCAACATCTATTCCCTAATCGTGTTCACCAAACGCAGCAATGAAATTCCATCTGTGGCCCGTTAAGCAACACGGATGCTGAAAAGGCAAGAGAGGGAAGACCGGTCCAACTGTGGCGAACAACAGCAGCTGCCGCGAGCCTCAGCAGACGCATGTACTGAACCATATGAAGCATGAACAACCGTTTAGGTGGGTTAGTTCCTGGTTCTAAGCAAACACAAGGTTTTTCACCTGGTTTCTCAACAGTAGCAACTAAACAAATAGATGTTTAGTTGTGTTTCCACAAGAGCACCACCTTTCCACAGTTCCTATTTGGATTCATACAGTCCTGTGGAAGAAAATCCCTTCTGCTTTTACTCTGTGGTAGAAAACCAATCACTAGAGGATTGTTTCTATTAAATGAATTTTTAGTTAAACCAACAAAGTCCTCTGTCAACTCAAACTATGCATTAATTGTGATTATTTTAAATTAACTGGCTTAATTTCACTTGATTTCCACATGATTACTGTCTGACCTTCAGAATCAAGGTTCCTGCCTAAAACTTGAAATAGGACACAAGAACTCAACTCCTGTTTTTAGAAAAGTTTGAAGAAACATAATCTTGATGCTGGTGTGATTTGCAACTTCAGTGCCTCTCCAAGTTGGATTTTCAGAGTAAAATGCTCGATAAAGTTGTAGAAACTCAGCTCAGATTCTGGCTGACTCAGTTACGGATCTCTGATTCGCTTTGTTCAGTCTGTATTTCTAAAGCAGCATTCCAATGAGACTTCTTTAATAAAAGTTCAGAAGGAACCATTAATGGTTGCTGATGTAAAATGCTCAGTGTTGATGGTGTTGCTGCCTCTCCATTGGGCTGGTTATCTTCTTATGTATCTGACAAGAAATTCTGCAACAAGACAGACCTGAGTCTCTGCTCCTCTAATCTGTGTAGTTCCACAGGGGTTGGTTCTGGGCCCATTATGATTTTCTTTTTACATTCCTCAATTTGCTAACATTGCTAATTTTTTAATGATATTTCTTATCACATTTATGCTGATATACAATTGTATCTTTATTTTAAACCAGACCAGGTGGTTAAGCTGTTCACCCTTGTGCAATGTTTATCTCAGATTAGTGGATTTCTTTACAGTAATTGTCTGGTTTTAAACCCAAATAAAAGAGAGACTTTGAGATATTAGCTGCCAGGCATCTGCATCTTAAAACCAGTCAGAAAGTTTTCTCCTTTTGCCCAGTGTAAAATCAAAGAGTTACACTCAACTCCTCATTATAATTTCTTATGTCTGCAAGCTATTCTGAATGCAACAGTCAGACTTTTAGTTAAATCTTACTTGTGTCAGTTTTTAACCAAACATTTTGCAACTGCAGAATCTCCTGGTTGTTCCACATACTTAGTTAAAAATTAAGGGCCTTTCAGTCAGTGGCTCCAAAACTGTAGGGTAATTTTTCCGTTACAGCTTCATTTTGCTGCTTATGTTTTTTTTTTAAACAAAAAACTATTCTGTTCTCCCAGACTGCTATGTTTTTATATATGTGATTTATAATGTACAATACTTTGCGACTTTTATGTCTGAACGTTTTTTAAATAAACTTTACTCATTTACTACTCTAATCCTTCAAGATCTAGAGAACTTTCTGTAATTGATTAACAAATTTGTTCTGCTCTCTACCAGAAAATCCTTAAGGATCTGGTGTGGTTCAGTTATTTCAATCTTACCAGTAAGTCCACCCCTGAATGGCTACGAAAAGACAAAATTAGAGTTTTGGAGTGGCCCAGCTATAATCTGGGTTGAAATTCAACTGAGATGATGTGGCGTGACCTTCAACTAGCCATTCATGCCTGAAAACCATTCATTGAATTGAAACAATAGTGAAAATAAGAATGGGACTCAAATTCCTTCTCTGCAAAGTAGAAGACAGATTACCAGTAACACTTCAGGGCTGTTGCTGCTGGAGAAACTGGTTCTAAAGTTCAATTAGTTCTTAATATGGGGCAGAGTTGGTTTTAATTGCAATCATTTAATAACTCTTGTTTTTATTTATTTTCTCCTCATCTGATACCAACATTTGTTTGATAATCTTCTTGTCATGTTTAGCCTGCTTTAATCTCAATTTGTCTTGAAAGTCCAGTTTATTTGGGGAGGCGTGAATGCGCAATCAAACTCTGATGCTTAGAAATTATAAATTAATTATAAATAAACTTGGATTGTTTCAAAGTGTAAAGCAAACCGCACCAGCTGAAAATGTGATAAATGTTGAGTCTACTGGACTGTCAGGAGTGAAAACACCCTAAAATACAATGCAATAAAAATGCTACAATCTGAATCAAGAACTCTGGTAACTATGTTTTTTATAACACTGAGTATCAGAATGTTATGAAGATGATGTATCACAGCAAAAAGCAAATAATGGAAGAAGAATCAGAAAGTTCCTCCATGTTTGGAGGTCTGCAGGTAAACATTCCCCCACCTCCCCCAGTGCCAGGACTGCATCCTGGATGAAGTGTGTGCAAAGGCTGAACACTGGCAGCACAAAGATGGGGAGGAGGTGAAGTCAATATTTACTGCGGCACACACACGCACTCGCACGGTCCCACTGTTGCCATGGAGGTGATTCCAAGCATTCCACAAACCAACAAATTGCACAGATGTAAGATAGCCACACACACACCCACCCACGCACGCACGCGCCCACACTTTCTGGGCCAAAACTCTCAGAGAGCACTGCATACCGATCTGATGAAGAAAAAGGCAAGATTAGTGGAGGCTTTGTGAAATATGTGGGACGTCTGACACTTCCTAGAGGCATTCAGGAACAGAGATGGAGGGGGAATAGACAGAGAACCGGAGGCAAGGTGAAATCACCTGCAAATATTTTCTGATAGGTCAAAGGGAGTTTCCAATTTTTAAAAATTACATCATGTTTACTCATTTACTTTACGGAGCCTGAGGATCTTTGGCTTCTATCACAGAATCCTGGTCTGTGAGCTCCTATCCCTTTCACTGTGTGGAAGCGTGTGTGCACAGTAAATTTCTATGCAGCGGTATACAACAAACAAAAGTGATCCAGAGCTTTTTCTTAATCACCTTTAGTTTGCCAAACGCCACAGTGAAGCAAGCATTAAAATAATTTGAAAAGCCAAGCAGCTGGATGCGGTATCCTAACCCCAGGGTTAACTGGGAGTTTTTTTTTTTTTTTTGTTCTCATCCAAATAAATGCTTCTGGCAACTACTGCAGGTTCACAGATTTTCTGTCATCCCCTGCTCCTAATCTGAATGTGACATGTATCAAATTATTTTGGGATTGAGGCTCAGAAAGAAAATATCTGGGCCATTTCAGATGGAGGGTGGTGTCGCTTTCTGCTGAGCACATGTGACCAAACTTTTAGCCAAAATCGGCACGTTGAAAGTAATGAGTATAGTACAAATTATTGTACTGTGATCAAATTATCCAAGAAATGCTGTATTTTAAGGAAACAATGTAGAAAACAGCAAATTATTGAAGGAGTTTAAGATTAAGTCAAGTTGTATAATTGAGAGAAATTGCTTTTAGTCTGCTCCCAACCATAAAAACAAGAACTTACTTGGAAAACATTGGCTGTATTTAATCAAGGTTAATCAATAGAAGTACCAAAGTGATATTTGTGGCCCAACTTGCTATGATTTTAAAACAAAAGTGAAAGAAGGATCTATAAAATAAGATTACGTTGTGGTTTAGCTAACATTTTCCATTTAATACGATTTAAATTAGTTATTGACAAAACTCAAAAGTACAAAACTATAGAAAGTGTCCACCTGCATCAGCTCCAAACAAAAATTATTCCAATGGCTTCAAATGGCTTCTGGGCTACACTTTGTTTTCTTTATCTTTCCCACCCATTCCATTAAGCTGAGTAGGTCAACATGCTCAAAACGTCACTCTTCACGTTTCTGCTTTTAACACCTCAAAATTAGGGTTTTTAAGGATTACATCACTACTTCAGTTAAACAGGTAACCGCCCTTATCCAGAACAATCCCTAATGCAGATTTCCAGGCTGGGTGAGGTCAGCATACAAGCGAGGTCGGTTTATGTCTACCGTTTATGTGTCATGGTTGAGCTCATGTTCGCATGTCATCTTGAAATTGGCACTTGCCAGAGGCTGGAGGTAAATTAGATCAATAACATCACAACAGCAGCGGGTTTTCATTCAAAAACAAAATTGAGAAAATCAGTTGAAAGACATAGTATTATGGTATTTCATTCCTGGTGAAATGCAGTCAGTAAAATCAATAAACCTTTTTTATTTATTTTTTTTACAGAAGAGTCAAAACATGAAGCTGAACTCCAACAATTTATCTTTAATGAGAAGTAGAAAAAACTGAAAACAACAAGTTGCGTTGCTGACTAGCAGGAATAGGGAGTACAACAAAACGACAACAAGAAAACATGTTTTTTGCCCCCCAAATGAGTTTTCTATTGCTTTTCTGCTGGTCCAACCAATGGACCTGATCGATGAGCGCCCCCTGTGGTGTCTAAGAAAATGACATGTTAATTCAAGGCTGGTCATGCTGAAGATTGGTAGCTTATAATTCAGTGGTTTCTAACTTAACTGCATTTGATCATCTTACAGAGATAGAACTGTGAGACCACTTAAAAATAATTTGAACGTTGGATAATACTAATAGTATTTTCATATTTGGTCTGGCTTTAGGAACAAACAAGACTGAGGCAAGCATGAAAAGGAGAATCATGCTTTAATGATCACAGATTTGTTAAATCTCTATATGCAAAAAAATGGATTTTTTTGTGTTTGTGAAAAAATAGAGTTTGAAGCCCCATTTCTCCTTCCATCCAGAACAGACTTTGGTTTATTCTTGTGACAGACAACAGAAGGAGATTCGTACTCAGATTTCCTTTGCATTTAAGAATTTCCACTGTCTGATGTTTTCTGAAGTGTTACCCTGCTTTTAAAGCACAAAAAAGTAATTTATTCCATTGGCATGTTATTTTGCTTATGGCAAGACATTTTTCCCATATTATAAGTGAAATAATGCACTGATGGAACAATAAATTTTTCATCAAAATTAAGGAATTACTGACTTAGACCTAGCTAAAATATCTTGCTAAAAATATACTTGTGAGTTGGTTTTGTCTTATTTCAAGTGTACCAAGACAGTTTCACTAGAAACTAGAGCAAAATCACTTGGTAAGATTGTGCGTGTAGTTTTCCTGTCACTCATGAAATCTTCTGAACTTTGGATTCAGGACAAGAAACATACGAAGCATGCACTAGGATCTCAGCAGTACTGTGTGAGTATTCCTGCAGACAAATATTGAAGTTGTGTTAGTTTTGGCATGGAGTCCCTCCCTAACCTTTATATCCCTTCTTCCCCGAATCCTGATCTGTGATCATTAGGAGCACGTGAAATCATCAGTTCCAGTTATGAGCCTCTGAAATGGGGGAGGGAGAAGAAGTAGAAGATAATCCTCAAGAGCTTTGAGTCCATTCCTTCCACGACCCCTCACCCCCTAGATTAGTCCTTCATAGTCTATCTCCATCCTTACACTCTTCCCCTTATTTTTTTTCCTCCAATCCCTTTTTTTTTCAGACAAAATGGAAAAGAAAAAAGCTTTCATCCGTTCAAGTGTCAGCAGTATATCACTTTAGCTGGGGGAAAAGACGCTCAAGCATCAGGGAAATGAAAAGGTCCAAAAAACTGGCAGAGGCTAGATCAAAAAGGCACTTTAGATCTCTTCCAGCATCACACAGGGCTGTGTGTTGTTGCTTCCTCGCAGTGAACTGGAGTACTGTACAAGCAAAGCCTTAAGTTCACCCCTTCTCTTCACATTTCAAAGAGGCTGCATTTGATCCACTCGATTCCACGGAGACTGGAATATGCCTCACACTTCAGTGAGTTAAAGCTTTTCCAGCACTTGTACCGTTTAGCTTCTCGTCAGCACTGCCATGCAGGATGAGGAATCCCGACAGTGCTGAAATACAACACCCTCCGTCCCCAGGGACTTTACATAAAATACGCAGACAGACATACATATATAGGTACGCTAAACATAACTTCATCTGCATGTAAAATGAACCAGGTGTTCTTGAGGCAGTCCGAGGCTCGCTGGTGTTGCTGGGCCCAGTCACGGCTCTGGAATGCAGGGCTGGGAATGAGGCGAGTTTAAACCTCACTCCTGCTCCCACAGCCCGGAGCAGAAATGCGTTTGGGGAAGCAGGTATAGACAACCGTCCGTCTGGGTTGGCATCCTGCTCGGGCGCTGCCGCGGTGCATGCTCTGTGGTTGTTCAAACTGCTGTGAAAACATTCTAGCTCACGTTGTTTATTATCAAAATTGAATTAAAGGGTGTGTGGAGGGTGCTGCATTGTGCCTGCTCATCAGTTCTTACTCCCATTCTGTGTCTTTGAAAACACCTCAAGTAATGAGGAGCCCCGTCTTCACTGGGGATTCTTTAGGTTTAAAGCAGGAAACAAAGTTTCCATCATACAGTTCTGGCAAGTTCCACTAACCTGCAACTTTTAGATGCATCCATGCTCCAACACACCTGATTCACATGAAGGGTTCATCACCAGGTTTTTGCTGACCCGCCAAGAATGGAATGCAGCCTTTTCATTCAAGTTTGTTGGAGAAGGGATGCGTCTAAAAGTTGCAGAACAGTAGCAACTGTTCCAGAGGTATGCAGGTCCAGTAAGACCTGGAGTGTTACTGGAGTGTTAGTCAAGTCAGGTCAAGTTGATTTTCATGGCATATTTAAGTAACAAAGCAGAGAAATGGTTTGTGGTGTTAATTTTACAAGGAAAAAAGAGAAATCCTTCAAACGCTAACATCTGACGCCATTCCATTCTTGCATACATTTTAGTTTGGTTTGTGAAAGCGAACCACGCCAGCTGAAAATGTAACAAATGTTGCAATTTTGGTCCCCAATCAAAGTCTATTGGACTGAAACTCTGGATAAATGACTAATTTTCACATTTTGCTCAACAATGAAATGTGTAACCTTTTTTAAATGACCATGCCAACAGGCTCTTTCAATGAAAATATAAGAAAAACTGGATAAATGAAAATATTTGGGAGTACAGTGCAAAAGCACAAAGTCTTACTAATTATTTTTGGTCTAGTTTCAGGTGTGAAAACACACAGAGGCACACAGGACAAACAACCATACACACCACACACTCTTACCTAAGAACAATTTAAAGAGACCAATAAGACACCAGTCATGTTTTTGGACTGTGGGAGAAAACCGGAGTACCCAGTGAAAACCTCTGCATGTACAGAGAGAACATGCAAACTTAGTGCAGAATTAAAAACCCCTGCACCTTATTTCTATAAAGCATTTTATAAACATTAGTGCTTCCAACTGCATCACAAAGAGGAAAGATTAACAACAATTAGAGATCAATATTATGTTTCTAAACTGAAAGTGAAACAAAAGATCATAAAAAAATCATCCTTCCTTGGAGATAGACAAATAAACCAAGCAGACACAAAATATGTCCATGTCACGCTTCATCATCAAAACATAACTGCTTCCTGTCGTGACATTTCCATAGCAGATTGGAGGGCGAGGCCCCCCGACACTGCAGTAATTTCCTCCATTTTATTTAAACCACCCCTTTGTTCACAGGGCGCCCTGATTTCAATATTCAAATGCAGGTCGGTGGGGCAGCAGAGCACTGAACCAGACGCCGACTGCGAGGCAATCAGTGCAGAGCTGAGAGCTGGTGGCCACGCCTCTGCTCTGTATCTCATCGGAGTCTGACATCAGCACGGATGGGTGAGATACCAGGGGTCACGGCCTGAAGAGAGGACAGAGCCGCCACTTCCTGAAAACGTTTCAGCTGCCAGAAAAGGACTGACACACAGACATGCTGCAGTTTGCTGAGGTCAAACTTTACGTTGCACAAAGCCACTCTAATGCAAAAGCAAGAGAAGACATTTGATTTCAAAAAGGCAACACAAACTAAAGTTTTGGGTTTGTAGGTGGAATAAATTACTAATTTCCACATTTTGTTCAATAAAAATTTTTCAAACAGCTACCATGCTAACAGGTTCCAAAAAAATAAAAAAATCTGGAAAAATTAAAAGATTTGGGCCCACAGTGCAAAAATACATCATCTTTTTGGTTTAGTTTTTCGTGCAAATGTCATAGGACACTTGCAAGACAAAACTAACTTACAAGTAACTTTTCAGAAGAATATAGGAGCTTATTTTAATTAAACAATTCTTTAAAAGTGATGAAAAAGTACTAGATATGTTCTAAGTGAAATATTCTGTCACTGAAACTACGACTTTTCCCATAAATATTAATGAATTATTGACTGATAACAAGCTCATATTTCTTGCTGAAAAGTTACTTGTAAGTTTGTTTTGTCTTATTTCAAGTATACAAAGATATTTGCACTAGAAACTGGACAAAAATACGTGGTAAGATTTTGTATTTTTCCACTGTACTGTCAGAGGGAATGACACATTTCGTGTCCCATCTGACGTTGGTGGAATAAGTAGATTTATTTGGACCAGAGGTTCAGTCTAAAAGAATCCCCAATTTCCACTAAAACCTTCTCTCCATCCCATGTACACTGCGGTGATTCTCAGAGGATGGAGACCGGCACGTTTTAAACGCACAGCTGCGCCTACACAAAGCCACACACACAGAGGCATCTTCTCTAAAAGCCAAAGACTCTTTTCCTGTCACAAGAAAATACAAGCAGAGCGACGAGAATAAGGGGGCGAGAGGGATCGCTTTTCCACTGAGGCAACAGTGGGTGGATTGAGCGGGAGATGGGTGGCCTGTGTCACCCTGGCCCGTTCCCAGAGCAGAGGGACAGGAAGTGGCCAGGGGATCCTGGGAGGATACAAGCCATCCTCTGTTTGTCTGCATCTACACTATCTGGTGCTCCATTCAAATGGTCAAGAGATTGAGAGCTTGGAGGAATATTTCAGAGTGAATGGACTATGCATCCAGACTATTCAGCCGCCTTTATTATGCAGCGGTCATCTTTGGGGCGGAAACCGTCTCTAAATCTGTGTCAAACAGAGTGAAATTCAGAAACTCTCAGTTAACAGGGCCGCAGAGAAGTATGCACTGATTCACTTTTTTAACTTCAGAATACAGATAAAGATATCTGAGGTTTAGTATCAGCCAATACCGGTTCGATACAGAAAAACAGTGATGACTTTACGCAAAGCGTTTCTTTTTTTTAAACACAAACATTAATGAACTGAATTACAAATGTATTTATTATTATTTCTTCTTATTTCCTTTATTTAACCAGGCAAACCCCCACTGAGATCTAGATCTCATTTTCAAGAGGGACCTGAGCAAAAGTCTGTAATACACAGCAACCTGGTTTCAAAATAAAATACTTGATAACTCTGCACAAGTACAGCACAGTAATGCACCAATAGCTTCAGAAACCTGGCCAAACATGTAAAAAGAACACAACTTTAATTTGTTCAGTCAGCCAATTTCAAACAAATAGTAAGGAAACTGAAACTGACAAAGCAATAGGTTGACTATCTCAGCCAAACAAGTAAAACTTAGGGGTGCACCGATAAATCAGTCTCAATTTCTTTAATTTTAAGAGATCAGCTGATACTTACATGTGAAGTAGATCTTATCTGGTACTACAAAACTCTAAAAATCAACAACTGTCCCCTCAGACAGTTGGGCTCTGCAGTGAGAACCCAACTATCCATGACCATGGGTCAGTCTGGGTCAGTCTGTTTGACTGACAGACTGACCCACTGGGTCCTTAAAGATCGCCCAGAAAACTGCAATCGGTGCACATCTAGTAAAAATATATTGCGAATAACCTTCTTTCAAATGGTTCAGAGAGTTCAAGTAGGAATTCTAAATTTATTGCTAAATATTTAATTAGATGTGCGTCGATCTGAATCGGGCACATTGTCACCAATACCTCATCTAGAAGCTTTTTTCAATTCCAAAGCCGATACGGATATTATATATCAGATTGGAGCATCTCGAATGAAAAGTAAAGCAAAGAGCTCACGAAGCAACAAAGAAGTGAAAAAGAGCCAAACTAGGCGGCTGAGGCTTCCATTTCAAACAGAAACAGAGAAACAGAGCAACAGGACGGGAGCGATGTGAGAACAGGTGGCAGCAGCATTCCCATGCTCAACCATATGCCCGCGTACCAAGCCGGACACTAATTAGCACCAAATCTGGGCCAGAGCGACAGACGTTTCGTGTCTGCAACATAAAAAATTCAAAAGCCTGAGTCAGCAGGGCGCAATCGCAAATCTCATGTCCCATTTTTGGATACATGATCCGTTTCTGACATTCCCCTGCTCAGAGTGCCTTTACACCGAGTCAGCAGGGAACTGAAGGAGATCGGTGCTGGAATCACAACGCGGCTTTCTTTCGAGCTCTGAAACCAAATGAGGATCATGTTTTTTTTTAGAAAAACAAAAGGCAAGCTCCAATTTCTACAGCTGCTGCTACAGTAAAGACTCATTTACAATTCCTGTAATTTGTGAGCTGCTGTTTTTGTTTCTGTTCCAGTGGATTATATTTACAGTTATCGTAAAAAGGAAGAGCCCGCATATTCAGATTCTTAACGTCGTATTTATTAGGGCGTAATAATCTGGTGTCCACCACAGACAAACCTCAAGCGTTCAAAAATACAACAGAATCCAAACGGCCCTTATTTACTAAGCAAAGACAAAGACAAAACTGAAAACCAAGCGTGACAGGCTAACTACAGTGGCTTGTTGAATCATCTTTAGCAACAATAACCAGATGTACAAGTTTTCTGTTTGACTTTCCCAGTCTCACATTATTGTTGAAAACATGTGAACTCATTTTAAAACATGCCTTCACTGCATAGATGAGCCAATTCAGGCCAAACTTTACAGTACCTTGGAAAAGTATTCATCACACTAAACCCAAAATAGTTGACTTTGCCAGAACATAGTTTGGAAACCCATTCTAGTTTTTACAAAATGATGAAACTATAGATGTTTACACTGCAAAAACACACAAAATTTGACCAAGTATTCTTATTTAGTTTCTAGTGTAAATATCTTAGCACACTTAAAATTAGACAAAACTATCTTACAAGTAACACAAGAAAGATATCTGATTAGTGAAGTAATCTGCTATTGGAAATGGCACTTTTTCCATCATTATTAAGGAATTATTGACATAAAACAATAAATATCTTGATGAAATGTTCATTGTAAGCTATTTCTGTTTTATTTAACATGTATTAAAATATCTGTACTGGAAAATGAACTAAAATTAACCGGTAAGATTCTGTGTTTTTGCAGCGTAGATGTGTTAAATTAGAAACGCAATGTGTTTTATTGAGCTTTCTGGGAAAAATCAACACAAAGTTCTACATAACTGTAAAATGGAACAAAAATGAGCATTTTTTTATTTCTTAAAACTAAAATCTGAGATGTCTGTTGGTAGGCAGACTAGGCAAAGGCAACATTAAGCAGAGAAGCAGCCAAAATCTACTGTCAGCTCCATGTTAACTTTGGAGGAGCTACAAAGATTGATTGCTCGTGTGAAAGGAGCTGACAAGACAACAATTAGTGGTGCAATATTGTGTTGCATGTTGCTTGGTGAAGTGATATTACTCAGAGAACATTAACAATAGATATGAGAACAACTGAGTCATTTATTATCAACCAATGAAATGATGATGTAGAGTGATTCTATCAGTCTTCTTTTATCTGAGACTTTAGATACAATCCAATACTTATTTTGGACCGATTTGTCCATATTGGATCGGGACAAACATATATTTTATAATACCTGCACAGTCATATTTTACTGTGCAAATTTGATCTGTTTTTATTTTTAGATTTTTTCACTTTTCCGTTAATATGCATGCTCTCACGTACATCCACATACCGCTGTGAGATTTGAATTTCCCCACTAGGGAAGATCAAGTATATTATTCTATTTTATTTAATTAGCTGCTACTTATTCTCCTAAATCTACTTTATGCAGAAAGGCCAAGCTTTTTGTCTTCATTTAATATATAATGATGATAAATCTGTGTATTTCTCTACACTTCATGTTAAATTGAAATAACTGTAGAAGACTAAATAATTTCTAAAACCCTGCAATTGAAGAGCGCGCAATATCTTTTTACCATGACTGTATTCTTTATGATATCATAAAAATTAAAATTTCATCTTCACAGCTCAGTGTCAGTGCATCCGCACTGGTCCTAAAGGAAAATGGGACACCCACAAAATTAAATGAAGTCATCAAGCTGCAAGCTCGACTGCAGCCTCTTTAACTTGCCTGCACATTTTTGCTTCATTGCGGTTAAAAGCAGCTTATTGAATTTGACTCGAAAGATTCCCTTTAGCCATGCAATCTAGAGTTGTGGACCACCCTGAATCCTTCCTTTGCAATCCCTGAGAAAAGCCGTTCAAAGGAAGTTTTAAAAAAGTGGAAGTGACCTGTCCTAAAGCCGATATCGATGCTCCCGGAGCGGCAAGCTCAGAAAACGCCCCCCCCCCCAAAAAAAAACAAACAGTTCATTGATGCCAGGCTCAGTGTATCAGCCTGACACACACAGAAACCTCCTGTATTAGCGAACAAAGGCGCCTGTGCCTGGCCACGCTGCCAATTAGCAGGAATTTGAACCTCAAGAGGCACTTTCCAGCAACCTCATTGGAGCTGACACAAACATATTTGGCTTTCTCTGGGATGCATTCATGGGATTCCAGGGAGCATTAGGTCCCCTCTGCGGAGTTGAAGTCTGACAGTTGAGGAAATGCAATGAACCTTTTCATGCTGCTTCTGCTCAGCATCAGCTGGCTGCACCACTAACACTGCAGGAGGGTCCTTAAAGTGGCATCAATTAGCAATTTAGAAAAAAATATATACACAGCAGCAGAGAGAAATAATTAGGGATGGTCTGTTGAATCTGTGTTTGCAGAAGCATCAGTTTCTGTAATGCCAAAAACAAGGGAAACCAGTGTTTAGGTTTGTTTTTTTTTGTTGCTGCATAACATTTTAATTCTTTCAGGAAAATGTATAAAAAACGAAAAAAAAAAAAAAAAATAGAGCACAAACCCCTTCTGGCAGAATCTGGAGGATTAGTGGTTTGCACTCCTGATGATTATGAGTATTAGCATTTTTATTTCCATGAAAACTCACTTAATGGCGCTTCGTCACAAGTTTCTGGAAAAAAGGGTTTCAGATTTCAGAACGGATTACAGCGAGAGGAAAAAAAACAAGCCGGGGGTTTATGTGCAATATTTAGGTTTAAGGCAGATCAAAAAGCTGTGGCAACACACTGATATAGAGGCACAGCAGGCTTTGAGCGTGTGGGTGTGAGTGTGCGTGTGTATGCCAGGCGTTATATTTCAATGTCAGGATGGCAAAAATGCAGACAGTTCGACGTCGCCATGAACAGGGAGGCCACTACTTAAGTGTCTGAGAGGAACAACTTGTCTAGACGCTGAACCTGTTTGAATTATCTTCAGTAATGAAGGCAGATCCTGGATCAGTAGTCTGGCATCGATTCAGGCCTGATGTGTATACTGTAAGCAGGAGGAGGAATTGACTGAATTATTATTCAAGATCAGGCAAAAATGCTGTGGTCCAGTTGGTTTGAGGCTCTCGCTGGCACATCCAGTCTTTTCTATTATTAGTTTCACCACAGACAGTCAATATTTGGACATTTGAGCCATGCTGAGTGGGAGACGCTAATCCTGAAGCGTGTCGGTTAAAGTGTGTGGGGTTGTGGGAACGGAAACCGTGGCTTGTACAGTCAGCATCTCCAGAGGCCGTCCTAACCTTGAGGTAAAGGTGCTCCGCCGCACGGGGCCCCGAAAATACACCAGATCAAGTTAATCTAAACTACAGTCAAACTTGAGGCCTGGAGGCCAAATCCAGCCCACCATAGCTTTTTATGTGGCTCTCTAAACTCTAGAGATATAAAATATAATATTATCAATTAATTCAAAACATTTTTGTCTGTTTACTGCAGAATTACATCAATGCCTCCAGTCCTTTTGCTTTTTTTTCCTTGCTAATGCATAATTGTGAGTTCATTACAAATTTTCTGCAAAATTGGTCAAAAACATTTTTGAATAATTCTAAAGCAGGAGCAGAATTTTGTTTGATACTCCTTTTTTAAAAAACGACTAGTGAATATATGTCAGCAGAAGAAACGCATGTTTTAGAAATCTATACTGTATGTCATTTTTAAATTTTAGCTTATTCAGTTTTCTCCTTAAGAATAAGATTAAGATCTAAAAATATATGATATAAAACAAAACCAAACTTACACAACAGTTTAGAATTGTCTTTAGCATACTACGTTCAACCCCATTACTATCTCTACCCTAAACATTTTCATACATTATTTTTTAAAAGCTTATAAAAAATAATTTAGTGACTGCTGGCAAATATAGAAAACTGATTCTGATCAAAGTTCTTCTGTTAAACAAAATGTTTGATGAAAAATGACCAGTGAATTTTCATGCGTTGCTGCCCTTCAGGTTTTAAAACAGAAAAATGTTAGATTTAGGCCAATTTAGCAAATAAAAAGATACAGGCATTAAAATGCATGTTAGGGAGATATCTGACTAATACATATCGCTTCTTTTTGAAATACACTTTTTAATCAGATTTAAGGAGCCCCAGCAGTGTGTATTATGGGTTTGAAGATACAGTTATTATATCTTAATAATGACCAATAATACTAGAAAAATTATGCTTGAGATGAAAAAATCTGATTGATCAATTTTCAGTGAATGACTAAAAAAAGCACAGTTGACAAGCAAGACAAAAGCTAAAAGCCTGAAGGAAAAACACAAAGCCCCTATGCTTTCCTCCATATGGCCTTCCTGGTGTCTGCTGAACACCTCTCTCTCTCTTTCTCCCTCTCTCTTTCTCTCTCTCTTACAGCCTAAATGAACAGCAGACACACCCGTCACAGAAAATTACAGTTTCCTTTTAAATAGACTCTGCTGACTTCATTTTAAAACACCTGAAACTGAAAATAGCTAGCTTTGAGTCTTCTTTTCTCAGTCACAGCATCATCACAGTTTTGTTAGCTTGATTTAATAACCCTTCACATGATACAATAACAGATCAGTAAAAAAATAAAAAAAATAAAATAAAAATCACTCTCTTTAGTCTGATTGGCCGGTTACTTATCAAAGACGTTTTAAAAGGAATATAGCAGAATTACTTCTCGGTGCATCTATTATTTAATTTCACAATTACAACAGACACGTTTCTGTTTAGAAGCTCAAACTGGAAATTGACTCCAATATACTTAATGCACTGTAAGATCCAAAACATATTTGTAAGACCTGCTTTTTCAAAAACTAACAACTACTGAATTTCACATATAAAATGTATTTGATCCATTCTGGCAAACAAAACCTTTACTTGCATAAACTTTAAGAAAAATAATAGTTGATGTCTTAAAAAAAATAATGCACAAAACATATGAAATTCAGATGGTAAACGATAGGAATAAACTCTAGTTACAATAGTAAATCACAATATCTAAATGCTGGTACTTCCAAGAAAATGAACACAGTCGTTGTCATGTTTCATATATTTTCAGAAGCTACTTTTATTCACAGCTTCAGATAAAATGTAAAAAGAAAACAACACTGTTTATGAAACACATGGCTAGAAACAATATTTTGTAAAGAGTGTATTTGTTAAACAAACCTGTGAAAGAGCAACAAGTACAGGTCAAGGTTAAATAAGGCCAGTGAAAAATGAAACTAAGAATGGACTCTTCTAGGTCCAACTAAATCCGCCTCTGAAATTGCCAAATTAATTAAGTTCTCCATATCATTCTCTTATAGTGTTCATATTGGAATACTGTTCTAGTCTTTGAATGAAGTTTTATTAAAGTTAATTAATTGTCACTGCTGCTGGAATCCAGTAAGGTGTGGTGTGATTGCCTCATAATGTGCAGCATGGAGGTATGAAAAGTATGCAACGTATTTCCTAAGGACCAGAAATGATGGAGCAGCTGGCATTGCTTCAACAACTTACTGTTAGAGCAAGAAAAAAACCGCAACAGTGAGCAGATAAGATAAGATTCAAGACACAAAGCTGGGACTGATGCATCTGAGATCTCATTCATTTTTCATGAAGTTCTGTCTGAAGTCTGTGAAAAAAGAAAAACAAGTTTTTGCTACTCACCCTGAAGAACAGGCTGCTGGAGATTTAGTCTCTTCTCTCTTCTGGAGGTACAAATTTGGCGTCAAAACATCAATGATCTGTTCAGCGACACTTTGAGCTCACAGATCCAGAAATATAATATAATTATTTTATACAATCAGCGGACTGAAGAGGAGCGAGGAGGTGCCAAAATGAAGCCAGGCTCACTGAGGAGCGATGAGGAATCCCGGTGAAGAGGAGCGGCGGCGGTCCGGTGAGGTCATGATGGGGAAACCCTCCGGAGCTGAGGAGAGATCTTTTTTTATTTTTATTTTTTATTTCTAACTCAACAGACAGAAAACAAGAAGGTGGACAAGCGTGGCCCACAGAGATCCGTGGAAAAAGCCGAGCGACTCTGTGATCCTCTGCAGCAACAACACAGAAACAAACCGGGATCAAAACACTGGGATGTGCAGGGGCGGGGCTAGGGGCGGGGCTCGTGTGCATTCTCAGGCTCTGATTGGTCAGAGGGGAATTACGCACAGGTTTTCTGTGATTTGGCTGAATGGTGTTTCTGATGAGCGCCTCCTAACCTGAGGCTGCAGGTCCCAACCTGCGCCTGAAGTCAGACCGTGATTCACCCAGTGTCTGCATTTTCAAGACTAAACACAACATTTACCATTTAATAATTTATTAAAGAAATTTTAAAACAATTCTTCAATTCCGTGTAATCTACTGGAAAGCTAAAAATAAAGGCTGGTATGGACTAAAAAGTCTCCCAATTACAGAAAAAAATGAAATTTCTTATATCTTTGCTTTGTTCAAAAGGAATTATTTAGAACAATGCTGCCCTCTACTGTTCAAATGGGAAAACATCATCTGAATGGAATAAACTGATAAAAACTTAAACAATCACAGATTTCTAGCGCCAAATATTTATGTGGATAGCAATAAACGTACATTTTGTCAAAAATGTATAAAATTTTCCAGTGGATTTTTTAAACTACTATGTATCAATATTCTTATTACTCCAAAGTGTGTAAGTTTTAAACAAACCTGTAAAAAATTAAATCTATTTGATGATATATTCTGTATGCTTTCACAGTGTCAGGATTTGGGAGTGATTGTATTGTTTGTTCTGTTTTCTTCTTTTTGAGGGAGATTTTTTCTTAACTTTTCAGTAAATTTTTAAAATAATGTGTACTGGAACTGATAATAAGCTTTGTAACTTCACACATTGTTTATTCTACTTTGCCTATCCTGAATCACAACTATTGTCAAACTCTAAATTTGACATTTATAACATAGATTTAACTGATTTCTTAAAAATTTATTTTAAAAATAAAATTCTATAAACTCCTGCAGCAATGTTTCCTAGATGTGATGTTTCCATGTTTGTCCTGCATGAATCTCTGAGGTGAAGAAATATCAGTCATCAAAAATTCCCTTATCACTTGTTGTTTCTTATTCTTTAATGAGTTTTGAAAATTGAGCAGACATTACATTTTCCTGACTATTTGTTTCGTATCCAAACACAGGCACATCCTGGACACCCAGACTTTGTATTCAGATCTGCAAATGTTTCAGAATGAGAAGCAATCAGACAGCATTATACACAAAAAGACAAACCCCCAGCGTAATCCACGTCCAGGGGGGGAACTCATTTATAAACAGCTATTCACAACCACAGCAGTAATTTTAGAGACAATAATCTTCAGAAGTGAAGCATCGCTGAGAGGACGAAGGACAATTACCACAACATAATTAATAAGTAGATGCTGACTGTGCTGGAGAGCAGAGTATAATAAACTTTGAGAGTTTTCACAGTCACTCAGGAAACACTCAGTGGATTAAGTGTTGAACTGTTTTAGCTTGGACAGTAAATATGTTACGGCTTTAGGATTTATGATAAACACACAGCAGCTTCTGCTGAGTTACACTGAGACAATCTGCACCATGGATTCTCAAATCCATTAGATTTTACAATCGGAAAAAGTAATGGTTGCCTAAAGAAACATTACCAATGCTCTTTATGTTACACAAGAGCGTATTTTAATATTTTAACACTGATAACTAGTCTGGCTAAAACGCTTACACTTTGCATGGACTTCATATAGCTGTAGCATCATTCATTTTACTGGAATGCGTTGCTTTTTTTGGAAAAAGGTTTTGTTCTTACCCACTTTTTGTGTCCTTCATAATTATTTTTTATGTGCACAACCAATCCTGGACTAGCCACATATTCAGTTGTGATATTCTTTGGAAGGGAAAAAAACCCCCAGATTTGACAAAAGCAGGGGTCTCCAAAAATTTTGTCATGTGGGTCAAAATCATTAAGTCAAATTTTCTTTGTTTCTGTTTGTAGGTACAAAACGTGAAAAGGATTGCTCGTTTGCAAAAACTTTCAATTTTCAAAATTTGAAAATCCTTTTTCAATTTCTTTTGTGCTCATTTGAGCAAATTTGTTCTTAGCTATAAAAACAAAAATCTGGATTATTTTCTTTCAAAACACTGGCCATATTAAGCTGAGTTTAATAAATTACACAAAAGTTGAACCGGATGCAGGAAACTCGGCTTTTCAGTAAAATCTCTGGATAAACGTGGTTCTGCTTTTTATAAAGGTTTGGTTGTAAAAAGATGAAAGCTTTGTAGACTTAACATTTTAAAATTATATCTTTTTTTTGAACTGGAGTTGGTGGGGGGTAAAATAAAATCAATCCAAGGGCCACAAATGGACCCCAGGCCACACCCCCGGATGAAAGCAAGCTCCAGATTCAGATTTTGTAAAATGTGAAACCTTCAAGAAGCCGTCCACACCACATGGAGAAACTTTCCCAACAGAACTACTCTTTACTAAGGTTATAGGTTTTTTTTTAAATTATTTTTAGAGAATGATATCTATATTCATAAACTTTTAATCACCTGAGAAGCAGCCTGTTTGTGTGTAAATGACATAATATGGCCATCTATATTCTTCTGTCCTTTGCTCTTGTGCCTTTTAACACAGCAGCTTCTGCTGAGTTACACTGAGACAATCTGCACCATGGATTCTCAAATCCATTAGATTTTACAATCGGAAAAAGTAATGGTTGCCTAAAGAAACATTACCAATGCTCTTTATTGAATTTTGAAATTTCTGTGTTTTTTTCTTTTAAAAAAATGAATTCTTAGTTTTCTCAAAAATATATGGAATCGAATCACCAGAATACACACCATCAGGAGAGTTGGTGTGTATTTGGTTGTGTGTGTGGGGAGAGATGGATGGACCATTCATTCAAAAACCTCCTATTGCTTTTAGTAAACTAGATGCAAAAGCTCCCTATAATGTGACTAACTAATTAGTTGCATAATTAGACACATGCAGCTAATTGTTTATTCAGCTTGATCTCGAGCAGAATCTTTGTATCTACTTTTTAAATGAATAAAATGGCTTTGACTTATTTTCAATGCTTTGCAAAGTCTTCAGCTGTTAAACAGAAATGTGTCATAGATGCTTTGATGTTTTTACTTTTTGCCAGGCGCTTTCATGCTACACAAGTACCTGATTTTCCTGAAGGAAAAGCATTCTTTTGATTTTTGTTTTGTCTCCACATAATCCACCAACAGCGCCTTTCTAAATTTACAGCTACAAACCTCTGTGTATTTTATTGAAACTTTGCAAAATAGACCAACACAAAGTAGTACGTAATTGTGAAGTGGAACACACACAATAAAATATTTTCAACACCTTTGGCAAGTACAAATCTGATAATTGTGGCATTCTTTTGAATTGAAGGCCTTTTACTCTGATATCCCACAATGTCTGAGGCAGAACAAACGTATTTATGCTGAGACAAAATTACACAATTTTAGAGTCTAACTTTTTACCAATTGTTGTTACAAACTGAAATTGTACTTCTTTTATAACTAGGATTGATTTGGAATATTTGTATTTAAATTTCAGTCTGTCTCAATAATCTTATTGTAAAAAATGGATTTGAATTGATTTAAGTTTGTGCAGTTGTAAAAAGAAAAATTAGGTCTGGTTTGACAGCCTGCCTTTCTGACATATCTGGACATTTGAATATTCACTACCACATTTAGTTACTGAGATTGGAAACAATCTCACATCATGCACACATGATTGGAAAATCATGACCCAGCATTTTGAAGGAGGTTTGTTGTGTTTCAGATATTTAGTTTGGACTCCTCCCGACTGCTGAAGTGAAACTAAAAGTGTTAGAAAGAAGACTGCATTACTTTAAGGATAAGATTTAAAGAAGTCTAAAAAAAAACAGGCACTGTTAAAAAAATGTATGCTTGTACAAATTTCCTGGGCCAAACATAAACCTAGATCCTGATCTCATGGAGATGCTGAGAATGCTGTTTCTATTAAAGGGTGTGAAATTATAAGCTAGAATGCCGTTAAAATTAATTAAATTACAATATATGTATTTCAGGAGCGTCAATCATTTGTTGTGAAGTGGGGTTATTTAAACTGAAAGTATTTAGTTGCATTGGAGTTTATTTAGGGGTATCAGAACAAACAAGGCTAAATACAAATTAATGCCACACCTTTCACATGTTTTTAGGTAGAGAAATAAAATAAAATATGCATATTTTTCTTCCATATCAGAACTATGCACTACATTTTGTTGGACTACCACTGAAAATCCAATTTTTAATACACTTCATGCAGAAATATGTAACTTTCTCTTTTCTTTTTCTTACATATTTATTGAAACTCTCATTATGTCGTCTCAGTATGGTATGCGACAGATAATATGTGAAAGAAAATTGAGCTCCTTTACTTTTGTCCAGAAACAACCAATCAAAGCCAGAAGGCGGGACTTAGCGCTGTCATTCACAATCGAGTGCAGCGATGCTCATCCTCCCACCTGTGCAGCTAGCATAGCCTGTTTAGAATGCTCAGGCATGGCTGCCGATGAAGGCAGATGAAAGGTAAGTTGTTTCTCAGTGAGAAGCGAGTACATGGAATGATTGACAGGGCTAAGATCCTCCTCCTGGCTCTGATTGGTTGTTTTTGGTTGGGAGCAGTGCATTTGTTTAGGGCATTGCTAGCTCATAGAGCTAGCTCATGAAGATGGATAAGATCAATCTTTTCACAGACGATCTTTTTCATATTACACTGTCACGACATGGTGAGTTTTAAAAAATATGTAAAAAAACCAAACATTTTTTCTTACAAAAGTTACATACTGCAGATTAAGTTTGTTGTTGCAATGTGATAAAAGCAAAAAAGTCCAATGCATGATATTAATCTTCTTTCCCTCTGCCCTGTTCTTGTAATTAGACATCCACATGTCGTCTTCATCTACTGCAGTCTCAGTTGTTCATTTCTCTGGTTTCAGGTGGCCCTATGGGAAAAAGGATGTCACTTTCTAAGGAGAGATTGCTGCCCAGGCCAGCCATGCGGCTACGCAGTAGGAAGTGTGTCCTCCTCTGCAGGATCCTCTGCTGCTCCTGCTTCAGCTCCACATATGATCTGGAGAAGGTATGAAAGATGGAGGTGACGGGGAATGCCATCAGGAGGATGCCACTCAGAATGCTGCTGAGAGCTACCACTTGACCCGGGATGCTCCTTGGCACCATGTCCCCATAACCAACAGTTGTCATAGTGATCACAGCCCACCAATAGGTCGCGGGGATGCTTGTGAACTCCTGTGTGGCAGCCATTTCATTCTCAATCAGGTACAGAAGGGGTGAATACAAAGCAATCGCCACACACAGAAAAAGGAGGAGCAGTCCAAACTCTCGTGTGCAGCGCCTCGCCGTCAGGCCAAGAGTCTGCAGGCCCAGCGAATGGCGAGCCAGCCGCATCACGTAGAGGATGCGCAGCGCTCTGAGGACACGTAGCACCAAGCCCACTTTGTCCAAGTAGCTGCTGCCGGAGCCAAGGCGCTTCTCCCCCTTGGACGAACCGTCCACCAGCAGGGTGATGTAGTAGGGCAGGATGGCCACCACGTCGATGAGGTTCAGAGGCTTTCTGAAGAAGGTCAGCTTGCTGCGGTCCTGAATGAAGCGCAGGGTGAACTCCAAGGAGAACCAGGCCACACATACGGTCTCCACTATGAAGATGTTGTAGCACATCTTGGAACATGTGCCCTGTAAAAAAAATTTAATAAAATAAATTTAAAAAAATTTCACTGTGGCCATCAGCATGTTGCAGTCACTAGAGGGAGCCACATCAGCATGAAACTAAATAGAACAGGATGCATCTGCATAAGCAATGTATTGCTTTTTTTTGTTGATTTATATTTTTGGTATGGTTTTTCCCCTGTTTTCATATATTTTGTATTAATTTATAGTCTTTTCTTAAAATATGTATATCCCCTTCCTTAACTTACCTATGATTGTGTTACAACAGACTCTTTATACAAGTCATTGCTGTTGCTGTGGAGTTCTTTAATACAAACCTGTTCACACTACAGAACAGATTGCTGTCAGATTGCTGACTTTCCGAGTTAGTAATCTGACTTCAGGTATCATTCCAGTTCTTGTCAACTTCTCTGATTAGGAATCAGGAAATCCAACTTCCTATGCACCATTATCATTTCAAACATGCAATAAGGCTCCATTCGCACTGGAGCCGGAAGTGACCCAATTCCGATCCCCCCAAGACAGTCTGAAAAACACAGATCTAATTTTTGATATCCGATACGTACCTGATCTTTTCGGATGTGACCTGAATCTGTACTTTTTTTTTTTTTTTTTCTTTTCCCCCCACCAGGGGGTCCTTTTTGTGGGCTCTAGTGTCCCTTTTATCATAGTAGGCTGACAGGAAAGGGGGAAGGAGAAGGGAGAAGACATGCGGCAAATGTCGTCGGGTCCGGGAATCGAACCCGCGACGGCCGCGTCGAGGACTGAAGGCCTCCAAGCGTGGGGCGCGCTAGCCTCTACGCCACCGGAGCACGCCCCCCTGAATCTGTACTACCAGGTCGCATTCAGCCGACCTGAACGTCATTGATACTCGATAAACGTCACTATTCTGCGCCCTGACACCCGCGACCGTAAGAAAAACAAAAACCATGGTGGACGATAATGAAGATTAAGCTGTTAGTGTGCTGGCACGGGTCGGACAACAACTTACAAATTGTAAGATAAGCTTCACCATTACCATCCACATTTACTTCCGCAAACGCTGCACACGTCTTCTTATTATGGCGGTTGGCGAAAAAACATCTATGGGTTACTGCTATCGCGCCCTCCTCTGCTGCGCGGGACAATTTCAGTTTGTTTGCAGTTCAGACAAGAGATCACACACAAGTAGTATATGTGTCACGACCACGCAAGAAACCCTAACCCCCAAGAAACCGGATTTGGGTCAATTCAGGCTGCAGACTTCACTTACAGAAATCTTGAGAATGACCCAGTCAAGTGTGGGAAGTGACATCAGTGGAACACCTCTAAAAATGTCCATGACATTTTGTGTCGTAACTTTCCCCATCCAATATGGCTTCATTTCAACTGTTTTGCCAAGAGAAACATTTACAGAAACAAGTCCAGTCCTTGAAATACCCCTTGGTTCCACTGGGACCTTAATCAAGGACTAAGAGAGATCTTATTTCAAATACCTGGATTTTTTATAATCGTGTTTTAGACACAAAATAATGTATAATTTGCCTAAATGTCCAAATTAAGTAGGTAAACACAAAACAGGGGTTTGTCCATGTCATGCTGAGTTGAAACGTGTTGAACCATTTGAAGGGAACAGAAAGGTTAAAGTTGTAAATATGCCACAGACTGGGAATGCTTATATCATGATATCATAATGGAAATACTGCAGAATTGCAGGAAATGTTGAGTAAACCCGCTGAAAACTTTCTCTGGCAGACAGGAACCAGAAGCAGTCTGTTACAATCAGATTGTTGCCACTTTTAATTAAGCAGTCTTGCAGAGACATATGAAGAAAAATGAGGCGTGACTACAAGGGAGGCCTGTTGGCTCAAACTAAATTTTTTAACTCAATTACATCCCAAGAATTCTTCTAATTCATTTTCATCAACAGGGATTGGGCTTGGTTTAGAAATGTGTAATAGAGAAGATTTTAACATCATAACATTTCATCATTTTCTGCAGTTTAACACTAAAAAGTTCAAAATTTTGAGTCTGAAAGAAACTTTAATAAACATTTTTAAACTTAATACCTATTTAAAACTGTTTTTATATGCACATAAAAAAAAAAGTTAAGGAAAATTGCACTTTAGACCTGCAATTGATTTTTCAATAATTTTTGTACAAACAGGATTGAGGATAGTTAAAGATTTTGAAGAGCGGAGGGTAAAAAATCTGGATAACTTCCTGAGAATGTATTTTTCAATCATCAAATTCTTTAAAAAATATTCCTTCAATGAAAACTTTTAACATTTTGTAAAAATCCTCACTAAACCTTTGAGGAATGATGAAGAATTTCAGAAACGACTTTTGGAGTAATCCACTGAGATCTCCGGTTTGATCAACTGATCTGTGATCCGTACGACAGCACTGCATCAAAAACCCAACACAACCATCCAGACTAAGTTTTGGGAAACATTGTGAGTCTCTATAATGCAGAGTTAAAATCACAAATGTTCCCAGAGATTCCTGGCCTAAACAAGAAGCCAGAAAGATCTGGGACTGACAATGCCTCCAGCAAAGTTTCTTTACACTTCTATGGTTGTAGCATTAATGCAGAAAAACATGCTAGAGCAACACTTGCTACCTTTGGGATCACATTCTTTCCAAGAACATCTTTTTATTTTCCAATGAGTTAAGGCTGAGGAAGAGGAGCTTATGAAGTTTTCTCAGGAGACGAAGGTGGGGAGAATGTTGACATGTGAAAAGCACTGATGTTATTCCTGCAACTTGCTATATGTTTGTAGGAATAACATGTAAACCACCAGAAAAGTTTCATGGCTTGCTTGTTTTTGTGTTTTCTTTAAAGGGAATGACAAGGTAGCTTGGAAATAGAAGTTTTATTTTTACAGATCAAATACAAAGCTTCTCCTCATAAAGATAAATGTTAAGCAACATGAAGAGAAAATCATTAAGAATTTCTTTATTTTTTCACATTTCTTACTGTTAACAATTTTTTCTGTTTTATCTAAACATTCCTCAACATGAATACTTACTGAAGACTTTTTCAATAACTCAGGCTGGATACCAGACCACTCTTACCTCAGAGTTCAAATTGAATTTTCCTTTTAAGCAATAAAACTGCCGCTCAAAAAAGATAAAAAATTGCCAATACTGATCAGTAATAATCCAGGAAATGCTGCTGGAATACCATTATTAATGATTGTAGCAAAACCTGTTTTCAGTGGTGGACACACTTCCACTAATTCCAATAGTTAAGCTAATTTGTTGTTTTGCATGTTAAAAATGTTTAGCTTCCCCTAAATATATATATTTTTTCTGGATAAATTCTATAGTGCTGTTTTGTAAACTTCCAGTTGAAGTAAATTTGACATCCGTGTTGAAATTTTGATTATTGACCGTGAAGAATTGTTTGATTATCATTTTATTTTGAAGTGGGTCAGGACTGTTTACACAGCAGTTCCACTTATATTTACTCTCCAAATTACAATTATTCTGCAACCAGAATTGCTCAGATGCTTTAATAAAAGCCCCAAAATAAAATGACATTCATGTCCATAAAGGGGGCTATATGTTGTTTTGTTCCTGCGTCTTTGCTGTATTTGTTTAAATAAAACTGCTTTTATATGTGAAATGCTCTTTTACTCACCGCCTCCTCCTCTTCTCTCATAGCTGGCATGGTACTGATGGAGAGGTTGATGGCTGTGATGGTAACAAATAACACTGATAAACAAGCAAAGATCTTCCCTGGCAGGCCGGAGCGAGGCCTCTCCACCATGTCTCTCAGTTTGTTCATGCACCAATTCATTCTGGACTCAGCCATGCGCTCCTTGTGCCCGTTCTCCGAATCCAACAGGTCCTCCAAAAGTTCATCCTCTTCTTCTGCTCTCTCCATGGCTTCAAACTCCTCCACACGCTGCAGCATGCGGCGGCGACAGCACCATTCCAGGCTCTCCTCTGGGACGCCCCAGTAGAGGAGCTCCTCTCTGAACGAGAGAGCGCACATCTCCCTGAGGGAACGCAGCTTACCCGCCCTCAAGAAAGTCAGGATGGTCCTGAAGGCACAGGGGCTGCGGTCAAAGAAGAACTCATTGTGTGCAACGTCGTAGTCATCACAGATGCGCATAATCTCATCAAAGCTGCTGCAGAGGTGCAGCTGGCCCAGGCGGGACAGAGGGAAATCCTCTAAAGTGGTCCAGGGCATCTGGTAGCGCAGGCCACCCACATTAATGATGGCGTGGATCTTCCGGGTGCCAGACAAAGCGGTGTTGTCAGGGACGGTGGTGCGCTCCAGGGCGAGCTGGGCCCTTTTGTAGAAGGCTCCCTTCTGAGCCTCTGCTTCTTGTTGTGGAGGTTGATTAAGGGAAGTATCAGAGGCACAGCTTAGAGCACTGTAGTCATAGTCAGAACCATCACCCGCCAGCAGGGTCATCTTTACTGTCACATCCCTGTGCTCAACCTCCCATCAGCGCAATCTCACCCTCACAGACTGAAAGAGAGAAAATATTTGGTTACTCTGACAATTCTTCTCAAAGTACAACCTATTGTGGGGCATGTTCAGATTCCTCATTTGTTGATGATGAATACTTTAAGTACATCATCAATGAATGGCATTGATTCCTCGATGAATCAATATAGCTGAACAATATATTCAGCTATATTGAGTACTCAGTATAGCTGAATATTATTCATTGGTATTCAAATACCAATAAATAATTATAGCTGAGGTATGTATCTTTTTTACTTATGTGTTGAAACTGTCACTATGTTGTGTCAGTAAAGCACAAGACAGATAATCTGTGAATAAATCAAGCTCTTCTGCCTTTTCCCAGTACTCCCAGTGCTTTCTAGAAACAAACAATCACAGCCAGGAGGAGGGTCTTACCGCTGTCAATGAAGCTTATGTATCCTCACCAGTAGCTTCCTGTAACAGTAAATTGTTTCTCTGCCACTAGCACATCAAGCAGCATGTACACACGTGTAATTGACGGCGCTAAGACACTCCTCCTGGCTCTGATTGGTTCTTTTTAACTAGACAGATTTATGTAAAAAATTTGAAATGTGAAACTTCTGTTTATTGAAAATCAGCACGTCAAATAACAAGAAATCTTTGAGATCATATCACATGATGCAGATTTTGTTTTTATTGCCAGAAACCAATAGACTGTTTGCTTTTTCAGTCAAATGGATGATGAATGAATGCATCAACAGGTCAGAACGAAGGCCAAGCCTCACTGAGAAAAAAAAGCTAGAAACTTTCTCACCAAGGCCAACTCAAAGCTCAGTTATTACACATAGTGCAACCAGATTAGATCAGGTTGCTAGGGTAACCAATCTAGGTAAGAAACTCAGACCCACCTCTCCCCAGTGACACTGTAAACAATCTTTTGGAAATTCAACTGGATTTCCTCCAATGTGTTTTGGTTTTTCCTGGTTTCTCCTCGCATTTGGATGCAACTGGTAAACTTACAAAGGGAGGCAGCCAGGATGTCAAACACCTGAGATTACAACTTCATCACCTTGACCCAAACAAGCCATGCAAAAAGCAAATTTCAGCTCACAGCTGAAGGTTAGTATGAAGATGATCTGGTAAGTCAAGAACTCGCCATTGTGGCTCAGCTTCCTCTTTACCAGAATACACCAGTGCAGTTCCCTCATTTATGTATAAAAGAATTAAATAACAATGCTGTTAAACTATTACACTTTTAGTCTTTTCATACCCAACCTTTTCATAAATTAAAAAGAATACTTCCCACTCAAAACCAGTTTTCAACACCAATGTAGTAAATTAATCTGATTGATAGTCCAATTAATAGATAGATAGATAGATGGATAGATAGATAGATATAATAAGATGTCAGAATTATATAGAATTATATAGAATACGGACTTTGTTAATTTATTTAAAGTTTGATTAAACTCCTGAAAGGGGGATAAATGCACTTAAGACCAAACCTTTAGAAACACAGCCGTGGTGTATAACCAGGGACGTTATGTTTTTTTCCTTGCTCAAACTGTAATAATAATCAGTATTCGGTTTATTTTTTAATAGTGTTTCTTTATTTGCCATGGTAGACTGACACAGTTTTGTTGTGTTAATGGCAGATTTACATGCAGGAGTTATTATTTTTACTGAAGACTGGAAGTCAAGGATAAGAAGTTAAACTATATGGAAATATTAAGATTTCTGACCTTTTGCAGGCAGCAAAATTATTCAAATTGCTTCTGTTTTTGGATGCAATCAGAAAAAAATAAAATTGTGCATGTAAATTGTGCATGGACTGTGATTTGATGATGTGCAAATAGGTTGAGTTGAGAATGAGTTTGAGAAACTGTGCACCACATAAAAACTTCGCATATTAGAAAGAACAACATGACAAGCAATAATTTTTTTCCAGTTATGCTGAAAACTAACAATACAAATGAAACAAAAAACAGAAAAGTATATTCAATCAAAGAAACCTGAAAGTGTGTTAGTCTGAAAATATTTGTACATTTAACAGCAATTCAGGTCTACTGTGACAAAGATTATCCAAGTAAGCAGCTAATTCTTTTTAAAAAAAGGATTATTCCTTCAAGTTATTGCAGGATATAACATGATCAAGAGTTTAAAATACTTTTTGCAGCGCTCTCTGAATGTCAGCAGATTCTTCAAACAGGCTAACAAGTGGCACTGAAAACATCCCTTCAAGTCTTTCTCACCATCTGAAGCAGGAAATATGACATTTATGAATCATTAAACACGGTCACTGACAGATACAGCAGGCATCGAGAGTTAACGGTTTCATCCCCCTGCAGTGTGCATAAACATCTGTTACTCACTGCTGCCTGGGAATTATAAATAATGATGTTCCTCTGAGGGTTAGATAATTCACTGATTTAACTATTTTCTGTATGCTACAAGGAAACTATATTTACCAAATCCCCTGAGTAGCCTGTTTAATTTTTTAGGTGTTGAGCTGAGAGACTCAATATTTAACTCAATATTTTAACGCTTTTTCTTCTTTAGAGGTAAGAGAACTTAAGAAGGAAAAGGGAAGAAAAAAGAGCATTTTTTTTACTGTGCATAATCGTTTTAAGAAGGAACTCCTGGCCCAATGTACACACTAATTGAATCAATTACAGTAATTTAGGGGGAGGCAGGTTAGTCTGTCAGAGATTAAACTGTCAATGCTGCAATGCCAGTTTGGGTTTAGGAGGAAGGTCTTAGTTTCTAAAATGGGGAAGTGGGTGTGTCGACAGAGTGGTTATTAGGCACCTGCACTGTCAGCTTTTGTTTGCCATACTGATTACAGCCAGCAGGATCTTCCACCCACGAAACCAGATGTTGTTCACTGAGCTCTTCTCTGCTTCATTTGAATTTTTACACTGAGAGTGAATTCTTGCTGCTAAATGAGAATCTGAAGAAGAAAGAAAAACATAATACTACCATCTGTTTGTCTATAAATTGTTTGATGTGGAAAATCTTGATGGGAGCAAATACCAGCACAACTTTTTCATGTTTTCTAACATTAAAACCACAAATATGAACATTTTGTAATAAAGATTCTTGTGCTAGACCAACACAAAGTTGTGCATAATAGTAAAGGAGAAGGCAAAATGTTTTGAGCATCATTCTGCAAATTTCTTACAATAGTTTTCTGGAGATTTGGCACATCCACCTGGTAAAATATGTGTAACTGATTATGGTTTCCAGGCCACAATTCTCTCTCTCTCTCTCTCTCTTTCTTTCACACACACACACACACACACGCACACACACACACATGCACACACACCCACACTGAAAAAAAACAGGATGGCGCTAACAGTAATAATAAAAAATGGAGCTGATTTATTACACATCATGAAAAGAAGTAAGTTTAACATGACAACTTATTAGACTTACGGTAATATATTTACTTGGGTGAACTTAATTTGATTACTTGTAACAAATAAAGTTAGTTCACCTGTTTTAATTTTTTTTTAGTGCTTGTTTTTAGCTCTACTTACAGATTTTTAGCCACCGTAGATTTTGGATCAGATTTATTCCAGCAGTATGCTTATCACATTTTTCATTTGAAAGATGTATTTGTGGACTAATTTTAACTTCCTGACATCTTGAGATGTTGTTTCAACATTTCCAAGTAATGTTTTTTTCTTATCAAATGTAGTTTTGAACTACTGTACCAGTCTATCCTGCAATAAAATGTCCATTATGATTGTCTCAAACCCATACTTAACAGTTGGGATGGTCGGTGTTACAACTTTCCCTTTTCCCCAAAAATCTTTTATGTTCATTACGATCAAACACTTAAGTTGTGGTATCATGAGTCAATTTCACATGGGCTTTTGTGTCAAACTACAAAGTATGATGTGATTCTGAGGACTGGGTTCTTCCTCAGCTCATGACAGTTTGAGGTTTTGTTTTCTAACATGGATGAGGATTGTTCCTCACCAGCTTCAGACAACATCTTCACCACATGCTCTAAAAATGTTTCTGCTGTTTGTTGGTAGAACTTATCATAAAAAAATTAAGTTCTCTACATGAACACATTTTAGTGAGTCGGCTAATTATTTTTGAAAGATCAATTCTCCACAATAATAATAGAAAAATACCTCCTTAAATGTTTGAGTACCAGTATTTTGAATACACCGAACTGTAGTACTTGAAAGATTTACCAACATATTTGATGTGTATTGATGATTTTGATGAGGCACTTAACAAAAAGTAATTTTTGTTACACGTTTCTCAATTGGTGACTCTGTTGTTTTTGTGACTTTTTATTTTTGTGTTTTTAGGACTTTTTATGGACATTGAACTTCCTTGTTGATGAAATGTGCTGCACAAATAAACTTGATTGATTGATTGATTGATTGATTGATTGATTGATTGATTGATTGATTGATTGAGAAAACGCTTTTACTTTGAACAGTGCTCATTGTTGAATACAAATGAATGCACCACTTTTTCGATTTTATGTGTTTTATGCTGTCCTTTTGGTTTTGTATCAATCCATCCATCCATCCATCCATTTTCTTTACACCCTTCTTCCCTAAATGGGGTCAGGAGGGTTGCTGGTTCCTCTCCAGCTGCGTCCCGGGCGAGAGGCGGGGTACACCCTGGACAGGTCGCCAGTCTTTTGTATCAATCTATCACATAAAATCCAAACTTTTCTAAATTTCCATGTGTTTTCACAAACTAACTTATTTCATCAGTGCATGAAATCCATGGGATTATCACCATATTTTTTATTATTTTCTTTGCAAATACAGATTATAAAATCAGCCAATTTTTGCAGTTGGAAAAAAAATAAACTCCAGAAATAAAACTATGTAAATTCTTTCTTTTTTCACATTTCTCACACTCCCTGCTTTTGTGTGGAAGAGGTCATTCATACACCTACAACCCACCGCTATAGAGTAGATGTGATGGAGTCTATTTCAGCTTCCCCCCCAACTGGATTAAATCACACTTAACCCCCCGAGGCCTGCTTGATCTCTCACTTTGTCTTTAAAGTGATTGTGCTTTTGTTTCTTCACAGACGCAGAAACGATTTCTAAACTCTTTTCTCTGCACCGCCGCGGCTCTGATGCATCCTCAGGAGGGGGCGACGGAGTCTCTCTTTCTCTCTCTCTCGGATGGAGAGATGAAGGCTGTTCTCCCCACCAGATCGGCTGAGGTCTGGCCTCTTTCGGTGCCAGCGTTATCGCAGCTAAGCCACAGGGCATGTTCTCCAGATTGCCTGGTGAGTCACCGGCCTGTGAGTCTCTGCCTCCTGACTGAACCGCGTTTCCCACAATTCCATCCACAGCAGAATTTGAGGAGCGTCCATATCTGCTGAGGGGCGAGATAATGTTAACTGCCGCTGTTAAATTAAAAGAAAAACTGTGAATCTAGAAGCTAAAAAATAGTTGAGATTGTATCAGACTTGTGTTTATAGAAAGAACATATGTTGAGTGGCAACATGTTCTCCTGAGAGACCTTTATTGCTTTATTAGTTGCATCTATTTGTAGTTCTTGTCTGCATACAGTATTGAAGGAAGCGTTATGTGAGACAGATTTGATCAATCTGTCTCTGAATCAGGGATTTGCAATTCAGCTTGACTCATTCTGTGAATTACAGACACATGGTAAATTCATGAGTAACAGACTTTTTGTCAGTGTTTCTGGACACACAAAACTCCCACTAGCCTGAGCTGTTCAGACTGAAAAGTATTGTGTTATTTTCTTCCATTTTGTTTGCTTGAAACCACAAGGTACTGAGGTGTTCTTCCGAATGACAGATGTCACCTGACAATTGAGATCTATCATGTTCTTGAAGACCATTTCGCTTGCACAATGCCCATTTTTACAACAACCAATTCTCCCTATTCCTTTAATAGCTCACTGTTTTCTAATGGACCGTAAAAGCCTGGTGCTTCCAGAAATGTACCACAAAAGCTGCCAAGACCTGGCCGTCTCATTCTTCCTTTGTCTCCGTCTAAAATCTGGTTAAACACTGAAACAGTCAGGCACGCCAGAGGCAAATCTGAACCAGAGACCTTTTCTTACAGTAATTCCTATAGGAATAGTTGTAAACAGTAGGAAGTGGGTGGTATTAATGCAAACAGAAAACCCTGGAAGGAGTGCAAGCTTTGGGGTTATAATCTTCTCCACAAGTCTGTGGTCCACTGCTGTGGGTTGCTCTTTGCTTCTCAGGAGATAATGTTTTTCAGTAATGATCTATGTTAGCACTAATGGCTGTTCTTCTCTATATTTCTTTCTATTATACACTTAGTTTCAGCACCACAAATGTTAAAGGATCTTAAAGGACAAATTTCCTCATATTTTAGATATAAAAGCATAAAAGTCTTGGAAAATATAAATGAATAATCTAGCCTGGCCTTTTGTGTCATACCAACTAAAACAGAAAAGTCTGTATGACGACATATTGTTTGAAGCCTCATTTTCTGGAGATCTTTTACATTAAACATGTCATACATTGTTTTCTTAACAAAATCACATTGTTGATACACTAAAAAGTAGATGTAATGATTTACTGCAGCAGTCATCAGTACTGGAAACATGTCGGAGTGCCGTCGAAAAAATGAAGAGGAATTTCTCCTAATTTTCAAAAATTATATTTCTGCTGGAAACACTTTTAATCCAAGACTATAAAACAACTGAAATCTTGGATTAAAGTGAAGGAATAACTTAAAACCTGAGGTACGAGGATACAATAAACCTCATGGCAACTCTACAACCGAAGCTCAAGCATCTTCAACTGCTGGACCAAGAAGGCAACTGCAATGTTGTTTGTGAGCATAAATCAACTAGTAAATGTTTTCTTTTGATAATTATTAGTAGTAGACACCTTATTTTCTCTTCAACACTAAGTATTTTCTCTCCACTTCCATTCACCTTATCAATTGCATTATCTTAAAATATTACTATTATTTTTAATTTTTTTTGGTTGAGAAGACTTATACACTGAGTGATGTGACAAACATTGTATTAGGAATAATATCTCGATTGCTACACTGTACTAGCACATTTAAAGACTCTATTAAAAAAACTGATAACATGAAGAAAGGTGAAGCTTGCACAATCAGAATCAGAACTTAGAAAGCAACAAAACTACAATGTTGTACAGAACAGAACCAGAAATGGACCAATCTGCCTAAAGAAACTTTTCAGTTTCAAATAAAAGTTTTTGTCTCAATTGGACATTTCTCTCTGAGATAAATTCCAAGCCTGGATTCTCCATAAAACTTTGAAATCCCACCAGGATGCCGGTTTGTTAAGTCTCCAAGCTACAATACTTAGAAAAATCTCCAGACTTCCTGTGCATATAAATCCTGACATCATGAACTCAAATTCAAACCACAGCATTTGCCATCATTATTTTTGCCGTGGGAGGACATTTTGTGCATCAATGTCTCTTCCAGCATTCGAAACATAACATCATCCCTCTGCTGCCAAATTCTGGCAATCTACTGGATCAATTTGCATATTTCTCACTTTCAGTCATTGAAATTAATATAACAACAGAGACTTAGGCTTACACACATTTGATCAGGGAAGGAAGTAAAAAATTTATCTGTTATTCAAAAACAAGACAAAAAAACTTTTTAATTGGATGTGACTGTTTAGAGAAAAGAGCCAGCAGAAATATCACACCTCCATCACTTTGTTTCTGCAGTTTGTCTGCCAGCTCTGTCTGTCCTTGCTCCAACAAATCCAAACATTTCAGCACTGCTGCTCCATATTATCCCCTGTCTGAAAAAACATTGCAGCAACATCCTAACTTTACATCAATACCTCAGATTTAGCCGATAACCATATTACTTTTTTTTTTTTCCATCCCAGGCATTTTTCTTTCCTGAGTGGATGATTGCACACTCTCACTGTTTGTGAGTGCTCATCTAACTAGATTATATAAAGATTGCATAACATTAAGTTCTCTGTATTGACTGTGTGCATCATTTTTCATCTTTTTGATGTCTTTTTATCCTGTGAGGGCAGCAGTCATGCGACCACCTAACTGCCTCAGGGCTATGTGAACAAGTTTTTTTGTCGAGGAGACGTTGATAAATGTCTCGGAGGATCGGCTTGGGCGCATCCTCCTGCAGCGGAAACCCTACCCTGTCTGCCAGGTTTGAAAGGATCTTCGCTCGGTCTCTGTGGGCTGAATTGACCCGGGCAATGGTTGATTCCAGACTGATTTGAAAAAAAAAAAAAAAAAAAAAAAGAAAAAAACTTTTAACACTAAAACACAGAGAGTGAAAAAGTGCTCTGGTTGATGAGATGGAATGAATGGAGCTGACAAACAGCCACAGGGCTTTCCTTTGAGCAGCAGTGATGGATGTGAAGTCAAATTGAAGAAGATCAAGAAGTGGAGTAAAACACTCATCCTATCCTGGTTTGATGCTAAGCATTAAAATAAAAACTGACAAAATATTTTGCATGTCTCAACATTTTCACACAAATATTAATATTAATCCACCACAGTCTGTATATAAGTGAAGATAGAGCTGAAGTCTACTAGATTTACATTCATTCATGCATTTTAACTCACTTTGAACCTCAACCTCCACACATATCAACACATCAGGTAAAAAGTTCTTTTCTTTTTTAAATTAACCTTTTATCGCAGTAACACAATCTCCGATTGAAAAATGTTGAATGCAGGTATTTAACTGTAAAACTGCTTTTAATAAACATATAAACTAAAAATATAAACTGCAAAGTTTTAAGCAATCTTGCTGCTGTAGAATCACATTACAGCCCTTTGTCTTTTTCTACAACATTTCACTAATTGGGGCATCCAGAGAGAGGGATCTTTGACCGTTCCTCTTTAGACTGTACCTCCAGACAATCCAAATTTACACATTATGTGATTACATTAAGAGGAACAAACCCACAGCATCACAGATCCTCTAACTTGGTGGTTATGAAGTGCTTTTCTAATTGGTTTTTCATTTTTTTCCATATCAACCTGAAGTGTTTGATGCAAAGAAGCTAAATTTTTGTTTCATTTGATTGATTGTTGGAGAGAAAAGATAACATGTTGGCAGGCAGATGGCATCTGCTGGTTGTTATGAGACTTGAGACCAACCAATTAGCTGGTAGTTTATTTTCCTGACTTTTTAAAACCAGCACCTGATTTGAAAGCCATGTTCTCTTGTCATCCTCATTTTGAAGCGTTGCTGAAATAAAAGGGGTTTTGTGTCATTTAATATTTAAAACATCAGGTGATGCAAGTCAGAAATCACTAGCTAAACTAGTTCTTAAGACATTCTGATTCACCTAAAAAAGAATAGCAGAAATTAAAAAAATGCTTCAGTTACATGTATTTTTGAGGAATTAATAAGTGCATTTTGCTAAAAATAAAACAGAATAAGTGAAAACGTTTATTTAAAGAAATGTTAGATTATTATAAATTGTTCAGGTGTTTTACACCTTTGAACCAGGAATCCCAATGAGTGCAGAGGACGCTGAACATTACATTAAAATGGCACCTAAGAACAGCATACTTTAATTACTTTATGGTTTCCTTTTGGTGGAAGAGAATCAGACAGACTCTATTAGAGCAGGAAAAAAGTCATTAGTTCATCTCATTATGGTCACAATTACCTGAAGGAAGGAGAGCCTTTGATGTATTACATATCATATATCACTGACCCCAAAGACTCGGGCCGTGCATCAGAGCTGCGGACATATAATCACATTACATGCCATAATCTACCATCATCTTAAAAGTGAGAGCATGGTCTGTGCTTGGAAATGATGGATGGACTCGAAACATCGGCCAGGTTTTGCTGTTTGAGGACTCAGTGCTGTGAAAGTTTCTCCCTCATCAATTCTCATTCAAAAAATAATTAGATTTTGAGGAGTGAATGTGATATCAAATGACCATCCAGACAATGATGCAGAGTATCTAGTG
Organism: Gambusia affinis; assembly: GCF_019740435.1. Classification (NCBI taxonomy): domain Eukaryota; kingdom Metazoa; phylum Chordata; class Actinopteri; order Cyprinodontiformes; family Poeciliidae; genus Gambusia; species Gambusia affinis. Next base: position 38,068,937 of record NC_057868.1, on the reverse strand, counting down.
TCCAAGCCGGACTCTGTCTCTCAGATATTAGCAAATGTTTACAGATCATAACACTCTGCAATGTGGCCACAGCCTTGTTACCATGGTGTACATGCAGAGTATCCAGCATGCAAATCACTGTAATCTGTGAAAGACAAATAATGCCTTTTCTGAATCAGAAGCTCACTTCGCAGGAAACGTTTGCTCTGCTCCGTGTTTCTCCTGCAGCACCGCACCAGTTGGTGTCAAAAAATGGGGAAAATTTCTGCACATCGTCCCTGGAGCTCTCAGGTAACAAGTGCTCTCTTTTCCCTCATCCAGATAGCTGTGGAAATATCCACGCTGCAGTGTGATTTTTAAGTTGTGACAAAACTCCTCCAAGGACAAAGTTCCTTAAAAGAAACTGCATTATGAAAAATAAAGTTTAAAAACCATAGTTACTTTATCTTTTAGTGAAAAGATACTTACTTTGCTCTTGTATCCTTGCTCAAGAAACATGAAGATGAAGAATTGTGTTTCCTTCTTGCTTCAACTCTGCTCCATCTCAACACAGGCGCTGGAGCTTGTGGAGTACGAAGAGGCTGTTTGATGATCAGGAGCAACAGGCTGCCTCCCTCGTTCCCTCCCTCGTTCGCTCCCTCACCCCTTCTCCTTCTCCCTTGTCTCTCGCTCTTTTCTCTGAACTCCTTCCTCACCCTGCTCCCTCCCTCTCTCCATGCTTCCTTCTCTATCTGCTGACATCAGAAGTGGGATGTGCCAGTTTGCCAAAAGCTTTTGAGAGAATTCCATGGCAACCGCATATCTTGTTCTTCCTGTTCACCTTTAAATGGGAATAATCTGCATCTGTTGCTGGTAAATTCACGTGAAGGTTTATGTTTGTCAAGTGGGTTACTCGACTGAAGGCGAGGGAGGAAGAGGAGGAGGGAAAGGCTGCTGTGGGGTGCCTGAGACTCAGCAGGGTGTCCAAATTTAGAGAAGTGGTGGGAAATGCTATCATGAGGTACAATGATGGTGATGATGAAGAGGAAATGTTCTACAATGCTACAAATGTTAATATCTATTTTTTATGTTCCTAATGTTCACAAATTACATGAATATGTGTGAATTTTATTTATAGTCTGTACAGAAAGTATGAAAAGCAACAACAAAAAAAACCCTCAACATGTTTTGTAAAGTATGTTATTTCTTTCTGAATTGAAAATGGACACACATCTGCACATGGCAGGTCAATTTCAACAAATTATTTTCACATCAGTTCAGTAATGACCCAAAATGGTGCAGTGAAAAGACCTAAATTTGCACAATTTTTCATTTTCTTTTTTTTTCTTTCTAAAAACTGTTGGCGCAGTCTCCCTCCCCTGTCAGCTGCTTATGGCCGTTTTCACAAAGAGACATGAAGGGAAGGAAAGGTCAAGAGCAGTTCCTGTGCGGGGTTGTTGAGATTCGGAACAGAGCCGCTGTTTGCTGGGTGACTCAAGGGAACTGATGATTGTGATAATACTCACAAAAGAAAGGAGCTCCATCATTATAACATTAGGCTGCAAAAATAGAACAGGAACCTTGAGGTGAAAAAAAAAAATCACAAAAACTTTACTTGGGTTCTCAGACACTGCTGTTATATCAAGGTGAATGAAATATATGGACATGATGTGTAAACTGTAACACAGAACTAAATGATTATCATATTTATTCGTGTTCTCATTCAAAGCTGCATGTTTGGATTGACAGCTTAACATGGAAAAGCTGATAAAATACAGAGTTTTTGACATTTCTGCTCATCCTCCCCTGATGAGACTGCATGGATAAGCAGGTTGGATGGATGAATCCGTCCAGAATGTTACAGTCTGAAACGGTCTGAGCTGCTCTTTAACCTACAGCCAGGACCTTTTTCCTGACTTCCTCCTCCTCTCCACTCAAATCACTAGATAAACCTCAATTGTATGAGCTCACATTCAGGCTGGAGACATTGCGATCAATACTTTCTTTTTTCAGTTGCGTTATGCAGTGATGCATGAGGTCGACGTCCCAGGGATGACAACATCATGACTCCTCTCCAATTTTTATTTTTTATTTTTGTTGTCAGATTTGGAGTTTGGGATAGAAAATGAATGTTATGTTCACAATCTGTTCAGACTCCATGCAGAAAGACTGCAGACCAGGATTCAAACCAAAGAACTTCCTGCTGCAAGGCGACAGACCTACCAACTGCATTTGAGCAGTCCTCAGATTTTGCAATATCTGGGATTTTTTGTGTCTTATTGGCATAAACCTATCATATGATTGTTTATATTTTTCTTTATTTCCAAAAAAGAGACACCTTACAAGACAAAGAGGTCCGTTTGTTACAAGGTATAATACTCAGTTGATCTTGTTAATAATACTCAGTTGATCTTGTTAATATTAGATCTAATTGTTTTGATTATTTGCATTAATTTAGTTTGGCTTGGCTTGTGCAAGGAATGTAGTCGGGTCCTTTGTCTGGAAGAGGGGTGTGTTGGCGCCATAATCAAGCGTCCACTAGGGGCACTAGTGCGCTCTTCTCTATGCTCAATACAAGAGTAAGTGAAAGCGCGCTGATTTCATCGTGGTCATTTCTTCTCTTACATTTATCCTTTTATAAGGTAGGAAATGGGATTTAACTCTCAGGAGAATGACATGTGGATGAATATTAACCCTGTACGTGTGAATTTGTATGTATTTAGTTTATATTGCTTTAATGTGATGTGCAAAGAATGTTTGGCTACCTAACTTAGCTCTGTTGTTAACGGTAGAAGGCCTCCGGTTCCATTCGGCATCCAGTAGTTTGATTTGTTTAAATTGGAATAATAACTTGTGATTTTTGTAAAGCAAGCAATATATTATTTTTCATAATTTCGGTTGGAAATATTTCTATTTTTTTTTAATTATTAATTTAGTTCTGACTGTGTCATAAAAACATCAGTTAAATAAGTCAGAGTGAAATGTTTAAATACTGTTAAATAACTGTAATGTGAAATCCTTGATTTTGTCTAAAAAATGTTATAAATGACATGTAGTTAGGTTGAGAATCGTAAGAAAAGAGATTTCTATGTTCTTCTTCTCTATGCTCAATACAAGAGTAAGTGAAAGCGCGCTGATTTCATCGTGGTCATTTCTTCTCTTACATTTATCCTTTTATAAGGCTAACATTTTGGAGGCACCGCTGGGATCCGTTTGGCAGAGGACCATTCCCAAAATTCCTGTGGAACCCTCCTGCTGATCATCCCAAAACAACCCAGATTGCAGAAAACACCGTGGAGGTCTTAAGCCAGCAGTTGACAGTTTGTATCCTGAAGTGTGCACTGACCACTAGAGATCAACACCAGTCAATTGAAGGCAGTTCGGCCCCATCCTGTTGTTTCTGAAATCCCAAAACAAAACAAAAAAATTATGGAGTCGGATTTGGAAAATCTTCAGCTGGAGATAAAAGGAGCATTGTTTAACTTGACAGTTGAGCAGCTGATTGAAGTATGCATCATACTGAAACTCTCAGCACCTGGAAGAGAACCTTTGACTAGTAAAACACGCAGTCAACTAATTTCATATATCATCAAATATCTTGAGCGGGAGGAACTGGCTAGCCTTGAAGATGAAGGCATGTCAGAATATCTCGGCATCTGGGACACAATAAATAAAGTAAAGTCTGTTGAACAGTCACCTAGAGTAGAAACTCAATCTGATGACCAGGAAAGGCTGCAAAAAGAAATAGAGGCACTAAGATTGTCACTACATCAGAAAGAAAAAGAGGCCCAGGGTGTAATGGACAGAAAAAGACTCTCACAGATAAACGTGACTCCAACATTTTCAGAAAATTCAATGTGGCGCAAAGATTTCAAGATTCTTGGACAGATCGGAGAACCAGGTCAGAAGGATCGACTGACCTTCTCTAGCCTGGCAAGACAAATTGAAAGTGGGTTGACCAAAGGCTATTCAGAGACAGATATTATTGATGCGGTGATTCGTGCTATAACACGTTCATATCACAGAAAGCCACTTTTTCCTGAATTTAAGTCAGATCAATAAACAAATTCAAGTGTGATTCACACAAAAATAGTGCAACAACTCTAATTAATTTTTTTCTTTGTTTATATTATAATATGCTTATATATTTATTGATATTATCTGGTTTTATGGTCGTTTATTTATCCGTTTCAGGACTTGTTAGTGTCTGAAAACAATTATAATGAGCTGGAAAAATAACGTTTTCTTATGACTTCTCTTTGACAGGCAAGCTAAGATAAGAGTGCACACAAACAAAAAGTCTAAAGGTGTTCAGAAATACTACAAATAACAACACCTTGCTGTCTTTGCAATTCTTCATCCTGATCCAAACGCAGAAAGCCAGGATTCAGGCATGCTGTGCTTTCTCAGCCCAATCTGGTGAAACCTCTGGCAGATTTAAAACATAAATTCATCTGAATATCAGACAAAGAAGAATGAAACTAGGAAAGCAAAGCATGCATTTCTCCAGAGGTCTTTTCATCAGTGATTGTGCCTGCAGGTTGTCACCTGTTGAGTCCTGATTACTAATTACTGTTTCAGTTTGTTGGTTTTTCATCATTTCATGAGAGGATCTTGCAGTCACTGATTCTTCTGCTTCTCTTGTGCTCTGTCTGGAGAAAATTCCACCCCCTTTTTTAAGACACTTTCATCCCCCTGTGCTCAACAGCCAAGTTCGCTTTCAAAGGCACCTTTTATCTCTAAACTGCAGTGAAGATAAAAAGATAGACCTTTCAACAGATTCACTAAAGCACTGTCTTACATTGAGGTTATAAATAAAAGAGGTAGATGGCAGTGCATTTATGCAAAAAAAAAAAGGTTTAGTGTTGCACACAATATATTGAAGATCATAAAAGAAACCACTAAAACACACATATCAGAGAACATTTGTAATCAAAATGATTTTCTTTCAGAGAATAAAATGCAGCACTATCAAGGCTACAACAGATGAATGAGCTGGCATATTTTGGGAACGGCAAACAATCTGTTTGTCTTCGAGCTTTCTCTCATTTCAGTGTCAGAATATTAAAGGGCCTGTATTATGTGTTTTCCAGGCACATTGTTCCATTTTATAGCACAATCAAGTCCCATTGACATTATAATTGCATAATGTGGAATATTGAAAATAATTTTTCTTAATAGAAACATGGCAGTTAACATTTTTTGCATTAGGATGAGGTGGTCTTTTAAAATTTCTAAATCAGTGTATTTCACAAAATTGCAATGGAAATGTAAGGTTTTGTGTTTTTCTCAGTGTTAAGTTAGGTTTTGTGTCCTTTTCAGTTAATTAAGTCTCCCTGCTGTCCTGGCTACCCCTTGATTGTTCACAGCTGTGTCTCGTTCCCTGATTACCCTCTAATGCCACCTGTGTTCCTTGTTCTTTGTCAGAGCTGCTGAAACTTATTTGTCTTGTTGTCAGCTGTCTGTTTAGTTACCAGTTGCTACCAGTATTGAGCCTTAGCATTCTGCTCTTTTCAGGGCTGCCTGGACTTTAGGCTTTTTTAAAATTTCTGACAACATCATTAAAATCAGCATTTTCATCATTTCACCTGGGTCCACTGCATCTGCCCCCGCTAACTTCACTTCTTGACAAGAAAGATATTTTTACATCCCTCAAGTCACACATTAATTGAATATCAACAAAGTTTTGCACACATTTACTACAGAAACGCGGGGTATGTAAGTTTAATTTAGAAAAATGCTGTAAATATCAAACAGGACTTAGAACAAATTTGACTTCAGAATTGAAAATGGGCCTCTGTCTCTTTAAGAAGCTCCTGCTTAAGCCTTTAACAATGTTTTACCAGCGTTGGACTGAGACGTAGCTAGTATGATGAGCTCAACTAATGTGTAGTATCACCAGGTGTTTGCTAATTGCTGCTGGCTAGTCTACAGGAGCTGAGTGGGGATGAGAAATCTGTGAGGTAGAAACTCAGCTTGGAAACTGCAGCTCTGAGGAGGATCTTTGTGGAAAAGGTCCGGTGAGACCAAGATGCACCCATCTTGGTCTAGACTAAAGTGTTTCTCCAAAATGCATGAAAGGAATAAAGCAACACTCCAGGTATGGTATTAAAATATTATGTTAAAAATTGGTTTTACATTATACTTCTACTTAAAAACTTCTGACACTGAGGTTAAAATCATTTTTTTGAAACATGTCTTTTCCTGAAACAGAAAAATGCTAAGCTATTACCAGTCACGCAAATGTATGCGAACCAATTTTTAGAAACTCTTGTAGCTCATGTTAGACAATAAACTGCATTTTCTGTTAATGGTTTTTATAATTGGAAGATTACTGGAGGCAAATTTAGACATTTCTGAACCCTTTTTGATCATTTTTGGTCATTTCTCACGAGCATTTCCAGGAAAATCCTAAGTTTCTTTCTGTCACTGCTACAGCAAATCATTAATAATATTATTTTAAAAAAGCTACTCTCCATCACCATGTATAACTGCTGTTCAGTGAGGCAACCTCCAGACTGTGTCAAATCAAACTTCCTCTGCAAAGACGTCTGGGTAGTGAAGAACTAAAATGTTGAAGTGAAATTTTTAGTAAGCTTCTTCTAAACTAGATCATCTCTCTTAAAGTTGATCAGTGGTTGAATGAACGGATTAAAGGTTTATCGATCAGATGGACAGGAGCACTCAGACTCTGACTCACTCAGTCTGTGGGGAAAAAAAACAAAAACTTGTAACCACATTTAACACAAAGACATACCCACAAAGTTTCAAGAGTTTACCATTGATTTTCTAAAAGCATGTGGCTTTCAAATTGCTCCAACCATTATTTTAATCCTGAACTGATACACAGACATTTCAGCGCTGCAGTGAGAAAGATTTAAGTAGAAAAAAAGCCATTCAACCACTTTAAGGCTCTACAGTTTCAACCATGGAAAGAGTCACAGGGGGCGGGTACACTGTGGGAGGGATTGTCTGAATAAGTTCTTTATTTCCATTCTAACAGTCAAACAGTCTCTTTCACTCCATTATTGCATTAGTTTAACAGCTGCTGCTCTCTAATGTGCCATTGTCATCAGAGGAACCAAAATGGCTTCCTTTGTGCTGAAAACCTCTGAGCATGTCAGCTGCTGTTGAAACTAATTTCTAAAATAATTTAGACAAATGTCTTAATAGTAATGAGGATTATGTTCATTATGCAGTTTTTTAATGACTGTTTTTGACCTGAAGTGATAATATACTTGAGAAATTGCTCAGAGTTCCAGTATAGGTGCAATCTCTGCTGTATGAAGACTAATTATCTGGGAAGAGGAGTGTAGGAGGATAAAAAAGATGGATCATCTAATTTTCCTATTATGTGACCCTGTGCCAGGAAGGAGCAGCAGAGAGCTGATTCTAAAAAGCGCTTCATATGGAAATCAAACCTTAAAGAGTAAATCCATTGGAGAATAATGTTCTTAATGACCTACTTACTGCACCTATTACATAAATGTCACCAAAACATCTCTCCTTACTTTAATTTTGATTGTGTGCTTGAATACATTTAGTAATTTATGACTGCCTTTTCCTCTTTTGTATAAATACAACGTGACACAAATTTCTGAGCCACTGTTCAAAACAGGAAAAACATCCGGAGCATGAAATTCAGCTAAATCATATCTGTGCTGATATTCATGAGTCTGGAAATCTACCTACTGTTATACAGTAACATTTAATTGAAGGGGTGGACATAAGACTGACACAACACCTGTCATAAATATGAAACCGTCTTTATAAATGTTTATCACTATTGTCGTGAAGTTTGGTAAACAATAACATTTGAAATGGAAAATTGCAGTAAAAGTACATTAAAAAGTGTCGACTTTGCAGTATTTTTGATAACTTCACATTCTTTTCCTGCAACAGAAGATGAAGTTATTCTAAGAATTTTCACACACCTTTAGCAGGGGTGAGGTGTTGACATAGCTGTAACTATGTAAATGAGTGAAGACAGTCTAAAGTGATTCAGTTGCATCAGCCTATTTGAGACCAAACGGTGCCATTTTTCTCTTGGATTCAAGTTTCGCATGCATTTAAATGACAAACAAATAGAATAAACCTGAAGTCATGTGACACATTTTATGTAGTCAGCATTTTTTTGTTGAGAAAACTCAATAGCAAGTATGCTATTGGTCCACAGGCAAGGAAGAAAGAGAACTGGAAGAAACGGCACCAGGTGTGTCTGTTTTACTGTGAGATCAGTCCTAATCCTCTGCAGCTGAACTAGTGGAAGTGCAAATGTCAGGATTTCTTATGAGTGTGAATGAGGATCAGTATCTGTGTTCCCATTACAAATGGACACACGTTGTTGATATTCCAGTAATGTCAAAAAACATAACTTAGCAGTTGTGGTGCTTCTATTAAGTAAGAAATGCAACTAAAATCACACATGAATACGTTTGTTCACGCAATGAGTCATTAAAAAACATCATTATCTTCCTACCACGTCCTGTTGTCTTCCTTGTCTTTTCAGTTACAATGTCACAATGTCTATTGTAACATCCAATTGTTTATAACACGACGTGTTGTGATGGAAAAATGTGTTTCCTTGCACATTATTGTAATAGTTTTGAAAATCCACCTCATCCTAGTGCAAAAACGTTTGATCAAAAACAGTGAGTTTTTTTCTAAATTGCCGTGTTTCCACTAAGCAAATTCGTTTTCATAATTGCAATTTACCAATTTTATGGTCGATGGAAACAGCTGGTAATTTGAAAAGGTTTTGCTTCTCTTTTTTCCTTTCTGATATTGATCTGCTGTATGTGTTTCATTAGCTGTTAGCAGAATAACACTATGATTAAAAGAAAAACAAAGGTGCTAAAATATTGGTCTTTGTCTAATTTACATGTGAGTTACTGAAATAATAATGTTATCCTGATTTATTAAAAGGATCTATACGAAAACGAAAAGTGTCATAGCCAATTATTAGGTTTAGTTTGTAACATTTTTCCCCTAATTACAGATAAAATCATAATTTAAAAACTACCTGTTGTACCTTTTAAGGTTGCCTTTGTCTGGTATTTAAAAAATGATGATGTAGGTGTGAAAAACAGAAATCTGTAAGGGGCAAAAGCTCTTTCCCAGAACTGCCTGTTCTGTAAAGCAAGAGTTACAAAGCAGAGAAGTTAGAACACGGTGGGTGACGGCGTGGAAATGAGTGGGAGGTGTCTGTGACTTAAGCCTATTTCTGACAGCTGCCAGGTCAAAATGTTTCCAACATCATGCTCCACGTACAGAAAAAACTAGACAGATTCACTGCAAATAACTAAATATTGGTTTAAAATAATATATATATTATTTTCTTCCACTTTAAAAGCCGTGCAATCAGTGCCACACTGACAACCTCAAAATACATTGAAGCTCTACGGGAGATACTAAAAACAACCCATCTGATGTCAGATATTAGAGGAAAATAATCATAGTCGGGTTTGTCATATTTTCAGTGAGTTCTTGTAGCCAAATTGATTCTTTTGAAACTTTATAGCTCAGCCTGAAGCCCTTTAAATGTCAAATTTCCCACCTGGATGCTCAACCAATTCTACCCTTAGTTACTCAGGAATCTATTTAGAGACCTCCTTTGGCAGGTGGACTGGTCCATCTGTGGTGTGATCATTCCTAAAAAAGAAGATCACTTTTCCCACTCCTCACTCAAAGCAAATTATGCAGCAATATGAAAACATGAAGGTCCACATAATGGGCAGTAAGGAGCTGACTCAAACTGAGATGATTTCAGAGCGTTTAGATCAGCTTTTAATGGGTCTTTTAGTTGTAGGTCACATCCACAGATCCCAGCAGCGAGGATCAACGCTGTAGTATTCTCACTTGGTTCACTAAGCAACATCACAGCCCATATTTAACATATATTAACACATTACGAGGAACAGCCAGTGCGTCTGAAAATGGAGAACCTGAGGAAAGGCTGCATCTAAAAGAAATAGATTTTTTTTTTTAATAGATAATACCTTGCTAATGTATTAAGACCCAAAGTAAACAAAACGTCAATGTATTCTTCAATGTATTTTATTGGGATTTTATGTTATGGACCACTACAGTGTGATATAGATTATGACACAATTTCCCGAGCTTTGAACGTCTCATTAAGAGCTGTTCAATTCATGCCTTGAAAATGGAAAGAGTAGGACAACGGCAAACCCACAACTCTAATTTATCACTTCAAAAGTATCTTTTAAAACTTAGTTCAGTAAGATGCATAACTTAGAGCAATTGAGTTTGCTTGACAAAAGGACAAAGTGTGCGCTTGTTTAGTTGGAAATGTAACTGTCTCAATTTTTTTGTTCTTTGTAAGGTAATTTTCTGGTACATTTTTACATAAAGACACATTCAGTAAATTAGAACCTTCCTCAAAAGTTAATTTATTTCAGTAGTAATAATAATAGATTTTATTTAAGATGCCCTTTATGTCTTAAGCAATTGTAATGGCTAAAAATAATTAAATTAATTAGATTAAACCAATATCCAAGAAAATTAACCAAATATTTTGTTAAACAGAAATGTCTGAAGGCTGTTTTCAACAGTAGCTCAATTCATATAATATATTACATAAATTGAGCTACTCATATAGCTGAATTCGTTTTGAGCTATATATATATCATATAACATATTATATAATCTAATATTTTATATGAATAATATGTTATATTTTCACATAATATATTATATTCATATGATACATGAATACCTCAATTCATATAAAATATTATATGAATTGAGCTGCATATTATACATCTAAATTTCACAGACTTTTTCATCCTTTATTTCTGGTACTTAGGATTATTTTCCTATTTTAGCTGAAGAAAACAACATTTAAGCTTAGAATGTAACAACAAAATGATTTAAAAAAAAGTATATTTAGATACAGAAATGTGGGCTTTATAAAAAGCACATTTAGCACCTGCTTAAAGGAAGTTCAATCTGACAAATGAGTCTAACTGGAAGAGATGATTCATCTCATTGATTATGACTGTTTATCTACAATTAATGAGAAGCAAATCAAGTTGAAATCAATATACAGTTATTCACTATTCAGTAGCTGTAAAAGCTGACAGGTATTTTATGTCAAGCGAGCTTGAAATAGCTTGTTTTGAGACTGAAGTTCAGGAGATTAGTCACAGTTTTGGAGCAGACCTGCAGCTCCTTATCTTTCCTGTATGACCGAGCACACCTCTGTCTCTTGACACCAGGGCTGCAAGCTCGAAGGCGTGAAGACTTCTGCATTATTGCTTTCTTTTTCTGACGCTCTTTGATTTTGCCGTTAAAAAAAAACAAAACAAAACAAAAAAAAAAACGGTATCAGGGCAGATCAGATCTGGAGCTCTGAGGGGAAATAGATATAAGCTCAGAAATACAGCATGAACATAAGGTGGAGTGAAGTCATAATAAGACTCTTTTTACTGCTTTTAGTGAGCGCCTTATGCAGTTCACGTAAACATCTGCATGATAGTCAGTAAAAGGTTTTGCAGAAATCCGTCTCAACCTATGGCAGTAAATCCAGGCAAAGCTTACAGCTAAATTAGATTTCTCATAATTTTGCTTTTCAGAGCAAGGTTGTAGATTTCCAACATTTTATTACCCTTTGTCCTTGACAAATGGGGTTTATTAATGTCTGTGTACATCAAACACTATCAGATATTAACAAATACTCTCAGTTCTAAATACCTTGAGATGGTTTCCTAGGCATGTTGGAAACATTTAAAACACAATTTTCTAAAGACCTTGATTCTTCTTCCTTTCTGTAGTTTCTTCCTGCAGCAGTCTGACTGTCAGGATTTATGTTTCATTTATGATTTTACTTTGGTCTAAATATAAAGTGTTTACCAAACCAAAACATTACAAGCTGACAATCAAAGCAAAGCAAATTAAAAGAAAAAAATAGCAGAAGAAACCAAAAATATGTCACAAGCATGATTTTTTTCATGAAATGAAGGTAAGAATAATAATAGACAATTTCAACTACTGTTTCATTAAATCATCTTATAAAAAAGCAAGAAAAACAAACAAACAAACAAAACATCCAGCTGACATGTTACTGTTAGAAAGCTGCAGCTTTAGGTGACAGAAATCACCTCCTTCCTCAAAACAAGGCAGGAAACAGCAGCAGTGCAGTAATAACAAAGGCTCTTTGTGCAGATTCTCACGTTCGGATGTCAGGGGTTCACATGGAAGAGTTTCTAAAAATAGCTCAAGGTCTCAGGCCCATGGTTAACATTTCTGTGATCCTTCAGCTGCTGCAGAATGAAAATTTTTGCTTTTGATTGTGCAAGTAGTTTAACCGTCTTTGCTTCATTACCTCAAGATATTTAGTTTGAAGATCAATCTGCTTTCTTATATTGAGCTTCTAATGTTAAGTCTGAATTTCAGACAAGAAGTCCATTTGTTTTTAGAAACTTCCTAAAACAAGTGAAACACATATTATAGATTAATTGCACACAGATGGATGCTTTATTTGTCTTTATTTGTGTTAATTATGATGACATTCTGGTTACAGTTAATGAAAACATAACATTTTAAATTACATCTAACCCATAACTATTTTTACAAACAGAAATGTGACCTTTATAATAATAGCTGCTTAAAGGTTATTTTCTAAAGACATTTTGAGACAAATGAAACTTTCTCGGTCATATATTCTAATTTACTGAATATAAAAAAGCCATACATATCCCCTTTTCTCTTCTTTTAATGTCTTATTTAATATTTTTTTTCCCAGGTTGAAGTGATTATCCAACAAACAGCTGAACTTTAATACTACAAAAACTGGCAACACAAGCTTAAATCTACTGCTGATTTTCTCTAAATCATACATCTTGAAAATGTATGTAAGGTCAAACATATAACATGATATTCAATAAATTATAAAGTGATAGAAAGTTTATTTTTATCATTGTTTGTCTTCATGACAGCTGCTAACACTGAAGATCTTGGGTTCAGACTCCAGTCTGGGTGTTTTTCTGTATGAGGGTTTCATGTTCATGATGAAAAAGCATAAAAAATATGTAAATAAAAAAAAGCATAATTAATTTGCAAAGCTTTAATATGCAGATACACACCAATGTTTCAGCAGTCTCAAACTGAAATACCGTAACCAGTACATTTCTCTCTAGATATAAAAACTCTCCACATTCCCTGCAGGTTCTTTGTGTCAATTATTCAGTTGAACTACATTCCTGTAGAGTTGAAGACATATTTACACTGTATGCAAATAAATAATCCTTTTTTTTTCTCACCGTCTGACATTAAATCAGACTAAAACATTAAGGATTCCTAAAATTATTTATATTTGCTGAATTCCAGAATACTGATAGAAACGCTTTAAGTGTTCTTCAAATTTTTAAGTTTACTATTTCTATTCCTCATAGGTAATATAACTATTTCCTATTTATTTGGTGGACTTGTTTCACTGTGGATAATGACACTTTTTAAAAAATATTTTTGCTTTTAGGGATTAAAAAAATACATTTGTCACATAAAACCATGTTCATGTCTGGGACGTGTCACCTTCCTGAAAGGTCTGATGGCTGGATATTCCCATGCTGCTTATAGTTCAGGACATGCTTCAACTCCAGGCAGCTGGAAACTATACCTAAGGAGATCCATAACTCTCTTCCGGTTGTCTTGATTGACCAATTTCGTTTTCACACAAAAATAAGTGAGTTTGAGATGCTGCCTTAGAATACATTCACAGTATAAAACCGTAATTAACTCAAATGTTGTGCTTACCCTATCAGAGCCTCACAAAGTCGTGACATCATCATCTGAAGAAAGCCATAAAAACTTCTCTCATTATTCATCTGAAAAAATTGTGAATCCTTATTGATCCTAACTGAGAATGGTAACTTCTAGTTTTCATTTTTCATTCAGCAATTTTTGTAAGAAAAAAAATATTTTCTGCTAGGAAATTAGGAATGTGTGAACTCCAACTGTGCAGCCAGGTTTTAGGAGTCATCCTGCTGGCAGGGAGCTGCTGATGACTTTTGGCTTTGAGGACAGCAGCAAGACTCATGACTGTGAAAACTGCACCATCTGACAACTGCAAGAGTTGTGAAATGACAAACATAAACTGTGCATCAGTTTTTTAAAAGCAGTGAAAGTTCAGTGAAAGTAAAAACTTTTCTTGAGTAAAATATTTGAATACTCTCCCCACCACTGGTTAAAATATGGGTTAGAAATGTGTTGCCCATTTTGAACTGATTTGTTATTCACTTTTAAAAAAGGTATTATCTATGTTCCTGAAGTTCTGTCACAAATGTCCTTTTGATAAACAAAACTATCCTTTTGATTATTCATGTGTTTAAAATTATTTGTTCTCATTTGCCAGGAATATATTTAAAAGAGAGAGGTTTTTGAGATTTACAACCGGAACATTTTGCCCCAGAAGAAAGAAAGAAACTAAAAGGGTGCATGCACTATAAAGGTTTCTCCATTTAAAAAAACACTTTGCAATTGTTTTGTGATTAAGTGGCAAAATGTAAGAGCATGTTGGAGAACCTCAAACTGCAAATCAAAAATATCAGCTCTTAGTAGAGGAAATCATTACTATTTAAAGAATGATTGCATTCTGCTACTGATGATATGATATAAATATCCTTTGTCTGAAGTTTAATTCAGTTTCCATGGATACCACATTGTTGCTATGTAAGAATTGAAACATGAGTCAGAGGTTGTGTGCTGTATGTAAAGATGTATTTATTGCAATGTGAAAAAATTAAAAAAAAAGGGGTGTGGGGGAGAAATGTTTATTAAATAAAAAAAAACTAAACAGAAAGTTTTACATATTTCTCTTGTAGTGATCTTTTATAGTGTGAAATCCAGTCAAGCTGAGCTTTGCATTATTTTACCCCATGGTGGATATTTTTAATTAGACCCACTGTATCTAGGATGATTAACCATTCCCTCCAGGAGGAACACTGAGCATGACCTGTTTGTTAAAGGGCTTAGAATAACTGAATACCCAATTAGACGAGCCTCATTAGCTCCATCAGGCGGCATGCTTCTTTTTATTTTTCAGGCTTCTTTCAGGGGCGTCTGTGTTTTGTGATTATGTTTCACAAGAAGTGAATGCTAAATAATGAAAAAAGGTGAATTACAGAATGAAAAACTCAAAAATGCCAATCCTATTTTCTGTTTCTCCCTAAATCTACTTTGCTTTATAAGTCAATAACTCCTGTCAGTATTATAATTCAGCAGCTATGCTGATTATCAAGACTTTGATTATAGGTGTGGAAAACAGCTTCCTTCTAAAACCAATCCGTGATCCACTCTGCTTTGTATTCTTTAGGATCTTGTGTTTCTGTGATGTTTCTTGGGTAATTATCATCTCTGGGAAACATCCATTAGATCAGAAGAAAAAACTGAAGATGTGTTTATGTCTTTTTTATGTATTGGAATAATGACAGGCATTACATAAATATTTACCATGACTCAGCGTTAAAAAAAAAAGAAGAAATCTGTGATATATATGTTTCTAAATCTGAACTTTACAGCCTGGTGGTTTCATAATATTAATGCAATTAAACACTCTCAGTTGGTTGCACATTATGTCTTAGACTTCATGCCGTGATTAATTAACAACATTTTGGCTGTTGCCTCTTCACTTGGTAGATTGGATATTTCACTCGTTGCTACTTTTTTCCTCTCAAAAGACAGATTAGGACAATTATTTGAATGAAAAAAAGAGTTTACGCTATTTGAAAGTCAGTATGCTACTTAGAATCTTGAGAGGAATGAACAAGTTCTGCAAAAATAAATATAAAATATTGCATTCAGACCAAAGTCCAGTTTGGTTTGTATCTCTTATCTTCATATGTTTGAATTAAAATGTTTACCAAGTTTGGCTTTTAAAGCAATTAAATTAGTTGAATCAGTATGAATCATATGCAGAACTTTGTGGGGTGAGCTGAAGAAAAATGGGGACACAAGAGAACCAAGAACTTTTGATGGTCTACAGAGATTGTGCAACGTAAAAATAAAAGTATTAACAGTCTGATTAAGCTAAATTAAACCATAAACCCACAATTAATTGTGAATAAATGAAATCATGAAGAGTTTTGTTTGCTAAAACCTCAGAAGCTCCTGGTTTCATCTTGTTCAAACACATCTGGATTGCACAGCATCTTCTGCAGCTCGGAAGGAGATAAAAATCTTCAGTGTCAGAATCATCAGGGAGTAGATGACAGAATTTCACTTTCATAAATCTTCAACAGAACAGAAACACGAGAGACTGCAACTAGCATCAAACTTGCAAATGAAGAAAGTAACACATTTTATATTATTCTTTGCTTCTGCATACTTGTCTGTGCATTCCCCATATGAGTGGCAACTGAAACAGAAAGAGACAGAATGAAGGTGTTTGCCAAAGAGTGTCATTTCTAAAATGAAACGAAAAAGACCGTTTTCTCTCACCTTGGAAGCATCGCTTTAAATAATCTCAAGTGAAATATGAGAGTCATTGTCTTTTGAATTACTGGCAGCACTTAATGCTTTTACCACTAAAGTGCTCACTCACACTTTGATGACAATTAGAGAGCAAAAGCTGAATTAAAAACAAACAGCAGTGAATGATGTAACTGTCAACTTCAGACAAAAAACAATTAGCTGTAAAGAAGTAAATATTATAAAACAGTTACAGAGAAGATGGAACAAGCTAAAAAGGAATCTACTTTATTGTAGAGCTCTGCACTGTAATGTGTTACTAAAAGGTAAATAAAAGAGAGGAAATTATGTTAGTTGCTGCTCCATGAGGTCAACACTTTCTCTTCCATTAAGACTTCAAGCATTAATCTTTAGACATCCTGTGACGCAGTGAGGTATCATCCCATTATAAGAAGCAACATGAAACACGTTAAATTAAATTTACTTTAAATGCTTTATGACAGGTGCTGACAACAGTCTTTACTGCCTTTGAAACTCTTCATATTTTCTCATGTTACAAACTTCAAAATATTTGTTTTAATTTCATGTGAAAGACCATCAAGAGATGTTTTTAACTTTTTCATATTTGTATTAGTAATCTGAAAAGTGTGGCGTGCATTTGTATTCAACCTCCTTCAGCCAGTGTCTTGTATTTCCAGACAATGAATTTCCAGGCAAAAGATTTTGGAGGTATTTATCTGCCAACTTATTAATCTGCAGACTGATGTTTTTGCTCATTATGTCTTGCAAAATAGTTCAAACTTAGCAAGAGAGAGACTTGAAACATCAATTTTCAAGTCTTGACACAGATTCTATAGAAAAATTTCTTCTACACAATTAATTTATTATTATGTAGACTACTACATAATAATAAAGTAATTGCATAGCTGTAATTTTCTGCAAAGAATTTGCAATTACTTTCCACAGGAGAATGCTAACCCACTAATAGACAGGTGTGAAGTGTTCAATGTACTTTTTTCTCTTTTCCTATTTGCCAACTTGTTTGAGTTTATCATTTCCTGTAAAAGTATGTTTATAATAATTTTCAAAATGTAAGATCAAGGGATCGTTACCCAGTTCTCTTAAGGTTGTCTGTGTATTGTAGCTTTAAAGTTGTCACAGCTCACATCGTGCATTTAACCAGTGGTACTGGTTAGAGGTGGGGGTGGCGGTGATGTTGGAGTCTTATAAATATGACATTGTGTTCACAACCTCGTTGACTACCTTACCCTTCACCCACACATCTGCTTACTTTTAACAGACGAAACAAATTCCCACCCACTGGTGGGGACTTGAAGTCAAATGTGGGAAACAAGAAATATCAGAACAAAGTGAAGTAACGAAATGAGGCAAGCAGACTGAAACCTGTTTGTGCAGAAAAACAACCCGAATCTTGCTCTGGTATCTTTTATGAATCTTTGTGTTTCATAACTACTTTTCAGACAAACAGCTTTACTGCATAAATGACCTACAAAGTTACATAAAATACATAGTAATGCATTTATAATTGAAGTTGTGTCTTATATAAATCTAGGTTTATATATATTTTCCCAATTATTCCTCTGTCAGGGGAATATGCAAACAGAAGACCTTTGACATTTCTGACGGTGGGAAGCATAGAAGCACAGAAATGATCCATGGAGCAGTTGTTGCTTGTACTGTTGGTGGGCGGCTGCTGTATTTACCGGTGGAGCCTGTTTCCTCTGATTTAATGAGCAGCAGGTCCACTGCACCGCTGATGTCACCGCTCACCTTAAAACAAGAGAGTGGGATTTCACCACCTGGTGATAAAAAGTCTTCAGCAACTTAAACAACTTGTTCCAATCTTTAGCTCCTCTTGTACTCAGACTTTAGGGTCATCTATTTGTGCACTTAAAGTTTCACAGTTCATTAAGAATCATATTCTTCTTCCAACTTAACTTTTTCCTAGTAGTAAATTAACAACTAGAAGCTTTTCATTTCAAATGATTTGTAAATGATCCTGAACTTTTATTTTGGACATTCTTGAATTTTAGTGAAATCCAAACCATATCGAAGAGTAGAAGAGCAAACTTTTCATTAGAAATAGAAAAACTGCAGCATTTCTATTAATCTCCACAATAATTAAGTGCTTCATGCTGGTCAAAATAATACAGGAAATTTGTGGTTTTAATGTGACAAAAGTGTGGAAAAGTTTAAGGGTTCTGATTATTTCAGACAAAAAACAATTTCACGTATATCCCTGATGCTTGAGCGATTGCTGCAGATGATTTGAAGAGTTTGACTCATTGATTAGATGAGGAGTGGCACCAAGTCCATAGGAGGGTTTGTTTGTAAAGAGGTAAAATGTTACTTAAGCCTGGAAAGGTCATAGTGGGGTAGACTGAAGTCATATTAAATACGTTAGAGCAGTGGTGTCAAACTCACTTTTATTTTGGTTCACAGGATTATGAATGTCCTCAAAGGGCCTGTTGTGGTAAAACGCTTTGGTTCATCTCATTAACAAACCCCTAAAATTTGAATGAATCTCCGCTTCTGCACTCAACGAGTCCTTCTTAAAGTTCAGTAATACTGAACATCATTTCACATTGATGTAATTAGGCACTGAAAAAAAAAATCTGTCTTTAAGCTTCTGAGATCAAAAGTCATAATCCTGAGAAAAAAGATTTACTTTTCTTTCTCAGGTTTCTGACTTTTGATCTCAGAAGATTAAAGTCAGAATAATTCTGGTAAATTCTGAGAAAAATCTTTTTTTCCCCCATGGCTGTAATCTTCTGTTGAAAACTGCTTTCATTTGATTGATAAAATAGTATTTAAACATATTATTTTCATAAAAGTTTATGGCGGGCCAGATTTGGCCCACGGGCCTTAAGTTTGACACATGTGCAATAGACTATATGTTCTACTTACTGGAATTTTATTCCATAATAAAAAGAAAACAACATTTCAGCAAATATTAAATATCTAGTTTTCATTAATCACACATCTCTGTATTAAAATGTATTTTATTAGTCTGGTATAATTGGTATAATGTGGCTTATCATTACAACTAACAGTAAGAAAGTCCTCCAAACCTCAACCTGTGTGCAATTAGATATTCTAGGTTTTTTTGATATAACTGTATTTTGGTGAGCTGAATTCAAAACACACAGACTTCTGATCCAGAAGGTGTTTGAAAGGCAGATGAAGTCAAAGCTGAGAACTTCAAAGGTGGCATGAAGAGGAGGCCGAAGAGCAACACTGATGTAATTTTTGATATTCTGTGAAATCAAACTTCTAAAGCCCTAGACTGGAATTGAGGTCATCTTCCTGGGCTGTGGTCATTTAGACTGGACACAGCTGACCTTTTTGATTCAGGGATGGTTGTATCAAAGCTTTGGTCGTCTTTTCATCAGCAAACTTTCTTTTGTTAGCTCCTGCATTCTGAGAGGTCACTGAGAAAAAAAGGCAAGCTTGTGGAAGGTTACTCTTTTGTTGTCAAAAAAACCCAGAAAAAACGAGAACCTGCAAAGAATATTACTTCAAATTCTGTACAGAGTATTGTAATGCTTACAGACATAGTGTTTTGGACCAGTTGTAGTCAATTAACCACTGACAGTAACACTTAATAACGAGTATTACAATAGTCAAGCAAAGATGAGATGAATCCATTAATAGCTCTCTAAAGGTTTCAGAAACTGAGGAATAGCTTAACTTTTGCAAGTAGACAGAGATTAAATGAACAAGCTTATTTCACCTGCCAATCAAAAGTTAAATTAATGTCAAAAATCTGTCCTAGGTCTCTAAAAAAGGCTTTTTTATTATTTATTATTATTTTTTACAAATTTCTAAAAGGCTGAAGTTGTGAGGGTCACAGCGACTAAACACAATTACCTCAGTTTTCTGTTCTGTTAGATTAAAAAAGTTTAAAGTCATCTATACATTACAGTCTTCCAAGCAATCTAGTAAAGCCTTCAGAGAAGTCATAGATTTACGCTTGAGTGTAGGGTAAATCTGCAAGTTATCTGTGTAACAACAAAATGAGGCATCATGGTTTTATTTTTTAAATAGAGCCCATAAGGACCAAGACTATAACTTTGGGGAATCCCACAAGAAATTGACGGAAAAGTTTCCATCATCAAAAGGTGGCTTGGAATAGAACCACTGCTTTTTACTGTGTTACTAAAAAGTCACAGTGTTTTGTAGCATAAAATTAGTAAAGAAGATCTGGGGGAATGTTTTAGGGCTCATTGAAAACCACTTTAGATTGGAGAAAAAAAAGATTTAGACTCTGGAGAAAGCATTTACAGATGATGCTTAATCAAGATGGGATTCAAAAAGAGAGGAGTGAATAGTTTTGAAGATCAGTGAGAAGGGGATGGATGTTTGAATGGATGGTATCAAACAAAACAAATGATTGATTAGTATATATTTTAAGCTGTCAAATCCATTAAAGTCATTGAAATGTTAAAATGTTTTATAAAGGCCAGAAAGGACTTTTCTAATCTGTCCATTGTTAGATTCCCTCTCAGTTCTGTAATGTGTCTGAATTTTCCAGCCCAGTGGATAAAAAGAAAAGTACTCAGTGTTCCCATTATACCTCAGACTGAGCTCTTGTGTTTCCTACTTACTTCATTAGCAGTCTCCTGATTCTTGTGGAGTTCTGCTCAACAGCTCCCTGTGCTGCTGACTCTCATTCACATGTTCTTGTCTCCCTCTGCAGGCCGTCGGCAGAACTCACCGCTTCACCATGGCAGCTCTCTGCATTCAGTATTTCTACAATCTGACTTTAATCCGTCACAAACTGAACCCCACATTCTCACATGTGTGTTGAACCTGTATAGTAGCAGGTTAAAGGCTGTTTCTGAGTTTATTGCTTGAAAAAAGACATCTGAAAGGTATATCATGTGGTAAGAATGGAAACAGCAGTTTTAAAACAAACATTAGACTTAATTATTGCGTTTATTCGGATTAGAGTTTTATGCTCCATCTGGTGAGTGTGGAAAGTGTTTACCCACCAGAAGGCAATGAAACTGACTCATGCCTCTGAGAAACTGATGTTCAGTCGTCAGAGGAAAACTACTGTTCTGTTTCCTGCAGGATCTGTTACTTTGGAGTTCCTGTGTGTGTGTATGTGCGTGTGTATTTGTTTTTCATCCTGCGGATTGTTTTTGTTGTTGTTGTTGTAAGTGACACAGAAGGGATCTGAATGAAAGTCACTCACTTTCATTCTTGTCCGATTTCACGCAGAGAATCTGTGTGCACTCCAAAACCATTACACCACAGCGCCGCTAAAGGCCGAATGAGTCATCAAGGCATATCTGTGTGAGCGGCGCTGGCGACGCCCACTTGGTGCTTTTTCACCCAAAACGATGATGTCATAACCAGAGACTTCCTGAACACAGGGTTCATTCACAGAGCCCTCCTTCTGACACGGGACACTGCACCAAACAAGCCGTTTCCTTGGCAACCGTAGCCGGTGGCCATGTGAGGTCTCCACTCAATGATGTTTAGGGGGGGAGATCTGAGGCTGTCTGTGTTCAGTTCACGACCACGTGTGTCCATGTCAACAGCACACAACATTTGGAGATTAAAGGTCTGATTATTACCATGTTGCATGAATTATAAACAAACAGATTAGGCCTCCCATGAGTACATCTGCTGGTGTCTCGGAGCAGGAGGGAACTGCTCGAATGAGTCACCGTCTGCTCCAATAATTTTCCTGTTAATGTGCACTACAGAGAGAGAAGAGGCACCTTTCAGCCGGCTCTGCTTTACACCCAGAGATGTGCATATCTTCAGAAAGTTCTAGGATGCAAAGTTTACATCCATTTTCAGGATATTTTCATGTTTAAAAACAAATATTAGACAGCGGTTTTAAACCAAACATTAGATGGTTAGCCTATAATCTGAATGTTCCAAGTATAAATAACATATAATGTAAAGCAACTGAATGGGTCACTGTGATGGACTACAGCGGCCTGTCCAGCGTATTAGCCACTGGAAATATGCACCACCCTGTGGAAAAGGACAAATGGATGTTTTAAGTTTAAGTCGCCTTGTACTTTTACACTGCCTGATCAAAAAAAAGACTGTCTTCCATCTAGCAACAAGTATTTGACCCCAACCACAGGAAGGACACATCCTGTGGTTGTGAAAAAGATGAAGCCAAACAAAACACTGAAGAAGATTGCTGAAATGACTAAACCTGGGTTGAGAACTGTCCAACGCATTAGCAAAGACTGGAAGTGTAGCTGGCAACCATCATCTTTGAGGAAGAAATGTGGTCAGACAAAACCTTGAGTGATCATGGTCTGTGATCATTTAAACATTTGGTTGGACTTTAGAATGATGGAAGAAGGTCATGTTATCTCATGAATCTAGATTCTTCCTCTTCCAGGATAATGGGTGAATCAGGATAAGAAGACAGTCAAGGTGATGCCCAGCGTCTCATGCTCCTTGAACCACTTTCTTACAATTTGAGCCTTTAGAAGCTCGGCATTATAATCTTGAAAAAGTCTAGACATTCAGATAATTTTTACAAGAATTCAGATTTTAACCCCATAGAGAATCTTTGGAATGCTCTGGAGAATGTTTTGCACATTGGTTGGACTTTTTCGTCATCAGTACAATATCTTGGTGAAAAATTAAAGCAACAGTTGATGGAATTAAATATTGTGACGTTGCAGAAGCTTATCGTAACAATGGTACGGCGAATGTGTGCTTTAATCAAAAGGAAATGTGGGTCAACAAATCTTAGCGTGTGTGACCTTTTTTTGAGCCAGGCAGTATACAGTCAACACTTTGTCATATAAGAGCCAGAGATCTGATTGAGATGTTATGCAATAGATCTAAACAAGTCAAAGATAAATTATACATTTATGTTTTGTTCAAACAGCCAAGATTCTGGAGCTGCTTGGTGGGCAATTCAGCAGCAGCTTTACCTTTCGGTATGAAGGTCCTGGATTCAAGTCTTTCTTCATGTAGTTTGCGTTCTCCCTGCACCCTGCAGATACTCCAACATCCTCCCACATTCCAAAAAAACATGACTGCTAGGTTAATTGGTCTTTCCAGAGAGCCTCCACGCTTTGGGCACACAAATGACGAGCGTCAGAATCAGATATAAGATTCAGGTAAGGTTTCTCTTTTCTTAGAGATTCTTTGAAACGCTCCAGTATTTTCATTTTTTTGGGAGCACAGAGATAGAGATAAACACCAGGAACCAGTAAAGTATTACCACTCTGGTGATCCAGCATTTTGTAGTAAGAGTTAGTCGTCCTGTGGTAAATACTTCTTAGCCATATTGTCTTGCAACAAGAAGGTTCCGGGTTCAAATCCGGGTGGCTCTTTCAGATTGAAATTTGCATGTGATGGATTTTAACCAGTTACCTTCTGGTTCACTGGTCAATCCAATTAACACTGAGTGTGTGTGGGGTGCATGGGTGTGTGTGTGCGTGTGCATGGCTGATTGTCTCTGTAGTTATGTGACATACTGATGACCTGTCCAGGTTGTGTCCTACCTTTTGCCCAGGTGCTGCTGCAGATAGGTAGACTGGATGGGTTAATAACAATAATTAATGCTTAATTCATAATGTTTTCAAAACTTCTTGTATTTTTTGGGTTATGGCTTTTGATGTTCAAAATATTTTTCCACCGTGGATTCCGATAAGTAATCAGAAAAATGCTGTGTTTACCATTCAAAGGGGACTTCAAAGGAACTAAACTGTGGAATTAGGCTTTGCTTACCAGTAGAGTTGCAATATTTAATGAAACTGGTGTAGTATTGTAGCCCATTTGATTAATTGATAGCAGTTTATTTTTCTGACTTAAAATCTGTTAGAAATGTACTTTTATTTTATTTTCCTGAATTAAGAGGTAAAATTTTTGAAAATAAAGTCATGATTACATCTTGGATATACAAATATTCTCCCTCTTTTCCATACTTGAAGTATTTTTTATATATATATATTTCTTTTTACCAGAGAAGAAAGCTTCATACCAATTCAAGTTGAAGGTGTTCATGAGAGCAGCATGCTAGAAACAATGAAAACACCTTATTAGCATGTATGAGTTATTATTTATTGCTTCTTTTAATAATACAAAAATACCATAAGAAGAGGCTTTTGAAGAGACACGAAAAGTCACACTTCAACATAAACATAAAGACATCTACAAAAAAATGAAATAGTACAGCATTAATAATCCATCAGTTAGTAAAAGTTTCAATACTGTGAAATAATAAAAACAAAAGAAACTATTTTGGATGGATTGATGATAATTCAGGGAATTAAGAACAAAATCATAACTAAACTCTATTATAGATAAATGATATAAAAACAGCATATAGCTCCTGTTTCAGGCTCTGGACACATTGATAAAAATGCATCTATTATTTACAGAAAAGGGGGGAACTTTAATACAGATTACATTCATTAAAAGTCAAATACATTTGTGCTCCACTGGCTCAATGAGAAATGTTAAATATCAAATTTTAAATGTAATAATATTACATTCTACTGTGATGACCTTCAATATGGAACATATCAAAGACAATGTCTTCTATTTCACCTTGGAGTGTTCATTGTACTGACATTTTCCATGTGACAGTAACATACCTCACACTTTTCTCCTGTTGTAACTTAGTAAAATATGATGTTCCAAAAAATAAAATATCATAAAAACAAACTGTTACTGTGCGACTGAGTCTTGCAGCACTACCCCCTTAACATGATGCTGTTGCTTACAGATAATGATAATAACAATACGCACACTCTTTACATTTGAAAGCAGGAAGCTTTGCATAGGCAGCTTTTAGTACAATGATTATAACTGCAAAGAGAAGCAACAAATACACAGAGCAATATACACAGTTTTTTTGTCTTTAGACTGTGGACAAAACCACAGAGATTACTGTGAAAAAAAAAGAAAGATGCCCAAATTTATTTTATTTCACAAAGAAAATTACAAGACCAGAATAGAGCACGTGAATATCAAGGACTGAAAAATGCCACAATCCAAATAAATAATAAATATAATCAGCAAAATGTATACATAAACATATATATATATAAATACAAATACTTATTAAATGTATAAATAATTTAAATCAATTTTAATTACAAGTAGAAAGCGTATAGAATTTGTTTGTTTTTATTTACGTTTCATTGTTTTCAGTTTTGCGTTGCCATAGAGAATGATTTTGCTACAGACAATATGATTGGTCTGCAGCTGAGTTGCTGTCCAGGTTATCCAATCAGATCATTTATTGCAGGGTCGTGGAAACCCTTAGCTGGACTCACGTTAGCCAAAGAACCAAGTAGTATATTTAAAATATAGATGTAATGACATGTTTCTGGCAGCATAACGAAAAGGTGATTATTAAAATTTACATATTTTCTGTTGTAGATATTTTTAGAAAATTATAACCTGTCTAAATGAGTTTATTTAGCAGGACTAGTGGCAAAAAAACTGCTGTCTGGATTAATGGTGCAAACTTGTAAAAAAAACATACTGAATAATTACATAGAATTTTACCATAAATTAAAACCATTATTAATGCTTACTTATTTATTTAATGTAGTTATTGCAATTGTATTTAAATGATTGCATAGATTAATGTTTAAAAGTTATTTGTTGGATTGTGGCACTTTTGGCTCTTGATATGTGCAGAGATATATGTAATATTGCATTATTTCAAGTTATTGTAACAATTACTATTCCAAAACAAGCATAAAATATTCAGTTTACTCTCATGACTCAAATGATATAAGAAGCCATAACATCAACCTCTCTATTTGAAAACAGTGCATAACAGGCAGTGTCACCATGGTTCATTTACAGATTGTTTAAGGCTGTGTGCGTTTGTCTTCCAGCACAAAACTGCACTTAAAATGAGATGAGCATAAACGCTTTGGAAAAGCAACAGAAAGAAACTTATAGACAAACCTTGTGCAAGTAAGGCTGGGCTGAAAAATATAACAAGTCGCAAGAGAACATTGATTTGTGCTTTATTCTTTGGTTTCGCAATAACCTGTTAGACATTTTTGGTGAAACAGCTGAATGCTACAAACCAGATCTTTGCTATCATAAGGCAAGAGGTGTGAGTTTATTGCCGGAACAGAGCGGATAAAGCTGTTTTACGGACGTGTTTAAGGAATTATTCCCTTTATTCCACTCGTTTCTCTTTTTAGATGGTTTCTGAGGTTATACTTGTAAAGATTTTCATCAAAATAAGGTGCATGTCCCTGTGTTTTCTCAGTAATCCCTCGTGGGGATAGGTGGCAGATGTTACTGGTAAAATGAGCTCCTCTGTTTACAAAGTGTTTATTGCAGGAAACCATCCAAAGCAAACACGGCAACCAGGAGCTGATGTTCCAGACTCTATGTTTAAAGGAAAACAATGACCAGAAGATCAGACTGTAGGGGGATGAGTGCCACCTTGCTGGAGAGTAGATGATTGCATTGATGCGTGTCTGTTTGTCTGTGGGTAGCACAGGAAGAGGAATAGGCCATCGCTTCCTGCTTCGCTCTCTTGTCTATGTCTGACCTCTGGCCTGAACCCCTGTCAGATCCTTTCTGATGATTTCATTCACTGCAAAGCAAATAAAGACAGGAAAATGTTATCTTAGGTAATTGACTTCAAAACAAGTCCCCTTGGACAGCATAAAATTATTTCATCCTTGAAATATGCTGCCAGACAAGTAATCCAGTCTGACGGTTCAGTTCAGACGAAACAAAAGCTGCGTTTACGTTGAGGAACCTCTGGAGGCAACCAGCTGTTGCTCAGCCGATTACAAATGCATCAACACAAGAGGAAGGGGGTTGAAATGGAAAGTTTTATAGTGTTGCAGTTCTAAAAATAGGGCCACGACATGTGTGTGTGTGGGTGTGATTGTGTGTGGGGGCGGGCTGATCTTGTATAGGGCACATGCCAACAAACAACTACATGGTTTTCTTATTTCAGGGGGATTTTTTTGTCATGTGTTTTTGTTGGTAAAATTAACCTACGTCTTCCACAGAAGAAAGAGAACAGGAAAGGGGAACAACCTGCAACACACCACTCTTCCTTCCTCAGACAGTTTGCCTGCTCAGGTAGTTCTGGATTGAGCAACAAAGAATGCCAACAATGCGTCACATGCCATCCCGTGCCGTCTGTGCCGATCTCTGACGTTTCAAAGCCATCTGTGTTTTCAGATATGCGAGACTGGTGCCAATGCTCCCAGTTTACTTTGGAAAACTCATTAGGTCAGATGAGTAATACAAGTATTTCAAAATGGGCCAAAAAGGCTTTTTGGCAGGAACTGGAGCCATAATAAACGCATATCCTGATTTTGTAACCATAGAGATGAGCAACATTTGCACACCGGCAGCTGAATTGTTAAAATGCAGACCAGCAATTCCCATACTGAAACAGGATATATGTAACATTTGCAATAGGAACAGCTTATATATACTTAATAAATCTTCATCCTCATGTGTTTGAAGATATACTAATTTATAAATTCGCAACTTTAAAGATGACCAATATTGCAAAATAAGAGACATAATTGCCATCTCCTGTCGGCATTTAACATATAAGCATAGAACATTTTCAGTATGAATAGTTTGTGTAAGCTACCAATATATTCCTGTATTCAGATTTTGGATTTATGTCATAACAATATAAGTCCATAGGAAAATATGGGATATATTAATTTTATATATTTCATGAAGGTTTAATATGTAAACATACATAAAATGCATTGTTTTTCTCTTGATTGGCTGTGGTTGATAGATCTAAAAATGTAATCAGATTTTTTTCCCACCATTTCAACAGCATGCAGCTGCGATGCACTTTTTGACTGTAATACAAATTCAATAAGTATTAAGGAAGAGATCCATAAGAAGTAGTTTTTTAATCTATATTTGATATTATTCTGGTACAAAACACAAACTAGCAAAAGCTCTGATCAAATAATCACTCCACTTATGTAGTTAAAATAACAAAACTACTCAACTTAGATTCACTGCTGTTTTTAATTTGTTCATTAAAGGACCAGATTATTTTAATCAACAAATGCCTCTCAAGATGCTCATAAGGACACACTTGGGTTTGGTTTATTACGGCCCCCCAAAATATATCAGATAATTAAATTAAATAATTTAAAATCCAGTTTCACAAACTTTGACAAACGATTGAAAAAAGTCTCTCTAACCAGTTGATGTTAGTCTATGTCCGCTGAAAATGTTTCTAAAATGGGAATTTTATGCTCAAAAGCAATGCCAGAAATGCCAACACTGACGTTACAACTTCCACTTCTTTTACAGGTTGTATAGTTTTAGCCTCATGTGCAATAGAAAAACATTGATTTTTCTCATCTGATGTAAATTTTGGTTATGATAGAGATGAGTCATTTTGTTAAAATTCAAAGCTATAAGGGTGCAACACTGAGTCATTTCACTCACTGCTTTCATTTTTTTTCAAGGCAGAGGAATTGAACTAGCTTGTGTGGGATCTATTTAAAGTCCTGATTTCCATATTGAAGAGGCAAAGAGTGCAACTATTAACACTGACGCAAACTGATCTGTCACAGTGGCAGGAGAATGCTGTGAAATTTGCATTTCATGAAACAAGTTTTATTCTGGGAAAGAAAATGCTGTTTCCAGTAGCTACCTAACCCTACAGAGCCTCTTATCCATATTTTAAAAATATATAGGGTTGATTTCAGCTAGAATCAACCCAACCGTAACACAGACCATCGGAGAGGAAACGTCTGCCATATAAAACTGCTTAAAACTTTCATTTTCTAGTATTTTGTCCTTTATGCTACAATTAATGTTTCTCTTTCCCCATAGTTTGTAAAAGTTGAACCATCCAACTTTTACAAAATTCTGCTCATTCAGTAGTTGTGTTTTATGCAATGCGATATTTATCATTTTTACACTTTGAAACATTTGTTTTGTTAAACCTCTTTTCACAATTAAAATACATGAAACGGTCAAACTTTGTGGACTCTAACTACTTCACTCTACTGTCAGCTAGAAATGCCAATCAAACTCTAAACCGGTCACATTTAATAATTCACTTTTTGAATGTCTTAACTTTTTATAAAACCACTATTTAGTTGTTCTGAGCGCTAAGACACTTCTCCTGGCTCTGATTGGCTGTTTCCTACTGGGAGCATTTCTGCAGTACATTTCGTCAAACAGCAATAGTAGCACAGATATCGATCTTTTCAGATTATTACTCATATTGTACCATCACAACAGTTAACAAATATGTCTGAGTGGAGTTTGAAGTCTTTTAGACTTGGGATTTAAATACTTTGAACAGTCCAGGATCTGGTCTGAATGACTGTTAGCTTGACTTTAATATTATAATATTTAACTTTCAAAACAAATGTTGCTCTGGTTGCTTATAGGTATTCAATACAAGCACAACTTCAAGTATGAAGTAAAATATAACAACAAAAATCGTCTTTTAAAAAAAAACTAATGAAGGCTCCATTCACCAGGCTAATATTAGTCTTGCTGTCCTTCAGCATCTCCTTGGTTTGCTGATCTTTTGCAGATGGGAAACCGAACACAGAGCTCACTTTATAACACCAGCAGCATCCGAGAATCTCAGAGACTGTAGTGACAGCCAAACTGGGCGCTCTGCTGTCGTCACAACATCAGCATCCCTGTTTATTTTAGAGCAGGGTGGAATTCCCTGTGACACCCAATGCCTTAAAGGAACTTTCATCTCCGCAGCCGGGCCACAGGATTTTTTTCCTGAGTGTGAAGCGGGCCTTCGAGAAGCAACAGGACCGCTGCAGACGGGCAGCACACAGTGGGGCTTTACTGGGCCTAATGAACAGTTGGCACGGACCGACTATTTGAGGGAAGCCAGGGGGAATGCTGCTCTGTTCAATAGGCGAGTGTCTGGCTCCTGGGTTATGAACCAAATAGCTGCGCTGTTTACAAACCAAGGCTGGGTAGAGAAGGACACCCTGGACAGAAGCCGACTCAGTTGCTGTCTACTGCCTGGCACAAGCTGGAGTGTGTGTGTGTGTGTGCAGGTTTTCAAGCTACATGCTGCGCTATTAGAATGTGTGGCAGATTTATAGGTCAAGTATGACTGGATCAATCTGAGAAAGCTTCATGAGGCAGTGGTGAAGGTGGCCGAGCGCTGAAACTAAAGGAGAGAAAAGTAGAGATAAAGGACAGTAAAACCACAAATCTGGTGTCGACATCTAAAGGGCAGAGTTTAAACCGAACGCTGCTGCTGTCTGTTTATGTTCCTTCAACTGTATGGTCTGTACATAGATCTGTTTAAACAAGATTGTAGCTTCATAGGAAAGCAAATGTGAAACACAGAAAAAGCTTATTTTATAAATTTACAGTTTTAATTTTCCTCAGATTTCCTTCAGAAATAACAACATGTTACTCATTAATAGAGGAGATTTTAGGTCAGTATTCAGACTAATCAGCTCTGATAAGCCGTACTTTTCTTAAGCTCTCAGCAGTAGCAACTTAATTTGATTCTTTATTTTTGAAATATTTTCTATCAGAAATAAAACCTCACAAGGTGATCAACTGACATTCAACAACCTTTCTGTCTTGTTGAACACTTGTTCCAAACTGGCACCATATAAATAAACTAGATGGAATAGATCTAAAATAATCTTAGCTATAAAGAGTTACAGTATATTTAATATCTTAACCGAAGAATGAAAATATTCTTTATCGTCCCACAAAACTAAGGTGTTGAAGAAGGGGGAGCATGCATATTCACACAAAAGGTAAAATATATATAAAAATAAAAGACTGTACAGTAAGGACGCATTTACAACATCAGACAAATTATACTGTGCAGTTATTAAAAATTACATGCTCAGATTAGAAGTATTGAGCAGGTTCATTTAGAAAAGAAAAATGTGCATGTATATATGTGGATAACAGACTATTTACAAGAAGATGGACATGCAAATAACAGCAGAGTCACTAGAACTCATGGTTATAAAACTTTACAGCTACTGGGAAGAAGGATCTGTGATAGCGGAAACGTTGTGCATCTAGGACGCAGCAGCACTGAAGGAGCTCTGTTAAAGTGGAAAATGTAATAAATTTTCTTGTTTTAACTGCTACATTCTTACTTCTTTAATTTGAGGTTATAATTTTGCAGCAAGATCAAAACCAAACGGAACAAAACTGGATGAAATCCAACAATTTTGCCATTTTCCTCCACAGAATCAACAGCTAGCCCAGCTGCAATATCAATAGCAAAGTCTTAGAAGAAATGAACTTTTCACAGCAAGAAGAAAAGCTATGAGAACTAATTCACAGTGTGCCTGAAAGCATGTGTGCACCGGTGGGTGGGATTGTCACCAATCTAAGTCCGACTGTGATATGTAGCTGAGAAAACCGTCCAAATGGGACGGAAGTGAGGTGAGACTAATGTCGGCCTGCCGGACTGTTGCTGTGTGCTTTATCTTTCTGCCCTGATCTCCACTTGCTGGAACGATTTCACCTGCTCCACCGCCTCCTGGCTTTATTCCACACCCACTAAACCCCTGTCACTCCCAGCCTTGGCAACCTGTCAATTATCCCATTTTTTTCTTGTCAATGCCAGACATCCTTGAATTAATAATGTAAAGGGAAGTCAGGCTTCTAAATGTTTTATTTTGGCAACCAATTGTAACAAATGCTGCTAACCATGTGGTCTGTTCTGAGAAGCAGCTGAAGGCATGGGAACCGACGCGGGGGCTGCAGGTAAAACACCCCCTGAGTGGGAGACGTGGGGAGAAACAGGTTCAGAACGAAAAACCAAACTTTTTAACACTTAAGAATCACAATCAGGCTCAAAGGAGAAGTGACAGTTTTTCGACCACACTATTGTGACGGTACCAGGATGTGGCATCTCTGCTGTCTTTTTTTTTCTCTTTCTAAAATGACTAAAGGCTGTGACACTTGTCTTGATGAGCAATGTTGACAATTTCACTTTGGTGAAAACGTCTTTGATGGTTCTAGGATCAAACCTTGATACCTTCTGGCCAAACAGAAGGGGATTTTTCTGATTATTGTTTTTGATATTGGGAAGTCCCTCTTATCTTTCTCATTAAAGCAGCACTGACAGATAAGGTGCAGCCATCTGGATGGCTGCACCTATATACTGTCATCCTACTGCAAGGAAGACAAGTATTTTCAGTAAATAGATTTCTAATGGGCCTGTTAACATGAAATTCACACAAAATGAAACCAAATTAGTCAGAAAATCAATATTTAAGTCACAAAGTGAAACACTTGAACAAAATAAAATGTAAACAGATTAAATGAGTGTGCATGTAGGATGTAGATCTAAACCCTATTAGTAGAAACTGATATAAGACAAAAAAAAATTATGGCAGTGGGTACTGACCTATGCATAAACATCTTAGTATTTCATTTGGGCAATAATATGGAAATCCAGAGCAACTATAATCATAACCATAATCAGGTTCTTCTCTCCAGGTTTTTGACAGAAAAGTGAAAAGATTAATCAAAAGCGTTGGCCAAGAGCAAAAGAGAGTACATCATTTTAGCTCTACATGCTAACTGCGCAAGACTCCACTCCTGAAGAAAAGACATTTTTAAGGCTAACAGCAGACCCCATGATAAACCCATGAAATACTGGGTTTATAGTTTTGGTTCATCATTTTTTCAGAAGAAAAATTCTTACAACCCCCCTACAGCAGCATACATGACCAGGGTCATCGTGGTGTTTTAGCACATGGTTCTGACAGACTGGAACTGGAGAAATGTCCTGGGATTTGTTTTTTTAACAAGACAATTATCCCAAATGGAGCCAAGGAAATTCTGAGCTGGTTTCAGAGCAAGAAAATATAGCAGCTGCAACGACCGGCCCACACAACTGAATCCCATTACAAGTATATGAAAGCAACAAAAAATCTGAAGAATGACTCAAAATAATATAAAAAAAAGTATTACACATGTTTCAGCAAGCGTGTTTAATAATTATTTCCCTGTGTCATACTTAACTACACAGCTTAATCTTTGTATGAGTATATTGCTGTGATCGGTACCAATATACTCGTGCAAAGATTATGAGTATATTGATGTGTTTAATAGTTATTTGCCCTGTTGATTATGGCTGCTGTTTTAAGAAGTAGTTTTCCAGAGTTCTCCAGGACAGGTGTAAATGTTTTATGAATTTAGTCAAACGGAAGGAATTGAGGCTTTGGAAAATTAGATGGAAAGATCAAATGGGAGACCCAGTTTTACGGTTTCTCCAACTCCTTGTTAATTCACAGGCTCACAGTTCTGTTGCTGTTTACTGTGGAGGAAAGCCCTGCAAGCCCCATCCAAAAAATACAAATTCCACTGCTGGCTTTCTTTCTTTTTTTTTTTTTAATGCCGTTTCATTTTTTCCACTGAAACACACAAATACACACAGCTCCTTCCCTTTTACTGCAAACCACCCTCCGCCCTCCCCGCTATCTTACAGGGAACGGCCTGGATTTTGAGAGGGCAGCAGCTGCAAATAAGAATTTCTTGTGCCAGATTGGCAGAATCCTGTGGTCGGAAAAAAAGCTAATTCTCTGGTGGGCTCCCCCACAGGACAGAGGGGCGTAAGGCCAAGGAGAAATCCGGGCCAACTATAACAAACAGAGAGGCTTTCCCCAGTTCTCCCAGGCAGCACGTTCCACTGTTTGACAATGGTTGCCATGGAAGTTGTTTTTCACTTCATAACAGTGTCAACATGTCCAGGCGGTCAGCAGAGTGACACTTTTTTTCTCCCAATGGCTCAGTCTTTGGCTAGAAAAGTAAAAGAATTTCCTGACCTGATGTGTTTTGGTGTCAGGCGAACCGGTGCAACCAGCAGAGTGATCAGTGGAGGATGGCAACCAAAAACGAAAAGTGTTACTTAAATATGTTTTAGCACTCAGCATCCACAAACATCAATAACAGCAGATGTTAGAATTATTTGTGGACAACAAAAAAAATATAATTTCAACGGGGGACAAAGATGTTAAATAGTTTCAAAAAGTGTGATTGACTCAACTTCCTGATTTAATACATCATAGAAACAAAAAGTGTGTTTTATTATGCCAGTTTTATATATTTACATACAAACATTTCTTTACAAAATTGCAAGATTTGTAATGAATGGGGAGTTTTCAAGACTTGCCAAAAATTAGATTTAGGCCTAGAGCTTAATTTGATTTGATCTAAACCATCCATCGTAGCTCTGAATGGCTACTTGAGTTTTTTGCAGCCTTCAACTGATTTCCTTCAGTATAATTCCATCATTCTTCTTCAACTAATTTATCATTGGTGTTTCCCCTCTTGCATCTTTCCAGAGGACTTCCTTCTGCTCACTTATGACAGAACCTACATGGCTTGCCAGTCTTCCGTCAAGTTGCAGTTCTTCTTACGTAACCATGCAGAACATGCTTCAACAACCCTAAGCATCCTTTTCACGAGGCTGTTTTGCAAAACCAGTGTCTTCAGTCAGATGCCTATTTACAATCAATGTAACACAGACTGCTACCTATCCACAGCCATCAGAACGTACAACCACTCTTTAACGGAAAATTGAGTTACAACATTTAATTTTCCTATTAGATTAATAAAGTATCTTTGACATTGAATTGAATGTTTAAAGTATTTTATAATCCTACCCTGATCTATCTGCTTTGGTTTCTCATTTTGACTGAGATTGATATGTCTTCCTACTAAAACACTTTCCATCTCAACTGAGCAATAAAGTAGATGGTGTGCTGCTTTTCAGAGCCTGACACTTTACTTTCAAAGATAATGAACCTTTAACACCAAAACCAGGAAAGGCTCCACCTTCTGCCTGCTGCTGGATGTGGCCAGACATTAATTCAGTCAGAGGGAAACAGGGTTGACAAGCGTAAGTATAAACATATGACTCAAACCCGCCATTATTTCCACTTTGGATGGATTGATTTAACAGGTTGTTTTTTTTTGGCTTTGTTCAGAGGATACTATGGAGCAGAGATTGGAGCGACAGATGGCGCAGATACTGTAAATATCCTTGAATTGTTCTTAAGAGAACTCATGTCGCTGCTTCTGGTTCTTATCATCCATTTCTTTCAGACACTTTGTCCGCTTGCATCATTTTCACTTGAGCTACTCATTACAACACTCACAGGGAGCAAAAGGCTGGACAATCAATCTATAATCAATATCAATAAAATTTTCAATAATTTCACTGAATTCTGATTCAGAGCCACACAGCATTCTGGGGGATGTAGGCAGATTAAAGTTGCTCAACCTCTCACAGCCAACAAAGGTAGGTGGGTGGCATCAACTAAGTCGCTCACTCTTTGGTTACCTAGCAACAATTTGTTGCATAACTGGTGCAGTGGGAGTTTTAGGTTTTGCCACCTTGTCTTATAACTGCTTAAAAATAAACAACAGCATGGAAAACTGGATGAAACAAGAAAGATCACGCCACCAGGTTGGTAGTATTTTAAATATTTAAAACAAAAAACTGATCAATAATTAATGATATCGACAGACATGACACACTTTGTTTTTCTGGCAGTAATGTGCAACCCTAGAGGGAGCGTAAAAGCAATAACTTACACTCACCATCATCTAGGTAGGCCTGGTCCAAGTTCTCCTCCTTGACTGTCACCCTCCTCTGTTCGTCTTCGGTAACCTCCATCGGCTGTGTCCCGGGTGACACCCGTACCTTTTGGGGCTCCTTCTGCCCAAACGGCTGCTGCTGCTGCTGGATGACGGTGGGACATGGCTGCTGGTGGGTCACCGCTGCCTGGGCTTGGGGGTGTCCAGGTGAGTGGGATCCAGCCTGCGGAGGGTAGTCATCGCAGAAAAGGATCTGCTGGTTATCAGGCTGAGGAGGAGGGAGAGTCTCCGCGTCTCCAGCCCTGAGCAGCTGGTGGTTGGTAGGGGAGAACTGGATGATAGATGGGTGCTGGCCTGAACTGATGGGACCTACAGACTGAGCTGGTGAGCCTGTGTGGACCAGCACCGACCGGTGGGGGTCAGGCATGACCCCGCTGGCGTGCCACGTGCCTGGGCTGCTACTGAGGCTCTTCCCACCTCGAGAGTAGACAATAGCCGGGCTTTGCTGCTGGAAACGCGCGTCTTGGTTTGGAAGGTTGGGGCTGAAACGCTGACAGGAAGCCATGCCGGACATTAGGCCATTGTCTGGGTGAAGGATGCCGCGAGGGTTGTGGTAGTAGGAGTGAGGCGATAAGCCCAAGATCTGAGGAATACCAAAGCCCATATTTTGTGCTTCATAGTCATCTAGAGGTTCTGTCTTTATAGCAGGAGCTGAAAGATAAAGAAAAAACAAATGAGACAAAGAAATGTCTTCAAAACAAGAAAAGACCCCAAAGCCCCAGATCCTTACATGTCAGTGGGTTGAAGGTGAAATGCTGAGGTTGACTGCGCTTCCGTTTGCCATTAATAACATAGAAGTTCACTTTGACAGGTTGGCAAATGGATGTATCATGGTAAGATGGCACTTCCACGAACAGCATGCTCTGCAAAATAATTTTTAAATACTGTTAATGTTTTATCAACGGTAGACGAGTCTATTAGTCTCTTTCTTTAGCATAAATCCAGATGGTTCATAAATTGTGCACTATCCCTTTAAATGCCAAGCATATTTAAGCTGAGCTCCAACAGAAAATGTCCCATAGGCGGAGAAATTATTTATTTAACAGATGTTTGATACGTACAGGTTGGCTCTTGTCTTTGTCCACTGTTGCTTCCATTTCCCAGAGTTGCTGACCATCTGGGACAGAAGAGAAAGTAAAAAGAGAGTTTGAGAGGTTTGTTTTCTGAAAAGTGGTTCTACAGTGGTGGGAAAAAAATACATTTGCTTCTTTGATCACTTTTAATTGTTCCAGATCAAATTAATATTACACATAAGTCACAAATAACCAAATAAATACAAAAAAAATCAGTTTGACAAAGATATCAAAACTAATATGGCCACATATGAAAAAAAGGGCTTCCCCTTCTTGTTATGTCATTAAATGACACATTTTTGAAAACACTTTATGCCCTAATCTATGAAAATTCAAGACAATTCCATTGACATTTTTCAGTCTGGAAATGATTACAAAGTTCTTTCCACCCCTTGGGGAGTCCAGTGGACCACAGTGAATTACCAACAAATTAACAAAATATATAACAGTGGTGTTCCTCCCCTGGGTTGGTTGGTTTGCCAAATTAACTAGGTGAGGTAATAAAATAATCCAAACGACATCTAAACTCAGGTTAGATGATTAACATTAAACGTGATGCGACAATAACGTCCTTGTGGGAGGTCTGAAGTAAAAACCACTAAGAAGAAACACATTTCCCAAAAATAATCTAGATGATCTAAATGGCAGTCTGTGGACTGTTGAGATTAAAGAAGAATTTATGTCTTCCATAAAACTATAAGAAAGTCATTCCAGGAATCAAAAATGGTGGCGATAGTTTGGGAAGGAAGAGCCTGGCCATCAGTTTGTGACCTGAAGCTCAATCTTGTACAGCTGGACAAGGATCTAAAGCACACCAGCAAATCCACCTCCAAACATCTCAAAAAGATCAAAAAATCATTGACGCTGGAAAACCCCCTTGATGTGGTCAAATTAAAACTATTCTGCAGAGAAAAATTGGCCAAAATGGCTCCATAGTGAGACTAATTGCCAGTTTTTTGTAAAGATTTGATGGTAGTTGCTGCTTGCAGGGGTGGGACAACCAGTTTTTAAGTTTATGGGACAATTACTTTTTCCACAGAGGACCAAGTTGGTTTGGAAAGCTTTTTCTTTTCCCTTAATAAATAAAATCCTCCATTAAAACCTGCATATTGTTTTGGTTAAACGTTCGCTTGAAGATGCAGCTTGTGCTTGTAGATAAAATATAGATGAAACCACTTCCTGTCCCACCAACCAGAACACTTAGAAGCAGAATTTGTAGGTAATCTGAAACACACTCATTCAGCAATATGACTAAAGAAGATGTGTTTGTTTGCTGCCAACGTGAGCTAGCAAAAAAGAAAAATTTTGCTAGCAGGCTTTAATGTAGTAACAGTTGATTTTACACAGGAGATTTAATCTATAAAACAAGTGGTGCATTTGAGTGCAAACACACAGAAGTGTTGCAGGTTTAGGTGGGAAACCCTCAAGCTACAGATTGAAAACACATGGATTAAATGAGTCAGCAAGAGAGGGGGATTCCACACACACTGCCAACTTTTTTGTCTTGGTCTTTTTTTTTTATTATGAGAAACTTTCTCCATTTCTTCTGCAAAATGTTATGACCCTACTGCTCTGTTGGCTTTGGGAATTGTTTACGTTCTGTTGCAGTTCTTCTCTAAGGGAGACCCCGATCCTTCCCTCCTCCACTAACAATTACCTCTGATGGGAGGAGGGCTGACGGACCTGGAGAAAGAGACTGAGTTGCTTTGGCTTGGCTCAGAATGTAGTTATTTCCCATATAAAGCTCTCTCCATCCAAAGACAAGAGTCAGGGGAGCTCCAGCCAGATGCAGCTGTCACTCATTCAGAAGGATTTCACAGCTGGACTTGTTCAGAACTTTGTGTCATAGAGAAAGTCTCCAAAACAAAGGTAATCCCTCTCTGTAAGCTTTCTCTTCTGATTTCCTCTCACAATTTCTGTGGATTCTTGCAAAATAGGACAAGGGATTCCCAGACAAGAGAAAAACAGTAAGTAGGACATAAGGTTTGCTGAAAAGTTACTGAATGTAAAAGAACCAACAGACAAAAAAAATAATAAAAACATGCCACAGCAATCTGATAAACTAAAATAATCAAAAAATAAAATCAGAAGTATACGTAGACTTATTATGAGGATGGATGTCATATTAATTTGGGTGTTCACTGAGGACTAC
Source organism: Gambusia affinis (assembly GCF_019740435.1). Lineage (NCBI taxonomy): Eukaryota > Metazoa > Chordata > Actinopteri > Cyprinodontiformes > Poeciliidae > Gambusia > Gambusia affinis. The sequence continues at coordinate 38,029,694 of NC_057868.1, read as the reverse complement.
TTTTTCTAGGTATGAATAAAAAATCTGCAACTAATTGCAAAAATGTTTTACAACAAGAAACTGCACGATTGATTAATTCTATAAAACACAACGGGCTCAAATTATGAATACACCCACCTGACATTTTGGTTCACTTTCCAGTAAGAAGTTGCAACTAAACTGCATGCCTTTTGACAAGCTACTGGTATCACTTTGACTAGATGTCAGAGTCCTCTCAAGTCATTTCGGTTTGTTGCAAAAATTAAAAATGTATTAAGCATAGTCAACAAAATGAATGAATGTGTACACGTAACATGTCAGCCTATTTGTCATTCATCCAATTGATTTCCAGTGGAGGAGCTTTTGGTTGGAAGATGTTTCTTGGATTTCTTTCTGGGTGAAATTGTTTCCTTGGAAGCTATATGGAATTACATCACTTGACAACATAATTTCAATAAACTATGAGTTCTGCTTATTCATAGCTTTCGAGCCAGGACTCTTTCAAAAGCTTGATTATGGGTACAAAAAGTTGACAACCAAAGTACAACTTGCTTGGGTAGGATTTAGGTTTGAGAGAGTCTGGAATAAATCCATCAATTTAAACCTGCTTATCAAACTCTTACTTGATTTACAACTAAAACCATAGAAAATTATGTGCTTTTAAACAAGAACATGTCAAATATATTGTAAAAACACTACCAACTTTAATTTGACAATCAAACAATGATCAACATACAGTATGTAAACTCCTGTTCAGACCTGCAAATTGTTCTATAATCACCTAGAGGTAAACAGACTGTGCTAAATAGAGATACAGCCCAGAGCAATGCAAGCAGAAACAAGGAAACCAAATTCTAAACAAAGTTCAAACCATATGCTGCTGCTTGTTAGAGTAAAGGGAACAATGACATTACAACTGATCCTCCTTGCTCATAAAAACCAACTGAAATCCTTTTTATCAGAAATGTGCATGGCGGGTTTTACATTACACAGAATCATGAACCGTGCAACAAAAGGCCCCTTTGAGAGATAAAATATCATGGAAGTCATTGAAGGGTAATAGGAAATGAGGCTGCAGCGTAATCTTCATGAACATGCAAATAACTGATGCTATTCTTTACACAACGACGGGTATGAAAAGAAATGCAACAGCGAGGAACTTATTGCACAAACACAATGACTCGTTAATTATGCTTGCTGGTTGCGGCGTTACTGTGACACAACGTTGTGTAACTAGCACAGAGAAGGGCTGTAAAGATTTTACAGACTCCGCCACGGAGCTGGTGTTCTCGGACACTCACTGTGACTCTTCTCCAGAAAGATGACCTTTGAGTCGGAGCTGAAGTTCTGCCCAGTCAGGATCATCTGCTGGCCGCCCAGGACGGAGCAGCTGTCCATATCCTGCTTCTCCACCATGGGAAGCTCGTGTGCAGAACGCTGAGCTGCAGGGACACACAGAGGGGTGGTGTGGAACTTTTACTGCCTTTCCACTACAGTCACTTTCTCCAGTGGGAGGATTTTCTTTGCTTCCCTGATTTATATGATTGCATATTAAATATCATTCATGTCTGTGGACAGATCAAACATGAGAGCACATCTGAAGAAAGCATTTTTATTTTATTAATTTTGACCACACTAATATGCAGTGTACTATAAACTAATCTAAGCATCAACTACTGATTAAAATACTCTTTCTTTAGTGATCTGAATGGCTGTATTTTAACATGTTCAATGCTGGTTTCTAACGAGGGGACAACTACAGATTTACCCAGAAATGGTGGGGCTTTACAATAAAGAGATTCTGCTGAGTCATTCAATAATCAAAGCCATCTTACTGCTGGCAATTTAAATGAGTCAAATCACAACTTGTGGAGTCACTACAGCTTAGATGTGAACAGTTTAGATGTTAAGCTGTTTTATGGGAAGGGGCTACAGAAAGTCTTTTTAAAAAGTCTAAAGACGCTGCACAAAAACACTTGCCTAACTTTATATTCTTTATATTGAACCTCTAACAGTCATGGTTACCCAGTGAGGAAAAATACATTCTTTTAGCAGTATTTGTGCAATTAATGTCACAAATAGTTTGTACAACTCAAATGAAAAAAATAAAAATCTTTAAAAAAAAAACATAAGCAAAAATCTGCAGAAGTGCATTTTGTTTGTAAGTCTGATAAGTTAGTAGTTTTTAAGTTAGCTTAGTTAGGGCTAGCTTAGGTTCTAGTTTAGAAACTATATATTCTTTATATTTAACTTCTGACACAGTCTTGTTGTTCAGTGAGAATAAAATAAATCCTCTTAAAACAATTTCTACAGTTAATGTAAAAATATTATGTTCAGCTTAAATGAAAAACAAATCTTAAAAGTTGAAAAGGCCCGTTCCCCAAGCTAATACTCATAAGTAGTGCATTTTGTTTATGTCACTATCTCTTACAGAGTACTTGATTAATCTGATATAAAAATATTCAGTGGCTGTAGTAGGATTTTCCTCACATTATTTAGCAAATAAACAAAATCTGCAGAGAAGCTACAAGCAATCTCAGTGAAAAAAGGTACAAAGAAGAAGGTGGTCTGAAGTTGACTAAAGAAGAGACTCATGCAGCTCCATCACTCCTCATATGTTTTGCAGCAAACACAGTATTGTAACAATTGTTCTACAAAATGAGACGCAAGCAGTGCAAAGAAATTTTTGAGTCATGACTTTTGTCAGCAACAGAAGCATATCGCAGGCAATTCATCACACCTGACAAGTTGTTGATCAAAGGTGGATAAGGGGACCTTTTGTTTGAGTTGAGATTACATCCAGCACCTTAATAACTCTGTGTACACATGCATTAATGTACTCAAACACAGACTTCAGAACTGAGTAAATACAAACAGGTACCTGCAGATGGAAGGCAGCCCTGGTTGCATAAAGAGGCGTTTTACTCTCAGGATTCTGGGCTATCAGCCCCAATCCAACTTCATCTGAATGTCGGTGATGAGGTTTACTTTAAGTTTTAGCTATACCTCACTGGGCAGGCTTTAATAACCAGCAGAAAACCCATAAAAAGTATAAATAATACATTTATTGATAACTTACAACACTCGATGGGATGCGAGGCCACTTGCAGACAGACGTCCTGACCTCCAGGCTGAAATATGTGCACGCGAAACACAAGTCGGACCCGGGTGTTTTTCCGACCAACATCCGTCTCGCCTTTCCTCAGCTCGATGTCGGCGTTCCTGAGCTTCAGGATGCCAGCGCAGTCGATTCTGTGGGAGGAAAAATGAAACAACGGCATTGTGAGCAGACCTGGGGGAGGCATTTTTACACTGATATTGTTGGGTTCATCTCACATGGCTTTCATGTTGTTCTTTGGCTCCAATGGGATCTCCAAGACTTTGGTGCCGTTGATGATCCTCTCATAGCTGTTGGTGGTGACCGTCTTGCCGGTGATCCGGTGAACTTGATAAAAGGCGTGAGGCTTCAGGATGCGATCATCTGCGGTACCAATAAAAATCTGGAGGCCAACTGGATCTTTGCCTCTGTAGCCGTGCAACTACAGACACAAAACACACACAGTCAGCAATGAACCATTGCCCCTTCTTCTGTTAACTGATGAAACTTAACAGTAACAGGAAAACATCTGGGCTTAATTGTTCCTTTCCCTCTTATGATGAGATAGCAAGCCTTTATCAATAAAGAGAAGCAGATCTGTTGTCATGTTTGATATTAGTGACTTCTTGATGGCCAATTTTGCATCTAACTGCAGCTGCCAGATGGCCTCACAATTTACTGGATAATGAGACTTTGAAGTCCTGTCACTGAAAAACAAGCTCAAACCACCATCCATCGACCACCATGCTTGGTATTTGGTATGAGGTGACTGCTTACAACCCTTTTAAACTGATCTGATGTTATTGCATTGTGTTAGGCTGCTATAATTCATGCTTTTGCCTCTAATTAGGGATTTGTTAATCAATGCATTTAATCTGTACCTGATCACTACCTGTTCTTTTACCTAAATTATTCATGTTGCGATGCTTATTAAAATTTAAGAATAGCGAGAAATTACACTTGCATGTGTACTTTGACTCCAATCTTACATTTAAGTTATTTACACTGGATGGCAGATGTAACAAGATCATAAACATTATCATAACCATGCCTAAGTTGCAGACTTGGTAAAGTAGAGAACAATGTACTGACAAAGATGCTACTTTTAACATGAGTATTTTCTGAGGAAACCTGCAAAAACCACAAAGTGTGAACTTGCATCAGAATGCTGTTTTTGTGCAAACTGCATAGAGCATGACCCTTGCTGCAGAATGAATGAGTGAACTAGATTCTACATGTTGGAGCAAAGCTGCCTTACAAGAAAATTTCATCAAACCAAAAAGAAAAGTTTTATTTCAAGTTCTCTTAATTTTAGAAACAATCTCTCCAAACTACCATTTGCTTTGGTGGTTGTAACCATGAAACTTCAAAGAGGGGTTCAGTGTCTGCAGAAACTATGGCAACGTGAAAGTGCGCATTCCCTCCATCTCCAGGTGGACACACAACACGGCGTGCAGGAGTGAACTGCAAACACCAAGGACGGCGTGAGGAGTCGGCCGGTTGGCATGGCAGCGGCAGGAGTAGAGTCACAGCAGTGAGTGAGTGGAGGAAAAGTAAAGTGGACTGCTCAGAGAAAAAGGCAGCAGAAGGAGTGGAAGAGAGGTAAAGGAAAGTTTAGGCAAAGTGTGCGGGCACGGATAGTCAGGTCCGGCTGTCCTGGCAAACCTGGCAGCTCTGACCTCAGGCGAGTTCTTCAGGGACTGGGCAGAAAATGGAAAAGGAGCAAAACAGTATAGAAAAGTTGCCACAGAAACGCAAAGAAGAAGGAAGCTGAAGCTATTTATGGCCACTACGGCCGGCTGAAACTGTGCCACAACCAATTTGTGTTTTCCTTCAGCATTAGGACCGTGACCGACATTAAGCAAACTTTTTCTTTCCTCTTGAACTGCAATTACCCTAACGACAGGAACTGTTTCTGTATTTTTCTTCTTTTTTTATTTTCTCATGCCTTGACAGCTTTCCAGTACCTCAACTTTGCTTCCTAATACAAGAGCTGCACAGTAAATGAAACAGTGTGGAAGAGGAACTCAGAACTACATAAACACAGATCTGTGTGTGTGTGTGTGGTTAAAACCCTGAGACGAGGATGCAACACAGACAGCTATTTTAGGCCGGAAAGCAGAAAAAAAAGCAGAATTCAGGTCAGTGAGAAACACAGACTCTTGGTTCAGTCGTGAGGGTTGTCCTGAGTTGGTTACTATGTGTCATCCTGTGTATCTGAGGTTAGAGTGTCCATCTATGATTTGTTTAAGGAAGTGAGAAATGGCATCTTGTGTTTTCATACAGCTGGGCAACACTGATGCATAACGAGTTGTCACAGCAACGCTGCCTGAGTCGCACATTGCTCATATAGGTCAATAAACACAAACACACACAACATCATGAAGTAGGAAGTAAAAACACACTGAACTAAAGAGTTGTGCAAGTTGAAAAAAAGATTAAACTCCTTTAAATTTGTTCACAATTTGGCAAGTTAGAAACAAACTTCAGTTAATTCTTTTAGATTTTAGACCAAGGAATAACACATGGCAGCAAAGTGGAGGGAAACATTGAATTTTTTTTGCATTTATACCCAGCCCTCCTGACCCGACACTGGGTAGAATCCTCCAGCTGTGATAAGCAGCACATCTTTTACAGTTTATGTCTCTACCAGCTTTCAACATTTACAGACTGAAACCTTTGCCTGCTCTTCATTTAAAATAGCTCCGGCTTAGTCAGACTGAATAAAAACTAACTGTAAACAATAAGACTTCTGGTCTGGTCTTTGACTAGGCCAATTTAACACATAAATAAGCTTTGATCTAGGTATTGCATTTAAGCTCTGACTGTAGGTTTAGGGATAATTATCCTTCTGGAAGGTGAACCTCCTTTGAACTCTTCCCTGATGAATACAGGCATCATCACAGCATAATAGTGCCACCATGTTTAATGTTGGGGCCCATGTGTTCAAGGTGACGTGCACTGGTAATTTTCCTGCTCAAGTTGTTAAATTTAATTTTACTCACAACGGAACAGAACACCTTCTTCCACATGTTTGCTATATCCTCTACTAATGGTAAACTACAGGGAACAGAAACTTTTAAGGCTTTCTTTCAACAATTCAACAATCTTGTGACTCTTGCATGGTGGCCAACCTTGTGGAGTGCATGACTATTGAAGGTAAAGTCAACAAAATCTTCCCCCTGGGATGGACCTCAGCAGCTCTTCCAGAGAGACCTTGAGTCTCTTGGTTTCTTCCCCGATAAATGCTCTCCTTGTCCAAGCTGCCAGTTTAGGTTGCCATGGTTGTGTACAAATTCAGGGGCTGCATCCCGGTTGCATTTAAGACTCGTTACACCAGGGCGAGGATGGCTTTCCAAATTTGAAGGGCCCTCCACAAACACAGAGACCTGAAGGTCGGGTCTGGTGTGTCCTTTGTTGCCCACCCTATCCCAAGATGCATTGAGGGCCAAATGGTAGTCTGATGTGTTCTCTGGTCTCCATGATAAGGCTTTGCTCAAAGAACTGTTTGATTTTTAAATTACAGGTTGAATCTGAAATAAAAATCTAAAAAATAATTGTCCTTTTACTTCAAATAAGAGCACTACATAAAGCAAAATAAAAATAAAACAAACACTTTCACTCTGAATATTTTCTGCTTAACGGAGTTGTATTGATGTACTCAAGCTTTGGGACATACCTGCACCACAGGATGTCCTCCTGTGGGGGCTTTAACTGCGCCCCTGCTTCCCTCTGTCTCATAGTGAGCCCTGTGGTGCGGCTTGGGCTGCACCTCAATGTGGAGCTCATACTGGTCTGTGCGACTGGGAAGAGGCCACTCCAGTGGCGGGGCTGTAGCCAATGGGAGGCTGCAAATGGACAAGGATGATTAGTTATTCATGTTGAAAGACATGAGCTCCAAAGGTTCCTGGTTTTTCACCAACTTACCTGCAGAGATTGGGAACCAGCGGCTTGGGCCAGATTGATGGGATGACATAGAAAGGCTCTGCAGCAGGTTTGGTTTTAATGTCCTGATCACAGTAGTTCCCGTCTCCATGATTCTCTGGGATTAAAGCATAAAGTTGGTTGGAGGTCTTGACTATTTTGGTGGGCACCATGCCTGGCTGACTGCTGCCAAATCCATTCACGCCCTCAACAAGGCCGGCGTGTGTGAAATGAGCTCCCATGTTGGGGTTCTCCTGGCCGCTGTGCGGGGACGGACTGCGGGACCGCTGCCCAGGTATCAGCCCCGGATTCCGGTACATTTCGTAGGTGCGTTTGCCCTGCGGGGAGGTGGAGCGCGGTCGGGGCGAGGGCGAGCGTGCTCCCAGGCCGCCGTCTTCTCCGAGGCTGGTGTGAGGGGAGGTGCCCGGGGAGGTGCGCGGTGAACCGGTGTGGATGTTCTGCATGCGGGGGCAAAGATCTGCTGGATTTGGGCCGCTACTGGGTGAAACACAGGGGGACGCCCAGGGAGAGTAGCTCTCAGAGTGCCAGCTGGTGGAGGAGTTGCTGCTGGCAGGACTCAGGCACTGGGGCTCACGGTAGGCGAGGCTCTCATGGCCGGGCACAGTGAGGGTGGGTCTGGGGCTGAGGTTCAGGTGCTGGTTCGGCAGCGAGTCCCGGCCATGACTGTAGTGCTCTCGGGATGGGGTGATCTCGATCCGGGGGCTCAGGGCCAGACCTGGGGGCCGGGTGTTGTCCAGGTAGTTTCTGGCCTCCTGGTTTTCGTACCCTGAGAGAACTTCGGGGTTGAGGTTGGAGTAAGGAGAGTTGCAGGACTTGATCCTGTAGTGCTCATCCAAAGGGAAAACCTGCTCAGATTCAGGACTGAGGACCTTGTGAGTGGCAAGGCCAGGGTCATCTGGAGAAAAAAGGATCACAAGATATTAAGAACAAGCAGAAACAAATATCGGATGAGAGCTGTACAATTTATTAACTTTTAATCTTAACTGCAGTATTAAAATATGCAATAGGGTTGAAACAATTTATGGTGGTGAATCAATTCTTGACATTGTCAACTAATCATATTACAGACTCAATAAAAGGTCAATTGCTCAAAGAACAACAAGCTCAGAGCAGTAATTAATCCAAAAATTATATAAAAGTATAAAAAAATCTATACATTATGCAGATAAGATAAATGCAAAATGCAAGTGGCATAGTTTAAGCTTCAACTAATCTCGAATGATCAAGCAAACACTAAAGGCATGCTGAGTTATTGCCGTTTAGAATATAAAATGTTTACTTTCTTATTAAGGAATTGAAATATTTGTTTTGTTGTATTTTTACTAATATTGTACGAAATAAGCTTAAGTGATTAAATGAAAAATCTGCAGTTGTGCCCATTTTTTTATCTAATAATGAATCGGTTCCTAAGAGAATGTTAGTTGCTGCCTTAATGAGTAATAGCTTGCCTGCCTTATGCCATCCATAGTAACTAATAAATTTAATGTGTGCATTCAGACTCTGCTTGCTAATAGTAAATTTGGCCAGCTGATACTTAATCTTTGTGAATAAGATGCTAAATGTCAGGATGGGAGGATTATAGTGATGGAGAAAAAAGAGAGCAGTGAGGAAGATGTAATACATGCTTTCCAAATATTATATATTTTCCAAAACAGACTATTTTTCTGAAAAACCAAAAAATACAATATTTCCTCCTCTCCAACTAAGCAAAAAAACTGAATACATGTATGTGTACTTATCAGCTGAAAGCACGAGAACTTTCTGGTATTTTCTCTCACATGGCTTCTTATCTGACCCCACATCAACAACAAGCGTGTCAAATTTGCTTCCTGGTCTATTTTTATATTTTAATGAACATTCTTTACAGGCCATATGATAATCAGTCACAAGCAAAACAACCCCAGAAAAAGCTGAGGTCAGTTCAGGTCAACAAAAACCATCGGACAAACCTTGATCTCCTCCTGAAAAGTCACTGCAAGGCGGTTCATATTCAAACAAGTACTCAAACTGCAAATCCTCATCAGGGCAATTGGCTCGACTGAGGTCTTCCTCCAGATCTCTTTCGTCGTAGAAGGTGGTCATTTGTCTGATTTATATTTCTTTTAAATTATCTACCGACTCCTCCGGGAGCAGAGCTAGGGATGTGCGCGGCCGATGCCAATTTGGTGTTTGAGCGTCAAATCCCGCATCGGGTGAGCTGGAAAAAGGTGAAGCAGCGCACAAGTTTCCTGTTTCAGTTCTCCGCGGTTATTTTCAGAAGGAAGGCGGGTCTATTTACTGACTGAGCAACAGAGTGTGAGGTTTTTTTTTTTTTAAGTTTCAGTGCATCACCGAGGCCCCTATCACGCCACCCCCGCCTCAGAAGATGCGTCGAGTAGCAAAGAGCAAAAGTGCAAACAGGTGTTGTGTCGCGCCGACTTCCCCCTCCCCGTCGAAATGCGCGTCTATTCTGTGATTTACGGTAATATTTAAAGAGATGGTGCATTCAAAGTAAGCCGAACATTGGGGGACTCTACATTAAAACGCCTTAAAATTATTAAACATCATTTCAAATAAGAAAAATTAATTGAATGGTATTCAGCACATCTTACGTAACACTCTTAGCTATAATATGTGATATATATCTTGCTCTAATCTTACTATAACCTTGAAAAATATTACCAAACTAAGCTCTACAAGCAGGAAGCTGGAAATAATTATTCATACTTTTGTTTTTCTCCACTATTGGGTTATCACAATGGACTTCTCACATGTTGTTGAAGTAAAACTTTACATTTTAATCCAAATGCTGCTGCCTGGCTTCCAACTAAATTTCCACAAGTTTTGACATATGACTTCCTGTTTGCTTTTGAGTGCATGTAAATTGTATTTTATTGACTTGGAGAGCTCATTGTATTCTATCAGAGGGCTTCTGCATTCATAGAGAATGGTTCCCCATACCAATGGGTTCTCATGTGAAGCACTTTGAGATTTTAGGTTTTATTAAATGATCAAATATATCTAAAACAGCGATTATACTGTCTATTCAGGTCACTGTTTAAAATCAGTTACACTTGAAATACTGCATAATAACTCTTAACATGTTTGTAATCTACAGCGCTTTAAGCAAAATTTTAAAACAAAGAACTGAGCATGGACAACTATTGTTGCCATTAGTGTTGCTTTATTGATTTAGAATGGACACCTTGTGCCTGAAACATAAACACTGAATATTACTGAAAATATAATGCGATCTGCTGATTTACTTCTTATGTTGTGATATTTTTTCATCCTAAATAAAATTTAAGCTTTGTTGACATGGTAACTGTGCCAAAATAGAACCACATAAATCTTCATAGTAAAAAGAAATGCAACAAAAATATTGGCTTGCTCAATTTATATGTGCTTTCATTTAATATTTATATAGGATTTCTTAAATGGGAGTTTTCTGATAACTCTGATTAAATTTTTATATTTTACTTTTACAGTAAAAAAGCAATTTTTAAAAAGATTTTTTTTTTTAAATCATAGAACTGATTGATGTTTCAGATTTTATTTAATTAAGCCAATCTACAGCATTAAAACTGCCTGAAAATGATCAAGAATATTAAAAAGCTTGATTGAGACCTTGTTGAGATTTGGTAATAAAAGTCGATCAAACCATTTAAGAGCTCTTCTTAAATTGATTATGTGCAAGGTGTACTTGAATGCACCATCCCTTTGCAGTTATAAAACATCGTCTAGATGCGCAAGGACTTTGACGGCAGATTCAGGCTGGTGGGCAAAAGGTTGAACGATTGAACTCTGCTCGACACAGAACACCAGGAAACGAATTAACACCTCTGGTCACCAGAGGAGCGATCTGCGCCTTTCGACGCTCGGCCTGGTGCTGCCCCCGGGTGTCTGACGCGTTGCAGCGGCTATCAGCGGAGCTTATCGCGTGTCATTCATCTGTTGCAAAACTAAAAAGGCATCTGTAAGGGTATTACAACCCACAAATATAGTCGTAACCTTAAAACTTTTCAGTTTCATAACTTTTCCAAACATTAATGTCTGCGTCTGGATTGGATTTCTTAGTCAGACGATCCTTGTTGACAAAGGAGAATCTCGGGTTCTCCTCGGGGTATCCCCGGATTTACGCACGACGCAACAACGCGCAGCTACACCCCTAACACTCATGGCTGCAGAGGTATGTGCTCTGTCAGCAATAACTCATATCTATGAATATACTCATATTTAATATTCTCATTTATATTGATGTTGGTTTATTTTGAAGCATTTTGTGCAAATACAAGCACAATTAAAAACGAAATTTATCTCCAAAGTTAGTTAAAAGCAGAAAATCTGTCTTTAAGCCATAAAATGTTCATACAAAACAAGTTCCAGTTCATCACTTCAGTCATGCTAAGCTGCATTTACAATAAAAAAAAAATCAAATTGATTGATTACCAGATAATCACAACACTTCAGCAGTACCTTGATCCATGGACCTCATCATGTGGTACTGCGCCAGCCTCCAATTCTCTCTAAACATCTGGAGAAGAAAGCGGAAAAAGGGAACAATACTAAAAAAAAAAAAAAGTATATATAAGCAGTAAAAATTACTCTCCTTGAAAAAGCATAGCACAGAAGAGGTTCTTCGGCTAGATGTTGCGAGGAGAGAAAGAAAAATCTTTGTTTATTGTTTAAAAATCTTAAAGCGGCGCAAAACTCCCTTTCAGAATTAAAGAGCGTGCGTCCGCTTCGGCTTCAGTAGCGGTTCTGCTCTGAGGTCCCCCCTTTCCTCGAGCTCTGTGAGGATTACTTAAGCATCGAGAGCGGCTTCCTTCCTCGCTCTGGGTGTTTATAATGCTCCCATGCTGTAAAATAACGGGATTCCCTCAGTGTTTCCTCCTGTTTGTGCGCGTTTGCCATGGAAACCTGGAGCCGGTCCATGTCCGAGACTCAGGGCTTTCCTGCAAAGCCCCACACTCAGGAATCCATGACGTCTCCTGCTCCCGCGCCAAGGCATTTCTGTGGCTTCTCTCAGACAGTAGCACACAAGAACTTCATTGTAGGAGATGAAGAAATTACTGTTAGGAGGACACTGAAGGAAAGAGAATAAAAAAGAAGTTTGATTACGGAACGTACGATATAAAATCATCACAAAGTTTTAGGAGTTCTTTTCCTTCCTTTTTTTCCTTTGTGAATGTAAAAGTCCAAACAGAACTGAAATGTTGAATAAAAGTAAAGCCTGACCAACAAGCTTTGGATTGTTTCCATTCAAGGAAAAACTTATGTTTTTTTCCATGACCGTGTTGGAAATCATCTTAATACTGGACTGGAATAAAACCTGAACAAGACCTGACCCCAGCCAGGAAGAGGACACATAAAAAATGTTGTATAATGCGACTTTCAATGGGAATGAAGGCATTTCCGATTGAATTGGAGGTTTTGCCGGATTTGACAAGAAATGTAGCTGCCTTAGTGCTGCAAACAAACACACCTAAAGTAACATTTCTTTTCATTTTCCACCTAATCAGGTACATAGAATCCAGAACAACACATTATTCTGAAATTAAAGGAATATTACACATTTACACATACAATTCTGCAATATTGTGTACATTGTTTTCAGACCCCTTTTACTTTGATACCCCAAAATAAATTTTTTTTTTCATAAATCATCTAATTAATAAACAAAGTGAACCTTCGTGTGATTTATATCTCTGTATAAATACAACTATTATTCTTTGAAGACCTTGGGTTCACAAGAGAACATTATTGATGTCTGTCTGTCTATCTATCTATCTATCTATCTATCTATCTATCTATCTATCTATCTATCTATCTATCTATCTATCTATCTATCTATCTATCTGTCTGTCTGTCTGTCTGTCTGTCTGTCTGTCTGTCTGTCTGTCTGTCTGTCTGTCTGTCTGTCTGTCTATCTATCTATCTATCTATCTATCTATCTGTCTATGTGTCTATCTGTCTGTCTGTCTGAATCATTTTGAAGGGCACTGCATGTGTCTACAGATGAACAGCTCTGTTTTTGATTTGTTTCTGTTATTTTAACGGGAAGGTTATCACATATTGATGTGGTTTTACTTTTATATCCAGCTTCCAGAACAGACAATTCTAGAAAAGCAGCTAAACAATGGCTCACTAACATGTATAGCCCAGCCTCAACCGCACAAGCAGAACTGGAAGTAATCTCCGTATCTGTTTTGTCAAAACTTTAACCACGGCGGCTGATCCTGAGTTTACGTCTGTTTTCTCAGTCCCAGGTTTTTCTGTGTGAACTGAAGGAAGCAATCAGAGGATCTGTGTCAGACTGAGGCATGGATTAGTCCGAGCGAGGGGAGCCTGCGAACAGGGCTGCAGCAGTCAGCCTGTAAACCACAGGGGCCGGAGCCCGAAATGTTGGGGAGAACCTCGCAGCAGCCGAGTCTACCAGATGGAAACTCCTCCACAGTTATAGAGCACTTATGCAACTCAAATGATGAATGAGTAAAATGATCACCCTTGAGAAAGGAAAATTGCTGGTGTCCAGACGGTCGAGGTTTTGCCTTTTCAGACATCCCATGTTGGATTTTCCATCACTGTAAAACAGTTCATTGGGGTAGACCCGTCTGGGTCAAAGCTCTGCCCCGTTTCACTTCTTCAGGAGGAACAAGGATTGTAAATCCTATGAGTGGAAGCTTGATATGAAAAGGACCCACTTTCACATGGAGAGAAATTCAAGAGACAAAGAGAAGAGTCAACTTTTAAATGTGATGCTTTCTGGTCTAATCTTAGATTTCATTTCAGCATTAAAGAGAAAAGTCTGTTGGTACGTCTCCACAAACAGACACAAATATTGTGAATCAACATTGACATTTACAGGAAATGACACATGTAATTAGTAAAAAAATTTAATTGAGAACAAGTGGGTTCATAAATGATCTCATTGTATTCATTAACATCTTAAAGAGGAAGTGCATTGCAAGTTAACCAATGCTATAAATGTTCTAGTGTTTATTATTTGCTTATATTTAACACTTTCAAATAAACAATAAAGACAGAAAAAAATATATCAGTAATTTGTATTCCTTATAGCATATGTCAAACTCAGGGTCTGGGGGCCAAATGAGGACCGACATGGCTTTTAAAATGACCCTCTAGACTCTTTACGGACACGTAACTAGAACCCTCAAGATAACAGATGTTTCTTTAACTATATTTCAATCAATCAAATGAAATCTGTTTTTATCTGTATACAGCCAGATCATCAATGTGGAAAGATGTTTGATATATTAATGTTAAGAAGCACTTATCGAATCCTGAAACAGCTATTTATTCATATTTTGGCAGTTTGTGGTTTTATCAATACATTTGGGGACAAACAGCCATTTGAGAATATCCATGATCATGATATGGCCTACAATAAAAAAGAGCTTGACATCCCTTCTTCAGAGGTCGTCTGTGGAGAACATGGGTCCTCTGAGATCTCATTGTCTAGCGGTCTTATCCGATTTGGTCTGAAGTATTTTAGCAGCATTTTCTCATTCCTAATTACTCAATTAAACCACGCTGAAGCAGAAAATGTCTCAAAGTTGCAGGATATGAGCCCTTGAGAACCAGAGTTTACCACCTGTGAGCTAGAATGAGTTAGTGAGAAATAAGTCAGTCAATGTGTTTATGAAGCACATTTAAGACCCCAGATGGACCAAAGTGGATGGATGGCAAACTGTAGAAATGACAGAGACTGACTCTTTTTCTACTGTAGTTTTTAACTTGTGTGCAGTTTAAGAACTATAGGAGAAGGAGATCCAGAATAACCCCGAGTATCAGAAATAACCTAAGAATCAATGTTGCATAACTGCATTGAGTAGAAGTTGACACTTTGTTGTTTTAAGGCATTGTTTTAAATGCATTTGAAACAAGTGTTACATTGTATAAAATACAAATTATTTTCACATACTTCTGAATAGTTCATCAGAGGGCATTATGGTGGCAGCTTGGACTTGCTGACATGGTCTTAGTTTGGGCGGCGGTGGCACGTAATTGTGCAATGAGGAATCTATTTCCTTCCTGCCACAAGTTGAGATCTCTGGAAAATGTGTCTCTTCTTTTTCCAAATTTTATTAATGCACTAATAGGTTCCACCAACATAGAAAGTGCTTGCATCCTTAGCCAAGAGGACCTTCTTTTTTATTTAACAAGATCCAGAATGTTTGTAGTTTAGTTTCAGTGTCGTGGTACACAAAATAATAGGGTGTTCCTTGGTGGGTACAAACCCATGAAATTGAACCACCTCCACTTGTCAACACTGTTTTCTTCATTGGGTCGTTTTCAGGTTCCCATTTCAGTCTTGCTGTATTTCAAAACTGCACCATCACTCTGTATGTATAATCAGTTCAGAGTGGATGCACAGAGGCTATATTTGGTAGTCAAAACAAACTAAAATAACCCTATTCAGCATTTCAGCTTAAAGCAAAACTGACCCCTCCCATTACAACTATATTCATAACAACCGCCTGCGTTTCAGGCTCCACAATCTCAACACACCCGTGTTCTCTTTTACTCAAATCGAGGGGGAAAAAGATGGATCTAATCCAGGCCGTCTTTAAGTGCTATGGGCGGCTTTGTTAAATTGGGCTTGGAGGCATTAACTAGTATCATCTGGGATCATAGGGACAGGGAGGGAAGCACATTCCCAGTGCTTTTTTAAGACTCGTGGGTGTTAAGACAAATCAAAGCATTCCAGGCCCATTGAGCTATAAATAGAGCCAGAGGAGGGTGTGTGTTCATGCTTTGTGAAGGGCTTGTCACTGCTAAAATCCAATGTTTACACAGAGCAATAAGACTGTGTAGTAAACAATTCGTTTGCAGCGGCTTGTTCGTTATTTGGTGTCATTCCACATCTCTCTTCAGCGGTTTCTGTTATGTCAAAACATCTTTCTGCATCTATGCAGGCTGCGTTGAGAGGGCGTTTGGATCATACATGTGTTCAAACACGTTCCTCTCATTAGGTCCTCCCACCAGGGCTTCCCTGACCCAGGTGACCCCGTGTTTGATGGCAACCACCTTTTCAAATCTTTTGAGAATTGCATTTAAGATCAATAACTCCAATGTCTTTCAGAATGGAACACAATAATTTTAATAAAGCAGTTGAATATTGGATGGATATTAAGTACCCAAATTGGATTTTATTCTCTTTTTTTCTTTAATTCACATAGTGTCATATTACACACACATCTGCCTCTAATATCTGGACAGACCGTTTGTAGGCATCAACAAGGTCCTGGCATAACACAAACTTGTAGGCAAACAAAACCTCTGCAGGATCCACCGCCATGTTTGACAGCTGTTACCGTGTTTGACCTCTTCAGTCATTGTTTTTTTCTCTTTCTGCAGGTTTAGAGGCAGACTTCAACAGTGTTGACTGTTTCCTTTATGTTAATTTCCCTCCTTTACTCTGGTCAGGTCAAGATGAGCTCAGGATTAAAAATGCTTTAGGATTTTTTCAGTGAAAACGGTGGAAGCCTTTGGTTTTAGCAACATGTTTCCATGCACTCTGGCTGTTGTGACAGTGGGTGGTGCGATGTGAAGCAGCTTCACGATAATCTGCCTCTCTTTTTCATGCTGTTCTACTGAAAACCTGATGTGTGATGTTTCCAAGCTGGAAAAATAGATTCCCCTCTTAAAGTGCTGGAGATAAAATGCACCGAGATTGCGATAATTAGACTAAATATGCTACAAAAAAAACGTAATCTGTTTTTATTTGAAGTTCAAACCCCATATGCATGTAAAAAGGAAAGTAAATTGCAGAAATCACTTTGACTTGAACCAGACTGATGGCACTGAACCACCCAGGGCTGCATAGCTGCCCTCAATACAAGAAAAAAAACAACAGAATTTTGATGTTAGAGGCCAGCTCTGTTGAAATAAGAAGTGACATTCTTATTTTCATGGACTGATTTACTTCTGCAGAGTCTGTTATTGATGAAAACATGCATTTCATCAGTGGAAGAAAGGGAAGCAAAGAGGACAGTCTGTAGTATTAAAGAAAACAGGAAATATTTTGAGTGCATAGAAAAAAGAGGAGGTTTTATGGCTGTAAATCAAACTGAACCTCAATCCTCTCCTGGCTAAAAAAGCAATGCAAGCATCAGCACTTTTCTCTCCAACCACAAGTTTAATAGAGAGATTTTCTATTAACATAAAACAAAATAAAATATTAATAGTATTTTATAGCTCACAGTAAATTTAAGAAATGCACAGCCTAAGTGTTGAAGCTGATTCAGAACAAGTCTCTTGGCACCGGTGCCTCCCTCCTCTGGTGAGAGAAAGCCAAACATCCAGGCTCCTCGTTCTGCTCCACCGTCATCTGTAACTAACACCTCATCACAAACTGAAGTGGAATCAGATTAAAAGGAGCAGCTACTGCACAAGAACTGTTATTGACATGGTGTCAGCTCAAACTTGGCTGCGGGACGCAATCATTGTGGAGAAGTTCAGAAAAGAAATATTTCCTCATAACCTTCCCATAGCATGCTTCTGGCCTTATGATCTGTCAAATATGTGGTTCTTTTCTAGACTCAGCTGAATCTAAACTGAGGTGGAATGATTACAACTCTAAAGGTTTTTAGACCAAACTTTAAATTTATTGTGAATTTTCTTTAATCCACACATGCATCACTAATGTTTGGTTAAATGTTTCTTACTAAGAAGAACCTCAAACAGCTTCGGTAATTCTAGCTGGATGGTGGAAAGCTCATTTAAACTTGTTGGCTCAGCTCTCCTTTTCACCACAACACTCATGCCAATCCACCGATGGATCCCCTGCTCCATTCTTCTCTCATTCATTAACAAGACACCAAACTAGTTAAAGTATGGTGTGAAGCTACCAGGTTTACTCATGGTTACCAATGGTAGCTAAATGGATCTGGGTGAGATAAAAACAAACAAACAAAAAAAAACATTCAAGGACCTTAATCATTCTCTACAAGGTTTGGGTGAATGTAGAAATTTCTTACTGGAAATTCATTGTTCAAATGAAACATTTGTTATGCAGATGGAGGTTTTTTTATACTTAATGAGGATAAAATTATTGCAAATAAATTGAAAATAATTGCGACAGACTGGCGACCTGTCCAGGGTGAACCCTGCCTTTCGCCCAGAACGTTAACTGGAGATACGAACCAGTACCCGTCCCGACCCCACTGGGGAAAAGGGTGTTAGAAAATGGATGGAGGGATGGAAATTGAAAGTAATCAGGATTTCTACTTTCTTCTTGATTTCATTGCAAAAGAGAATCTACTCAGCAGATTCTGGAGCTCCCAGATTGGCTTGTAATGAATGAATGAACAAATACAGCAAGATACAGTTTCAAATAAAGACTAGAATAGATCCTGGTCTAATTGCTTAGAATAGACTACAGTAAATGCAAATTTTTTTTTGTTACTTTTAAATAATTGGCTTTCTTTTATTAATGTAAACAAGCCCAATCATTCTTAAGTTTGGGATGTACAACAATTTACATACCCCATCCCTGTAAAACAACTGAAAGCTTTATTATTTTTAACTAAAATATTGCATGCTTAGTTTATTGTAAGTAAAAAATAAACAAATCCGATAACTCCTACGATTTAATGTTTTGAATTGTAAAAAGTATTACAGTTTTAGGCCCATTTTTTAGTTCTTAGCAACTTAACAATTTTGGCTCAGGTGACAAAAAGTTTGGACACCCCAGAAATAAATTATTACAAAGCCTTAAAAATATATACAACTTTTGAAATTATTCCTCATTTCCATCCGTCTCACAATGACGAGCTAAATCCAACCTGAATATTGATATATTGTTTTACTGAAATGTGATTTACCTAAATAATTGCAAAATAAAAAAAATAAATAAAAGATCAAATCATCCACAAAAACAGCAAGAAAAAAACCCACATTTATTAATGATCACAATATTGACATCAGCACATTTCAGTTTTTTTTGTTTGTTTTTGTTCCGTTCCCTTGAGTGCAAACAAATTTAAATAAAACATAAGCCTTGCATGTACAAGCAAACCATTTTCAGCATCATTTAATGCTTTACACTTTAACATAAAAATATTCCAGAGAAGTTAAAAATGTGCAAACAGATTAAAGAATTCAGGTTTTAGTACAAATAATAAAAAATCCAGTCCTACATAGCAAAATAAAGACTCAAGATGGCACAGTTTGTACAAAGTTTCATGCTTAGTTCCCCTTTTTTTTTAAATACGCAAAATAAATACATGATAAACGATGTGTGGCCATGTTACTGATAGGTGGGAAATATTTACAGTTCATCACGACATGAGTGAAATGAATCTGAGGTGCTTCGCATCACATTAGTTTCTGTTAAAGTGCAGTATTAGTAATTGTTTCTTTACTTGATCCCTTTTGTTAATTCACAGATGTTAAAGTAGATGAACTGCAAAAACAAAATCCCACAAAGCATTTTTGTGCAGCTTCTAGTGCAACAACCTTGATACTTGAAATAAGACAAAACTAACTTAGAAGTAGATTTTCAGCAAAATATGTGAGTCTGTCAAGTCAATAATTCCTTAATATTGATTAAATACTTATTTCACCTATAACACCATGTTCTAAGTGAAACAATCTTCCAGTGGAACTAGTATTTTTTCATTAAAATTAAGGAATTGATGACGTAAAACATGCTCATATCTTGCTGAAAGGTTACTAGCAAGTTAGTTTTGTTTATTTGTAGTGTTCTAAAACATTTGCACTAGAAACCAGAGAAGAAAAAAAATGATTGGTGAGATTTTGTGTTTTTGCAGTGTGGGACCCCAAAGGACAGCGACTCAGTCACTAGAGTATATTTTCAGCTATGGCTTTGATTCATCATGCAGGGCTGAGTGCGCGGCCGCAGTCGGCCCGCCACATTAGAGGTTGTGTGTAGCCCTCCGCCAGGGTGCACGTCGGCGGAGAGGCTCGTCGGCGGAGAGGCTCGCCGGCGTTCGGACCACTCTCCACAAACACCAACAAGTCACAGTCCAAACAAAGACGGCAAGACAGATTTAACATCAGACACCAGAGGTCGTGCTAAAAAAGGAGGCAATGCCACCTCCGTCGTGCTGAGCTGTAGCTTTGGGGGTGACGCATCAGCGAATACACTAGTTTATCATGTCTCAATTTAGCAAAGCCCATGTTGTAAAACCGTTTCACTTTTAGACTTTTAAACCTTGAATTACGAGTTGCTCTTTGAGGAGAACGTGAATCAACTCCTAAGAGAAATCTACGTCAATCTCACTTTTTCTCCAAATAAGTAGGCGTGTTGCTTCGGCAGGAATTTGGAGCCAGATGCCAACTTTTCTTGCTCCTTTCCTGGGAACATTATGAAACAGAATGGGTCCCGTTCAGCTTTCATTTGTCTCGTGGCGTGTGGATGTTTCTATTTTTGTCCTGAAAACATTTTAAATGCAGAATTGATCACTGATAATAAATATGTTTCATAAAACTGGTTGAATCAGGTCAGTTTAATCTTACTGCAGGAGCTTACTACACAGAGAACCCCATCAATCAGCCATGCATCAAACACACCACAGAGCAATTAACACTGCTTTATCACTCTCAGTAAACTATTTGTCCCATCAAAGAGCTTTTCAGAATTTACAAAGGAGTAAATGTGTCTTTGGATCCCTGGTAGAGGTGAAGATGTGAGATTCCTCTTTTCAAGAAACGTGGCCGGAGAGTTTGTTCTATTATTTTATATTTTTTAGGAGGTCAACTTGGAGTAACTGGGTGGAGAGAAGCGTCTGCGCAGGTACTTGAGGATGTACAGAGGCAGACAGCTGACCAGCGTGATGGCGGTCACCTTCCACAGGAACGACACCGTGGTGATGAAGTACACGTCTGTTACAGAGGAAGAGTCAAAGTTAGACTGACGAAGAGCAGCAATTCTGAGTGGTAAAGATTTCATCAATACTCATGAAACACTAAAAGTTTACATTAGACCTCTCAGTTTTTCTTCATGTTAAAATATAAAGGCAAGTATCAGTTTTTTTATTACAAGCCTGGCGGGCCACCAGGCTTCATTTGACCCCCCATCCGGCTAAGATTGTTTGCTTATCAGGTAGGCTGAGGATGTTCCTTAACCGTGACAGCAAACGTGAGCTTAAGAGTCTCTTTGGTAACACAGTTGGAAGCACAATGGAAACCATGGTATGGTCAGTATGTGAACATATAGGGAGACCGAGTCTTTATTCACCGGAAGTCAGTAACCACCAGTGTTGGCATAGTTACTTTGAAAAAGTAACTTTAATCGGACTACTGATTACTCCTTGAAAAAGTAACTTAGTTAGATTACTGACTACTTGATTTGGAAAGTAACTAAGTTACACTAAAAGTAACTTTAACAAAATGCGCATCTCACTCCATTGTTTACATTTCTGTCGCATAGAGACGTCGGTCACTCGACAAGACGAGTAGAGGAAATACGATTAAATAACAAAAGATAGTAACGCACAGTGATTTTGATAAGTAACTGTAGTCTGACTACTCGATTTGAAATAGCAACGCGTTATATTACTCGTTACTGAAAAAAGTGGTCCGACGTCAGTAACGCGTTACAAATTAACGCGTTACTGACATCACTGGTAACCACCGCCTCTATTTATCGTTCTACACGCCAACAACTTCAGCAAATAAAGTGACAGGTAATAGATAAAAGATGAAAACAGTTTGGATACTTTAATTAGGAGGAAATGACTGTAATTCAGAAAAAAGGCAACTCTAAACAAAGCTTTGAATTAAAGGACTCAGGAATTTAGCATTTTCTCTATTATCACATTTTCTAAAAGTTGTTTTTTGCACTCTGACCTCTTTCTGTCCTCATTTTCCGTCTGAACTTCTGCAAATAAAGACCACAAGTCCTTTAAAAAAAAAATCTGGAAAAAATTAAGAGACCACTTTAAATAATAAGTTTCTCTGATTTTACTTTTTATAGGTAAATGTTTGAGTAAAATGAACATTGCACTCTTATTCTATGAACTACTGACAAGAACTACTGAAATTCCAAGCATAGATTTTGCAATTATTTGCAGGAAGTGACAAATGGTCAAAATAATAAAAAAGATGCAGTGCTTTCTCAAATAATGCAAGAGGACAAGTTCATTTTCATTTAGAAAGAACAATACTCTTCCTGAGTTCTAACTCAGGAAGTTTTCAGAAATCAATATTTGGTGGAATAATAATGAGGTTTTCAATGGGTTTCAGTAGCATTTTCTGTAGAAAAAAACCCCTTAAATCCATGACATATGTTTTGAACTGTGAATAATTGTTAAGAGCAATTGATAAAAAAGTAAAAATGAGTAGACATAATAATAATGCCCAGCATGTGTCGTACAGTAATTTACATTTACCACAAAGTAAGGTTCACAAATCCTTTTACACAAGCTGATCACATTAAAAGGCCTAAAAGCAAACTAACAAAATGACGTCTGGTAATGTAATTAGCTTACAAGTAAGTAAAGTAAGAATAGTTTGTCCACACTAAGCTCTGGGTATGTTGTGCATTTCGCCTCACTGACATTAATTAGGGCGATGAGGGTTTCAAAACATAATTATCTCAATAAGACATGCGCAACATTTACTGCTGAGCATGTTCATAATTAACTAACAATAACTTCTTGTCTTTATTATTTTTCCTTGGAATCTCCCAGAGTGGGAACGACATTGACCCAGACAGCTTAATATGCAAGGAAGGGAAAGAAATGTTGGAAAAAGCTCAGTTGAAATGTATAAACTGCACATGCAACAAAACAGCATCTAAAGTCTATTTCAGTCCGACTTGAAGAGGGAAGAAAACAGAGAAGAAGAAAAAAAAGCCCAGAAAGGGTAAACTTGACCACATGCCAGTCATGCTCCTCAGTGGTCGAGATTGCAGGCTGAAAATGGAACTCCACGCCTCACATAAAGCTGAAAATAAAAACCTGGAGAGCTTTTGGTCAGGGCATTCACTATTACAGGACTCTTAATATGGGGAAAAAGCAAAACTGGATTATTTTGTGGTGGCCGGTGTAAATAGATGCTTAACAGTTTGGCAACAAACAACAAAATAAAGGGAGATTATTCCCCAAAATACATATATGTAAATGGTCATTTTGCTTCTGCAATGCATTTATATAGCATTTTTTTCAAAACACAGCCAACCAAACTGGTGGCATTTCCTCTTTGATGCTACAGAATGCCTGAGACACGCCGGGTCATATTGTCAATACATTCACAGTTTACTGCACACAGGAGACACGTTAAAAACCAAACCCTCCACCCCCTCATACCGCTGCATGCTGACGTCCTATTTCAAGGCCGGCCAAAGCAGAAAAACACAATTCAGTCTGGAGTGAAATTATATTAGACTTTTGTTTTGTTTTCTGGAACACAACGATCCATTTTTAAAGTAGCTCAAGTCAGGAGCGATGAGGACATTACTCACCTATGAATTCGTGCAGGAACACGAGTGAAGCAATGTAGCACGCCAAACTCAGGAGCTCGCCAACTATCATGAGCCAGTGCCACGTCTGAACGGTCAGGGCCACCATCAGCAGCTCGGTCAGAATCAGGGAGGTGAAGGAAATGGCGACAATGTGGACAAACTCGGACTCGAAGAGCAGCATGGCTCCGTACATGATGATGCTCCCTGTGGATGAGAACAGAACAGAACAAATAAAACAATGCTTTTTGCTTTTCATGTTCTGGGGATGCTGCTGCTTAAGGTCCTACTCACTAAAAGGAGGGATGCATTACTACTAAAAAGGAACATTTGGGCCGATTTACAAATCTGTTACGGCTGATAACTGATATTTACCACTTAAACGTTTTATCATCTTTGGGGAAAAAAAGCGGCAAGTAACAGATGGCAACGATATCAAAATAAATATTAGTTGTTCATATCAACCCAGCTCTATTTATGGAACCAATACCAATATGTTAAAAAAAAACATGACTAATATCAACTGATATCAATGTTAGTGGCAATATATTTTGCATTTTGTTTTTGTAAAATTATGTCTATAGTAGAGCTTTCTGATTGGCAGACAGCATTCCAGATCAAGCTGTATTTGAATAATTATCTGGAGCAAAAGCAGCTTTTAGGTTCCTGAACATTGATGTTAAAAGACATCAAACAGCAGAAACTCAGATTTAGATAAAGTTTCTTAATTACATATGAGGTAGAGGTCCGCAGAAGGTCTGACATTTTGACCCAAAATGCATTATGTAATCAGATTTTATTTACATATAAAAACAGTGTCTACATTTGCAAATTGGTTTTGTAAAAGCACTAATATAACACTTTAAAATATGTAAACATGCCCAGCAGGAATAAAAATGGGGAAAACAGAAAATGCATCTATAATTTATTCTAACGAAGAAGCTACTTTAAAATGATGCAAATCAAATCACAAGTAGGGCTGAATTTTTTTTCTGATATTCACTTTGCTCTATTCAAGCAATTGTAATATTTAATTCAAAATGCATAGTTCCAGTTCACTGAAAAAGACAATTTCTTCCCTCATTTTCAAATATATGCTGTACGTTGGAAAAACACAGGAGACAAAGTGAAAGCAACACACGCAGCAATGATTTGCAAACAAGCTTAAGCCCACTGGTAAAAAGGGAAACTCCTGTTTTGTTAGAAATAGATAAAAAGTTTCAGGGTGTAGCTCATTATGCGACGGTAAACAGCTTTTCATGGCCAACGGTGCATGTCGGAAACTTCCCTCTGCTTTTAAAGTGCGTGGGCTGTTAAAGAGTGATGTGTGATTAAGGTAGAGCGATGCAGCCGTCTGGTAGGAACATCCTCAACCTACCTGAACGTCGACATTTTCTACTGTCTGATGTTTTTAAAACACCAAAACGCAACTGCATAAATACACGTAGTCCAAGAAACCTTCCACATGTACATGATAAATTAAAATTATTCTCCTCAAGTTTCTGTTAGAGTAACAAAGCTACAGAAAAAGGGATATTATATATGGCTTTCAATTCATAAAATTATAAACCTGAAAACTGCTGCGTGCCAATGTATTCATCCCTGTTTACTCTGAAAGCCCTAAATAAATTCACAGCAAACAACTGTACTGAGAAGTCACCTTATGGAGTCAAAGTGTGTACTTTTATTCTCCAAGGAGCCATTTTTGGCCTTATTCAAGCTAAATAGAACTTTAAAGTCAGAAATGTTACCTGACCTTTTGTATATAAAAAAAACCTAAACGGACTCGGGTTTTTTCTACGATAAGTTGAAAAGGATAGTAGAGGAAAAGGTACAGAAAAAATCTCAGTTTTCAAGAAAATCACAAAAAAAATATTATTGGTATATTTAGTGTTAGTCTTTTGTGGAAATTCAATTCAATTATTAATTAAAAACAGCAAAAATTGCATCATTGAACTTTCCACAAACCAAACTTTCTGCAATTTGGTTAAAAATTGATAACCAGATGTTATCAACAACCAGACGTTTGAAACAAAAAGCCACTGCTTGCAAACCAGTAAGAACATTAATATGAACTAAAATATCATTATTTTATTTCACTCTGTAGTCCCATGTTTCCATCATGTTAAGTTTTCTGGATTGTCTCACTACCTAAATATGCACCATAAATAAATGTCTCTTGCCCAGTGAGGAAGAAACCCGATGAATGGAGAAAGCTGTAGAAAAGTTTAAAGCGGCGTTAAATCCTAAAACAAAACTCTACTCTTTGAACATCTCACTCAGCTCTGTTTGAGCCGTCTTTCAGAGTAGGGCACAACCGCAAACTAGGGAGGAGCATTTATTGCTTTGTTTATTGTCACTGAGAAAATAAAATGATCATAATAAAACCCCCAATGCTGACAGTTTGATTCGGATCATTACCTTTGTTGTCCAACTATTGTTTTTTCACTGTTGGTTCCATTAGGGAAAGGATAAACATCATTTCTTTTTGAAAACTTGCTTGTGTATTAATTTGTGCTCCAATTATACACACTGATGTACTTAAGTTTATTAATGGGTAAGTTTCATTGCTGGACCAATATTGGTGTCTGTGTTGGCAGTGACAGATATGTTACTACAAAGACCGCAAGGATAAATTAATCGCTTTGTCACTTTTACTGTGGCAAAATTCTCATTTCATATATTGGAGACCTCTACAGAAAACCCAGGGGTGGAAAGTAACTTGTTACATTTACCCACATTACTGTAGTTAAGTACAACCTGTCTGTACTTTGCCTTTTCTTCAAGTTGTTTATAAAACCTGAATTTTTACTTCAGTTTGATTTGAGTAAAGTATTTCACTCAGTTACATCTGAAATCATATCAGTTAATGAATAAAAATACAAAAAAATATATCATTACTCATTTGGATTGGTTAGTATAAAGAAAAAAAAGGTGACTAAGTAAATTTTACTTTAATGAGGTATTTCTTACTTTTCTTTGAGTAACTTTCTTTGTATTTAAGTGAAATGCTTGTCAATTTTACTTAAATACAAGTACATTACTTGAATCAAGTTCATTCCTTGAGCACATTACTCAAGTACATTTACTTGAGTACATTATTTTTGTACTCTTTCCATGTTTGAGCAAACCTACTAAGACAAAGCCATCCTCCCCTAAACCATGAGTCAAACTCAAAGCATATATTCATGTGTTAGAATGGTCCAGTCAAAGTACAGACTAAAATCAAATCAAGAGTCAGTAGTAATGCTTAAATATTGATGTGTGACACTGGCAGAGACGCACTACAAAAGACAATGGATCTTGTAGTTGTAATTAGAGATGTACCAATCCAATATCAATATCAGTACCATATCGTATCAGTCCATCCTAAACTTCAGGTATCTTTATTGTATCGGAAATAAAAAAAATAAAAAAAAAAGTGGATCAGTGCACTGCTAATTATAGTGTAATAAAATGTAAAAAACTTCAGTGAGGATTTTCATAGAAAATCAAGTCATCAAACTATTAAATCTTACCTTGATATATACTTATAAGGACCCAAATTAGAAAAGTCTTGAAAGACAGCGGTCGGCCCTGTGGAAGTAAAAAAAGAAGAAAAAGAGTATTTCTCTTTTGTTTCTGTGTCATCAACAATACGAAGTTGCATAGCAACACTTGAAGAGTGTTACTCATCAATACCTTCAACAGATCTTTATACAACTCTGGGT
This sequence comes from Gambusia affinis, assembly GCF_019740435.1. NCBI lineage: Eukaryota > Metazoa > Chordata > Actinopteri > Cyprinodontiformes > Poeciliidae > Gambusia > Gambusia affinis. The sequence goes on along the minus strand of NC_057868.1, from coordinate 38,002,534 downwards.
AAAGCATGGCAACCTCCGACTTAACATCCTTATCCAATACCAAGGAGAAGACGGGGAACATGGTGTAGATGGTGGAGTAACTGCAATAGAAGATTTACAAAACATGTATCATAATTTCACTTTTTCCTCTTCTCCAATTTCCTTTTGGGTTTAAAAGAGAGAAAATTCCAGGGAACAAAGTCAGCTAAATATTCTGTTAATAAGTCATCAGTACTCCGAGAGCTTGTGTCTCACCCAATAACCAGAAATCCCTGGTAGAGCGGGACTGAAGCAAAGTAGAAAACAGAGGAGAAAACGGCCTGCAGAAACAGAGAAAAAGCAGAAAACAAATACTCAGTTGTATTTCTTTTATTTCACTTAATGTTTGCTAAATGGCAGTGAGTTGGGAACAGGAATGTGAGAACATTTCCTGAGCTATTTTTAACATACAAATGAAAAGAAGTGTGTTTCATAACATTTAGACAGCTTTGTAAAAACTAAATCAGATGGGAGCACAATGAGCTTTCAGAAGCAGGTGTATACATTTTGTACCTCACCCCACCACAGCTGCAGGGAACTAATGAACACTAACCGATTCAAGCCTCTCAGTTAAACTTGGGAGATGAATGATTCCAGTACATAAGCTGCCAACCAAAAATTCAGCTTCCATCTGTGGTCATTTTTAATCTGAGGGAGGTGGAGAAAAGCCTCCTAAAAGCCATAAAGTCCATGGTCCAGTGAGTCATGGGATGTCCCTCCAGATTGGGGGCTGAGTTTGGACTGGGACATGGGAATGCTGTCTCAGAAGGGCACCACTGCCTGCGTCCTCTGAGTCATCGCCCACCCCACCTTCCCAAATGCCCAGAGACATTTGCCTGTCTGTCTGTAGGTATGCAGATTTATTTTTGGACAGACAAGATTTCTATTTACACGCCTTGCAAAGGCCGACGCTCTGTCCGAACAACCACAAACTTCACTGTCTTCTATTGAGATTATATGTGTCAAGGCCAAGCAGGCAATTTTGAATCAGAAGAAAAATCATACTTTGTTTTTCATATATACAAACAGAAATTGAAAAAGTCTGGTGTGCATTTGTATTCTTTTGCGGCTTCCAAACCAGCATTGCTTCCAGCATTGGAAATGGTCACTCGCTCAGCTAGGTCTGTTACAAAACCAACACTTGCCATTACCAGCTCGGTGCGGGTGATATGAACTTAAAGTTTTATCATGATATTTTGTGATACTACTGTGATAATGATACAAATAACTTTAAGAACTATTTATTTATTACTTTTTTAAAGGTATGTATGGCTGTTTCTGCATGGCACAGCAATCATAACCCATTTAGGACACGAGTCAGATAAAAAAAGTGTAATTTGTATCACCTGAAATGCACACATTTAATCATATTTTCAAATGTATTGATATTTATTGATACACCTAAACAGTCCCAAAAATACAATTTTAGGGTTTTTTTACACATTAATTGGAATTTATCATGACAACAATAAACCAAAATTGTATTGTGAAAAGAAAATGATGCAATAAATGCCCACCACTATATAAGTCTTTAAAAACTGTTACCCTGCAAATATTTTTTTCTACATGGCAGCCTACTGGCACTTTTTAGGAATACTCATCTGTTATTAAACATCTTCCTTTGCAATCACTGTTAAGTGTAAAGTGTTGTGTCTGTATGTCTACAGTGCATATTTATATCATGAGATGTTGGATATCTTTGTGTTTTTTCCCCTGTTCTGCAAATTGAGGCCCGTTTTCGTTTAATCTTTTCCGTTTAAAAATTTAAATAAATAAATAAATTGCACCATAGTAAGCTCTATCCATCTTCCTAAGACTTTAACCAGCTTTCCTATATCTGCTGAGAAAAGCAGTCCCCTCTCTTACCAAGTACTTTTGGTCCACTTTCTAGTGCAAATATCTTAGCACACTTGAAATAAGACAAAACAAACTTTTAAGTAACTTCTCAGCAAGTAATAGGAGCTTGTTTTAAGTAAATAATTTCTTAATATTGGTTAAAAAATATAGTACTACTTCCACTGATATCTTCTATATGTGAAATAATCTGCCAGTGAAGCTAGTTTAAAAAAAATCTATATTAAGGAATTGTTAACTTAAAACAAGCACCTATATCTTGCTAAAAAGTTAATTCTGTGTTATTTCAAGTGTATTAAGATATTTGCACTAGAAACTAAACCAAAAACACTCTTAAGATTTTGTGTTTTTGCAGTGTATTATTTCACATGTAGGGTAAACAGTTCAGTTTGGTCCCACTTGGCTGGAGCAGCTTCCTTCACATCACATGTTACTGTACCCACTACATGGTCTGTAAAACTGTAAATGGGACCCATTACAACCTTATGGAGTGATAAGTGGCTGTTGTTAAAATAAAGACCAGAAGAAAACTGTACTACATTATTTCCATTTCACAAATAAGAACTTTTGTTCGTTAACCATAATAAATCAAATCCCAAAAAATAAATTACTGTGAAATTTGTGGTTCTAATGTGAAAAAATTCAAGTGATTGCATAATTTTTTCCAACCCATTGTATTCAGAGGTTAAAATGTTTTCTAGAATCCTCAGAAAAAGAACAAAAATGCTTCAATGTTTCAGCGCTACCTGCATGGTGCTGATGCACAAGCTTCTGTGGATGACAAACTGGCTGAGGGCAGCGGATCGCTTGTAGCTGTTCCGACCGTGGACCATGAGGAGTCGACCCAAATGTTTGAACTGAGTCACGGAGAAGTCGGCGGCCAGGGAGGCTTGCTTTCCTTCCTGCAGAAAAAAGGAGAGTCCTGTGAGAATACGAAGAGTTAAACCTTTAGATCGGGCCTAAGAAATCCAGCCCTATAGACACTGTGTCTGAGCCAATTCTGAACCGACCAATTAACTTTAATTACAGGCCAGAGCCTGAAGTAAACCTGATATATTTTAATTACAATTTTACTGGTGTCGTTTTCAGACCATAATTTGAGTAAACAGTGTAACTTCTCTCATTTTTAGCTTTTGTTTAATGTCTTCCCGCTCAATCTTGTTGCTTGTTGTAACCGCAGAGTGAGTCAGTTCCAAATCATCTGGGATGCAGTACGCTATGCTTGTTACAGTATGATTAACTTATGTACCCTACTTACTTTCTTCTATTTATCTATTATACTCTTCCATTTAGACCAGGGGTGGGCACTCCTGGTCCTCGAGGGCCGGTGTCCTGCAACTCTTAGATGTCTCCCTGGTCCAACACACTTGAATCCAACAGCTGAATCACCTCCCAAGTGCAGTCAGATCATCCAGAGTCCTGCTAATGACCTCATGATTTGACTCATCTAAAAGTTGCAGGACACCGGCCCTCGAGGCCTGGAGTTGCCCACCCATGATTTAGACTATAACAAGTAAGCTGCAGTATGTGACTCTCAGAAGAGTTGCATACCGCAGTTACATATTTGTTCAAGGTGTCCATGTCATGACAGTATAGTATTTGACATATAATCAGTTTTTTTTTTCTAACTGGAAAAAAAACAATCAGAGCATGTAGGAGGGTCTTGGCGCATTCAATCACCCTTTATGTGACGCCTTGCTCTCTGCAGTGCAGCAGGAAGAAGCTGCATGGGCTAACTAGGCTAGTTAGCATGGGCACCAACGCACAAGGTTGATTGACAGCGTTAAGAACCTCCTCTTGGCTTTGATTGGCTGTTTTTGGTAGGAGCGGTGCATTTCTTCAGACAGCAATAATAGACCAGGGACTACTTGGAGTAGTTTGATCTTTTCTTATCCATTTTATATTACACTGTCACAACATGGACACAGTTTTAACAAATATGTAAAAATAATTTTTTATAAGAGTTATATCCTGCATCTTTAATCAAACTTTACATCATTCATTCTTGTTTGATTTTCTCTGTGCTGTATGTGCTGCAGGCTTATTAAACATACCACAAAAGCCTAACCCTGACCCAACCATCAGCAAGCAAATAATTCTGGTTTGGGCCATAAAACTAATCTGTAACACAGCCAATATAACTGAACTTCAATATAATCACAGCAGAAACACAATCATCAGGATAAAAATAAATTAAAAATGCCTTGAATATCACAACATCTAATTGGTGATATCTGTAAACACTAAAACCTGTTTTGTTAAAAGCAGCATGTGCTTCTGCCATTTTGTAAAGATGTTGTTTGATTTTGCAATGATTATTCTTTAATAATCATTGCAATTAATTTTTGAACACAAGTTCTGCTTAAAGTTTCCATCCACAGCGGATGCAGGGTCATGATCAACGAAAACTCTGGAAGAGGCTGCCAAGAGACTCCCCAAAACACTAAAACCTTCCTGTCATCTTTGCTTCCTCTGCTTGGACAATAGATCCTCATAAAGGGAATAATCTGTGTGCAAGTTCGGCCTCAACTCTCTGGATGTGGGAGATATCTTTACAGGAAGCGCGATATCTGTCGGTGCGTCACGTCGATGAGAGGCGACGAGATGGACAGAGTCTTACTTTTCCCTCCACTCCCACGCCACAGTCGGCTTCCTGGATCATGCTGACATCGTTTCCTCCGTCCCCTGGGAGAGAAAAAAAGTCATGGAGGTGTCAGGATTCACATCACTCACCAGAACCAACCAAGACATGCCCTTAATCTTAATTTAGCTGGATTACAAGATGACTCGGTCACAGAAATAAAATAAATGCAAAAAAAACTCCACAAATGCAGCCTTGCAATTGTTAGAAGTGATGTGAAATGGTTACAGCAGTTTGTGGTTGAGACATTTAAGGTCTTGAGGTTGACAGAGATAGACTGGATGGGATCGTTATTACTCACCCACTGCGCAGGTGAGTTTGCCTGTTCGCTCCTGCAGCAGCCGGACTATCTGCGCCTTCTGAGTAGGGGTGCATCGGCAGCAAACCACAGCGGGACACTGACACGCAAGCTCCATGAACTCATACTCGTAATATTTCAGACAAACCTGCCAAAGGAAGAAAAAAAAAAGCGGACAGGTGAGCACCTCAAGCCACCACATTTAACTGATGTGAGCTGTGGCTCTCGGATGCCTTTACCCAAGTTACAGTTAAACTCCAGATGCGGTTTAGAAAGTGTCTATGACCACGGAGGCCACATCCAGAAAGGCTTCAGTGGATGTGATATTATCACGCATCACACTGAAAACATGTCACAGTTTCATAAAGGCAGATAAGACAGTGGGATGTGAATTAGACAGGCGAGAGCCAGCTTACTTCGAGCGAGTCCCCCGATATCACCAGAGCGCAGTCATGTTTTCTCCTGAAAGCGTTGAGCTCCAGGTGGGCTTCCCCTCTTGTCGTCACCTGTGGCAAGGTCAACCACATTTATAAATTAACGCATATGTATATGTCCTCACACATGCAACGCACAGACAATGTGCATAAGAGGAAACCTAACAGAGATGGCAATCTGTGAGCCTTTGTCTGTTTGGTGCTTATCAGGCAGAAGAATGGCAGCACCTGTAGTGTATGGAAATGCCGGAGAAACTTAATAACTGACTTAGAAATTCTGCAACAAAACCTGATAGATGCGACATAAAAAAATAATCTATCAAAAAGTTTCTAAATGTTAAACATAGCAGAATCCCTTTTCATGAGCAGGAATGCCAGCTGAAACAAGCCATCATAACAGATCTACTTCTGCCACACAGTCCATGTCTACTTCAATCTTATCAAGCATTTTTTTTCTCTAGTTTCTAGTGCAAATATCTTAGTACACTTGAAATGTGACCTAGCTAACTTAAAAGTAACTTTTCAAGAGATACAGGGACTTGTTTTAAGTAAATAATTTTTTATTATTGGTGGATAAGTACTGGATAAGTACTGGTTCCACGTTCCATAGGTGAAACTAGTACTTTTTAAAATCAATATTAAGGAACATTGACTTAAAACAAGCTTGTGTATCTTGCTGAAAAGTTACATATAAGTTAGTTTTGTCTTATTTCAGAATACCAAGATATTTGCTTCAGAAACTGCACAAAAATGCATGACACGACATTGTTTTTGTAGTGAAAAATACATCGTTAAGGCCCATATGTATAAGTTATAGATACAATTTCATAATTTATAAGCTTAGAAGCGATCCATATTCAGAAGTGGGATGTATGTCTAAAACTGTGTTTCCTAACCCTGGTCCTCAAGGCACAATGTCCTACATGTTTTAGAGGTTTCCCGGCTTTGATGTGCCTGATTAAACTGACTGCAGTTCAACAAATGCCTGTTAATCAGTCATCAATTGAAATCTGCTGGACTGAAGCAAGGAAATACCTAAAACATGCAGGGCAGTGTGCCTCCAGGACCAGGGTTAGGAAACACTGGTCTAGAATACATTAATGAGAGACAACATACCAGGGCCTGACAAACAAAGGTTTGCCATTTAATGTGTGCAATATTTGACTTCCGCTTTTAAAAGTAAGTAAAAAATTGGGAAGAAAAGGTATGCTATACGACAAATTCCTAAAACAACTTTGAATATAAACTCCAAAAGTGCAGCAGAAACAAGGCATGGCGTTAATCTGTCAGCAGGAGCCTTGCTCTGGCATGAACATCCTTCAACTGCTGACTATTCATACGTCAATTCAGATTGGGCCATTGGTGGCCACCAGGAAGCCAATCCAGATGCATGTGTTGCAGGCCCAGTCAGCACTCCCCGATCCACTGGGACTGAGGTTTTCAACTTGTGCCAGCCATTGTTATTCTCTTCCAGTAACCACAGTTGTACGCAAGCTGTAACCTTCCCACATGGCAGGGGCTCCTTCTGCTCTGGCACTGCTCCAGAGAGGAAGGCAGAGAGGGGGTCTATCAAAGCTGCCCGAGAGCCTGAAACCTGCAAAACAAATTAGGAAGTGAACCCTTTGCATGTTCCCTCTGGGAGTGGTCCAGCTGGTTTCTCCTTTCTGCTTGAGGGAAGGCCTGTTTGTTCTCTGTGACAGTGGTTTTTGGATGCTTTCACTGGTGGGAGGTGATTTATTCAGCTGCGGATGCTGGCTTTAGCTCCATGCAGCGCTGCATGGGGCTCTTTGACCACTAGCGAAACTGTGTTGGTCAGAGGGAGTGGACAATGATTGGATGACGAGCGTCTAAAGAAGCTGTCAAAGCTGTCCTGACAGGAACTGCATCGCAATGTTGCTGCATATGCACTTAAGGCATATGCGTCCTTGTCATGCACTTACTTGTCTGAAGATGTGGATGTCCTGGTTGCGGGTGATCAAGTGGGCGTTCTTAGCGGTGCATGTGGCAGTTTCCAGCTTGTCTCCCGTCAGCATCCAAACCTGATTAGAAACCAGAAGAAACCACGTCTGAGGAAACCTGATGCTTGAACAGATCACTTAATAATCACTGATACAATTAGATAAATACAAACTACAGAATAGGATCAAAATATATATATTATATAGCTTAGACTCATTATAGCTACAGCCAAAAGTGACAAAATCAGAATTTTTTTGTTATCTAAGTTAAGTGTGTTTCAAAAAATCTGACTACTGAAACTGAAGTCAGTTCCTCCAGTTTTTCGCCATTCCCTGATTGCGGAAGTTCATGCACAAATAAATAGATGCTAACATTTTTTCATGCTAATTCATAATTGTGCGTTTATCGCAAGTTTGTCGCAAAATCTGTAAAAAAAATTTGGCTTTTAGTGACTGTTAACTTCCATCTGCAGGTAGCGGTATTTCTTACTTCTACTATACTGCTGTCTCTGCCTTACTTGAGGTCAAATTTATAATTTGTGGCTGATATTAGCTGAAGGATAAAAATGTTTTGTGTCCAATCCACATAGATTTTGGAAGGGGTTTAAAGAAGAATAAAGACTGCAAAATTCCTCGGAAATATTTGTAAAATAGCCCCACAAAATCAGTGAAAAAAGAATAATGATTTTTAAAAAAAAAATCAAAAAAGATTGCAAAATCTTAGAGTGACTGATAAGAAAATAAGCATTAACTATGCTTTATTCATATGACAAAGAACTATTTAGATAATGCAGTTCAAGTATGATGAACTTACTTAATTTAGATACTAGCGTAATATTTAAAATCAGAATTAAACCTGGATAAGCAACATTCAGTTTTTATACTCCTCTAATCTAATCTGGAACAAACTTCCATTCCATAGAACTGCAAAACTGCTGAAACCCTGAGTTTCTTAAGGAAAAACATCCCTTTGTTTAGAGCTGCTTTTATTCCATTTATAATATTAGTTGAAAGGATTTTAATTTTAGACTGTAGTATGACTTTGCCTTAACTACGTCGTTAATATTTTTGTTATTTATTGAAGCCCTGTGAATTGTCTTCTTGCTGTGTTTCAAAAATACATTTGCTTTGAATTCATTGAAATAATTCAAACTAATGGTGAAAACAATATAATTCAATTCACTGAAAATTTATGGAGGCAACCAGATAAGATGCAAATCAAATGTCTGCTTCTTTACTTTTTATGGCGATGCTTTAATACCACTGTAAGCTGAAAAGCCCCACACACCCTGATGCCTGCATTGCGGAGGATCTCCAGGGTGGGTCTGACGTCGGTCTGGAGCTGGTCCTCCACCCCCGTCAGACACAACAACTCCATCTCCATCTCCAGGCTCTCGATCACTGTGGCTACTTTCAGGGAGCGGTCATGAACACTGAGTTTAGCCTGAACGTACCGCGCCTGGGGAGAAGCACAAACAATGGAGCTATCACACGTGGGTGGATATAAAAACACAAACAAAAAAAACAGTGTGATTCATTGCAAGCAGTGACAAGAGCATAATATTGTTAAAGGCAAAGAAAAGGAAGAGGAAATGTTAGTCTGCAACAAAAAGGGTTCAAAAGAATGAAGAGAAAAATAAACTGTTACCACAACGACAGATAACTTAAGTCAGGTGTTTTTACATTATACATGTCCAAGTGGAGAGGTCAAGGTAATTGATGTATTTACTTAGTCTATACAAAAAAATTATACTTTGAAGATACTTGATTTTCCCACATTGCCAAACAACTTTGTACAGCAAAGTTTCAGACACACCCCCACCCCCACACTTTGCCACCTCCCTCCCTTGCAGGGACCCACCTCTACAATCTTGGCTGAGAATCAAAATAGTAGCTGCTACTGTAAGGTTAAAACTATAACACTGTAAGTGTGTTTGGAGAGGAGCCACTAGTTTTGCCAATGAGGCGGAGAAACAGGAAAAGTCAGGAGATGTTGATAAGCTTTGATGCTATCAGCGTTAAAAAAAAGAACAAACCTGGATTTGATGTTTGAGAGAGAGTTGAAAAGAGAGAGTAACGCTCCTGTTTCTGTGAGAGTAAACATGCCAGATATACAAAAGGAAGAGAAAAGGACGCATGGCTAGATGGATGGACGGACATAGGGAAGGATGAACTGACTGACAAAGGGATGGGTGGACAATTAGACGGCCGGACGATTGAACAAACACATGATTGATGGACAGATAGATAGATGGACAAAAAGAGATGATGGATGATAGATAGATGGCTTGAATGGAGGGACAGACAGACAAAGGGAAGGCTGGACAGATGGACAAAGAGAAGGATGGACGGATGAGTAGATGGACCGACAAAAGAATGGATGGGCAGATAGACAGAGAGAGGAATAGATGGATGAACAGATAAAGTGATGGATGGATGATAAACAGAGAAATGGATGATGAATAAAGAAAGGAATAGACAAATCCATGGATGGATGGACCAATAAAGGGATTGATGGATGACTGAATGTAGTGTGAGGTGCTTTGGAGTCCTCTGACTTGATAAAACGCTTTACAAGTACAGGCTGTTTACCATTTAAATGTAGCAGGAAATTAATTCTACATTAATCTGATCCAGACTTAGAGAATCCTAATAAAATGTCAAACTTTTCCAGACTGAACAGGAACCCCACCATTATACGTGTCTGCAAACTGACCCCCATTCTTTAATCCTAATAGTAAACATATTTACAGCAGAAATGTACATTTTTGAACTTGCCGTCGCATAATTGTGAAAACTACAGTGCTCCAAATCCATACACTCGGAGCAGACATGATCAATCGGTCAACGCCCATCTTTAACGCTCCAGCTCCAGGGCAAATTGCAAGTGAAATAAAGCAAAAACAATCTGGCCATGACTCACAGAGGAACACAAACTCTGTGTGTGACTCAGATGGTGACTCACTGCTGCCCACCAGTTCTGCTCACTCAATTATACTCTTCAGAAATGCGCCTGGGGCTAACAACTGCAGGGGAGAAGGCCCGGCCCTGCCCTGCTGAAACAATGAGAGGGGCCTTGTATGTGTGTGTGTACTTGTGTGGGAGGACGGGGTGGATGCGGCTCCAATAGGGGTCAGAGGTTAGTCTGATTACCAAATAACACACTTTGACATTTAAAGGCTTTACTTGTCAGGGCAAAATATCAATCTGTATCCGTAGTGTCCGTCAGCTGATGTGCCTGGAGCACTTAAGTTTTCTGGAGCACCGACTTAAAGCTCTGCAGGCTTCCTTCGACTTGGGTCAAACAAATCCTTCGTCTTTTAGCAGAAAGTCCCTCTGAGACCCAACCCCCGGCTCTGCCTTGCTGTGGTTTAATCTTATAAGTGTATACTTACCTCAAAATCCAGATACTGTTCCTCCGTCAGCGACTTCTTGGAGACCACAAGGACCCTCAGGCCTTCCCTCGCCATGTTTCCACACTAGGAAAAGCAGACAAGAACATTCGGGTTCAGCAACTTACTAAGCCTGTCTCAGTGTAAGAGGACTTTCTAGCAAAAATAACACCATGTCTGTCATGAATACTCAAAAAATAAAAAGGACATTTACCTCCTCTTCCAGCCAGTCGTTGTACTGCACAATGCCTGCCATCACCACATCAGCACCCTTCATGTAGAAAGTTATCTCTCCTGTCGATTCGTCCTGAAAAAGTCCGGATAAAGACTTGATTTTTGCAGGACACGTTTTCCTGAGCAACGTGAGCTCTGCATGTCTGTGTTGTTTGGAAATGCAGGATGTATTTGGTAATTGTGATGGATTTAATGTCACTTTTATCAGGAAATCAAGTCAAGTTTAAAGCTCTCAGGCTTCCTGAGGGAGAGATCAGCCAACAAAAATGATGTTAGTCACCAGAGTGAGTCACAGGACAAAAGGTGAATATTTTCTCAGACAAAACGCTTCTGTTATTCTGTTTTTATATTCTGGCCCTGTGTCAAGTAGCAATTAGCTGCAAAACAACAGCCAACAACCTACTATTTTGACATCAAAAATAATAATAAAAAAGCCAATAGACCTGTCATTTATTAGGTTTTTTATTTGCAGACAGAAGAAATTTAATCCTTAGCCTATAACAATATTTTTCTAAAGGGCGGGGTGTCCCAACTGCTTTGAAAATTAGGGGGAGGGCAAAGGGAAAACTAGAAGGTTTTGAAAGCAATCCCTTGGAAATATAGTTAGTATGTGGACTAGCAAAGAGACACTCACAAATTTACATATTTTTCAGTTTCTCATTTTTCATAGCCACAGTAATGTCTAGTGCAGACGAGGTCTGCAGTCTGTGGCTCTTAAAACTTGATTTAGAAACCTGTTTCTAATCATAAAAGTAAAATAAAGGTTTCCCTTAACTATATGTCTGTATTTTTTGGCCAAATTAATTTTTGCATCTTAATATGTATTTGTTCCAGTAGCGTGCATCAACAGGGGCCCTTAGTGCGCACACACACACGCCAACACGCACACACACGTCATGGTGATATGTGTCGACACAGGACAGGTTAATGGACTCCAGTTCCAGTCAGTTTGATCACATATGCCAACGTTTCTTTTAAAAACAGGGCCAGGCTGATAGAAACCTCTATTCTGGGGTTGTTCTTCTTGTTTCTTTTTTTCTAAAGATAGAAATTAGGGAGCTTTGATTCTTTAAATTCCACAATGTTTTTCTTTCCTTTTTTTCCCCCAGGAACAAAAATGGTTTAGGCCACAGCTAATAACTTTTATTTAGCATATAAGTAGCAAAGATTATTGTTTTTCTGAATTTGAAATGCTTCAAATTACAACAACCATTAGAGCTTTACGTCTGAAACACGCAAATGTCATTTATCAGATTAAATACAACTCAATGCAAACATGCATACATATAATTATGTCCTTTTATAAGGTACATTGTCCCATGTACACTGTGATTCAATAAATGCCTAGAAATTTAGTTATACTTAGACTAAACATCAAGGGAAGTCTAGTTACTGTCAGCCATTTAGGAGCAATTATATTCCATATAATTCTCAATTGTATATTGAAAATAAACACTGCAGATCAAAATGAAATTTAAAAACAAAAATAATTTAGGTAAATGTATTTTTTTTTTCAAGGATGTCTGAAATATGTTCAGAAAAAAAAAAAAACTGTGGCAATGTTTGCTGTCTACAACTTTCAAATGCTTACCTTCTACTTACGGGTCTATTAAGTGATTCTTCCTTACATATCAGTGACACCTGCTAGCAATGCCAGTGAAATAGTGGCTGACTGTTGTAGCTTTCAATTACACCAGCACAGCATTTATTTTACAAAAACAAACACAAAAAAAAAAAAAAAAAACAGCAAAAAGATGGACTCAGATGACTCTGTTATTATTTCCTCCTCGAGTATTACAGCTTCCTGTCACATTTCAGGATGTGACAGTGGACTTTGTAGATCAGGGGTCTCAAACTCCAGTCCTCGAGGGCCGCAGTCCTGCAACTTTTAGATATGCCTCTGCTGCACCACGCCTGAATAGAATAATTAAGGCTCTGGAGAACTGATCTACACATGGTGGAGGTAATTAAGCCATTTCATTCCAGTGTTTTGTACCTGTGGCACATCTAAAAACTGCAGGACTGCGGCCCTCGAGGTCTGGAGTTTGAGACCCCTAGTGTAGATAGTCCTGGGCTCATATAGTGTTGACCAGATTGTGATATTGGTTTCCTAAGTAATAGTTTCAATTGAACACGCTAAATGGAAAAAAAAAGGGAAAAAAAATAATGTCTTATGAATAAAACCCCAAATAAAATAAATTCACAAGAAGAGCCCTTCACTTTGTACAAATTTCTCTTTTGTTTTTGCTAGAAAATTAGAAAGTACAAGACTCTATATTTTTAACACTACTTACACATAAAAAACATAAATTTTTTACTTATTGGTGAAATGATGGATTTTCTATAATTGTTCTATTTCTCACTTGCGACTCTGCAAAGTAAAATTTTAAAGGATTAAAAAATACTTTTTTCTGTCAAGTGAAAACACTTGACATCATCATTGTTCTTGTTATTTTTTAAGATAAACAACAGATTGTAGTTTTCTCTGTTTAAGGACAAAATTTAACTTTGTTTTTCCTATTTTAAATAACAACAAAATATATAACATTCTTCAAAAGTAACATCAGAAAGTAAAATGAACAGCAATATCAATATCATCTTCACACTCACTCGCACTATAATCCCCATTCTTTTGCTCTCGTAGGTGAAGGGAAATATCTGGAGGATGGTGAAGTTCAGAATTTGACCAGTAGGGGTCCGTAGTTGCATGGAGGATTGGTCTCTTCCCACCAGAGTCAGCCCAACACTCTCTGTCCACTGCACCAGCGACACCTACCAACATCACAGTGAAAAAGCTTTCAAATAATAGACTTAGTACATAAAAGAAATATGAATTTGCTGCATTTCTTATCCATCAGCTGATAATTTAGTTTATTATATTATAAATAAAACAGAATGGAGATAATCTGTGATCATTAACCTCTGCTCAGATTTTTAAACCTCACAATAAACCCCTTATGTCAACATATACTCTATTTTTTTAAGACTGATGAAAAGCAATTAAATTCATTTTTGGACAAAGAATTGTGAGCACTGAAAGAATCAATCAATAATGCAATCCTGTTCAGCACTTAAGGTTATTGACTGATGTCCATTTATGAAGAGAAAACCTTAGTTGTGCTCAATTCTTTCTGAAGGACACATCATCCATTAATACAATGGCAGCATGAGAGGGGCTTTGGGGGGAAATACGTTTCACAATAACTATCAGGCCAGCCGCCAAATGGCACATCCAAGTCACCGTCAGTCCTCTGGCAGGAAAAATGGGCGACGATGGGCAGATACAGACGAGTGAAGAACAGCAGGTTTCTGGTTTTCATGTTATGACACCAAGAAACAAAAATACATATTGTTTCAAGCTTATTTCTACTGCAAATGTGTGTCAGGAAGTCAAACAAGGCCTGGCCAGCGGCCCTTTAACAACAGCTCAGCTCTGACTAACACAAGACTGATCGTCCAGGGAGTTAAGAAGATATCTGCTTAGTCATAGTCTAGAAATACTGGCCGTGGGAGCATTCTTGGATTTCGCATCTGCCACAAAGGCACCTCCAACATTGAGGTTAGCTGTTCGCTTCTAGCTGGACCGAAAAATCGTTCAAACTAGTCAGCCTGACTCAAAAACCAGATGGCTGGGATTGTTTTTTTAATCAGTGGCAAAGGAAACTGCAATGCTGACTCCACGCTGACATGAATCACACACAACACATCTTGAATTATCAGTGCATATAAATCTGATTATTCTATAAATGATAACAAAAACTCCACAATTACTAACCGTCCTGGTAGCAACGTATAACAAGATAAATAATAAACAAATCTTTTATTATGGTGGCATAATCTCACATTGAAAAATGTATTTAAAAAGGAAAGAAATCCTATGTCAATAAGTAAGTGGGAGTTATTATCTTTGGACCTGAAAAGGAATGATCTAGAGTCAACATGCAGATTCAGTTATCAAAGATAGAAACTGGAGATGAGGAACAAAATCTGGGTGTAGTGATGAACATTAGAGCCATGTAAAGATAATTACAAAGTTGGCCTTCTATCACCTGAAGAACATTTCCAGGATTAAAGAAGATCTAGAGAAACTCATCCATGTGTTTATCTATAGTTACATTAATTACTGCAAATCAGACAGCTACAGCTGATCCAAAACACTGCTGCAGGCGTTCCGACTAAAACCAGGAAGATAAAGAGCATTACCCAGTTCTAAAGTCCTTACACTGGCTCCCTGTAGCTCAGAGAATAGGCTTTATGTATCATCAACCTTCCAGACCACTCAGGTGTTCTGGTTCCGGTTTACTC
This sequence comes from Gambusia affinis, assembly GCF_019740435.1. Lineage (NCBI taxonomy): Eukaryota > Metazoa > Chordata > Actinopteri > Cyprinodontiformes > Poeciliidae > Gambusia > Gambusia affinis. The sequence continues at coordinate 37,987,400 of NC_057868.1, read as the reverse complement.
TGTATCCCCAGAACCAAACACGGAGAAATAACATTTAGCTTCGATGCACCAGAAATCTGGAACAAACTTCCAGAAAACTGAAAAACGGTTGAAACACTGAGTACCTTTAATTTAAGGCTAAAAACCCACCTATTTGTAACTGCCTTTGATTCATAATAACTTGATTGATATAATTTCTTGATATAAACCTAACCCGATGGCATTTGACTAAATTAAATGTTTATTGTTTGTTTTATGATTGGTTACTGTTTTATTTATTTTTTTTATGGTGTAAAGCGTTTTGAACCGCCTTGTTGAAGAAATGTGCTATTCAAAACCCTATAAAAACATGGTCAGAACTGCTTATTTTAATGGTGAAAACAACAAACATGCCTTAATATGCGCAGTGGAAACTGTCATGAAACTACTAAAGAAGATGGCATCCACCGTGTCCCTATCTCCGCTCTTGGAGAGAGAGCCGGTTGGCGCAGAGGAAATTGAAATTAGAAATTTGAAAACACCAGATAATACCATGTAAAGCAGGTTTGCGTTACACAGTATTTGTGCATTTCCTTTCAAAGATTTTAGATATGTGTTACAAAACAATACAGAAACTAATTTTCTTCAAAAATTAAAATTTTTTAAATTATATTCCACTAAAATATTCATGAATACAGAACCGCGAAGGGGCCCACTGTAAAGAGTTCTTCATGTATTGTTCAGAATAATTAGCAAAATATTTATTGTACGCGAAATACATTTTACACATTTTGGCAAAATTGTCTTAAATCCTTGCCTCAAGTTACAGTATATTACAGTTTTTCTTTTAGAGCTATGATTTATAGCTCTAAAAGCTTGATTTAACTGTAAAAGAAAATAATAATAATTTCCCCCTCTTAATGAAGAGGGGTGCAAAAACAGAATTTTCTCAGTGCAGCAGTAGGAAGAAGATTGTACCTCGTCTGGGCTGGACGCCTGGTACACCCTGCATGTGTCTTCGTAGTGCTGCTCTGCCTCAGCCTGGTCGGTCACACCGTTGGCTTCGTATACGGGCGTCACGTTGTGCACCAGGGCGATGGCTTTCACAGCCTCGTGAACTCTGCTGCTGATGGTCTTTCGGACCTTGGTGGCTGCTGGAGCCCTGGAGGCCGGAAGGTCATGGGTGGGCTGGGGACAAATGCAGAATGCACTGTTATTAAAATAACAAAATAAGTCTGTTGTAAAATTAAGAGCAAGGTTTCCGGCTGTTTGATTATGAAAATAAGCTGGAGTGCCGATGCGACTGTCATAGATGGTCAACACCGCTGCATTGGAAATTATCAAAAAGTCTTTATAGACATTTCAAGATAAGGGCATGAAGTAAACAGTTTTCATAGAAGAGGATTAGAGTCACTCAAAAAAAAAAAAAAGAAAATTGTGACTCACAATTCTGACTTTAATCTCACAATTCTGATCTTTTTTTTTCAGAATTCTAACCTCTCAGATTTATATCAGAATTCAGACGTTTTCCTCAGAATTTAAACATTTTTCTCAGAATTTTCACTTAATAAATCTTACTAGAAATTTTAAAACAAGGGCATAAAGAAACCAGTTAAACCCTACAAAAGAGGATTTTTCCCAGTGACCCTATACTTTTTCATATAAACCTTCTCTTGAAGATGGAGTCTTAATTTCCTGTCAAGGATTTTCTAAAAGAGGACCAAGAAGAGTAAGGATCTTTCAGTCACTGCTTTGATAGACGATAAACATAACCAGATGTGTAGAGTAAATATGAATGATTTGCTTTTGCATTGTGACGCTGCTATTTTTAGAAGTCTGTGTGCGCCAAGGGTTAATGATGGTGTCATTAAAGAAGTCCTGTCAGCGCTTCGCTTGTGGGCTGATCCTGTTTCCTGCTTCACTAACCTCTGGTGTCAAGAGGACAAAGAGTGTCATATGAAATTAGGAAGCATTCAACCAAACAATAATCCCAAACTCAAAAGTTCCTCTCCACAATGCTGCATGTTTTTTTTTCTCCTCTCGTCCTTTCCCAACCTGTTCTTGACTTTTTTATTTTCTAGTTTCTGTATTTTCTGACCTGTGTGTATGCGCTGAACACATGGCTCTGTACTTCATCCATCGAGTCCATCCCATAAGCCACGGTTCCAAGATGGAGACGCCTGAACACCATTTCATTTTGGGTAAGGGTGCCTGGTAAAAAGAAAAGAACAGAGTTAGTACATGTTTTCTATTTTCTATTTCCAGACCAAGAGTTCTACATTTCACAAAGTATGAACCTTAAATTGGGTTATTTTTTGAGTTTTTTCATCAGATCATTTTAAAAATCATAAGAAAACACAACACTGAAGTCGGATTCTTATTCAACAATTTGTTAAAAGGACTTTATCACAGCTTTTTAGGGCGCTTAATCTTATCCAGATCATTTCCAAATCAAAATATATGAAGCTTGAATTTCTCAAATTCCAGCACCTTATTCTTTAAAATAAACTTTGTGAGCTCCGATACCTTTCTTGTGTTTGTAAAAACATAAATACTTGTTTTAATGCTTTGTCACCTGAGCAATCTAAAACTTAAAAAACAAAATTCTTTTGTCTGAAATATTACATTTAAACCCTAAAGCGACACAAGAAAGATAAATAATGTAACTTTTACAAAATTAAATAGACATTGCTGTCGAAATGTAATTTTCTATTCTTAACTGATTTTTCATGCCTATCTCAATTGTGTTACAGTTCAAGTGTCATTTCTGTGTAGAAATGACAAAAAAGCATTTCTACACAGGAAGCCAAGTCAAATTGATCCTTGGGATTTTTGATGGCTTTAGATTAACAAACAAGTTATCTGAAGCAGATTTTGCAGCTGACATGTGGTAACTGAAAGCCAGAAGCCCTTGACACGACACACAACCTCTGAATCCTCACGCTTACTTTAAAAGCATTTTCTGCTAGTATATCAAAAAGACTTGAGGGGCCATGCACATACATTAGCCTGACCCGCGGACCCTGCTGGCCTAATCGCGCTCTGGACGTGGAAATGGCCGATCATTTTATTGGCCATGAGGGCTGTAAATCTGACGTACAACACCTCACGCCTGAGGAAGTGCAGTGGTAAAGGCTGCTGGGCTGTAAATGTGTGTATGGATGAGAGACTTTGGGGTCTCGTTTTATGGTTTAAGGTTTCAATAGGTAGCAGAAACCCCACCACAGAGCATCGCCCCCAGGGAAGGAAAACACTAAACTCATTTACCATAAGCTCCCATTCTAGAGCTCGACTTGTTGGCCTCAGTAAATCTTTTGCTGAGAGAACAAAGAGTATGTAGTGCAGTGGAACCTGTTTTGTCAGTAAGCAGGTAGGAGATCCGTCCGAGCTGCTCCGGTATGGTGCTGGCCCTCACCACCGTCCCTGGAATCTTGGAGTCTTTTTTGATCATCCAGCTGAAAACCATCTTTCCCATGTCCAGGTTAACGCGCAAACTGTATTAAAAAAAATGTTAAAAAAGGATGATAAGCTTATTATAAAACCACTAAATTACATAAAGAATATTTCAGATAATATTATTTTGGACCTGATGGGCACAATGTGGGAGAAGAGGAGTAAGAAGCGGAAGATCTGGAGGTACCAACGGCCAGCAAAGTGCTGAAGGGCCACCATGACCAGTGACACAACGACGAGCGCCCCAAACAAGATCTTGGTCAAACAGTTCACCTCCAGGTCAAACAAACCCACCTGACAGGAGAAAAAGAAACAAACTTTAAGGATCATAAAAAAACTTATGCATCTGTAAAGCAGTGTTTTGTAAAGGTATCCATAATCCTGAAACTTTGTTTCCATTTTGATATGTTACAACCACAAACTTTATTTTACTTCATAGATTAAAGCAAGTTTAGCATTGTTGTGAAGTGAAAGAAGCATGATAAGTTTTAAGAATGTTTGTGGTTGCAATGTGAGAAAAAGCTCAAGGGGTGTGAAAACTTAAATGCAGACTTAAATGCAGTTCTAAGTCTGTAATTGACAGTCGGAATATCAGTAAGGTTTATAAGTTGTTCTCAAGTCGTACTCCACTTATGGCACCCTACTGTACCTTGTGTCGCGGGTTGGAGGTGTTCATGACGCTCCGCAGCTCCTTGCCTGTGTAAATCACAACCCCCACCACCGTGCCTGGGGTGAGGGGAGACAAAAAGGCCAAAAAGTGCCCCAGGTCAGTAGACTAAAGCTCCAGCATCAACCATAATATGTCAGAAAGATGCTTTCCAGACCTATAATCCTGACATGAATAGACTTTTCTAAAATGAAGAAAGTCAGATTTCCAATTGCATAATGGGTAACACATGTTAAAGCGGGTTAAGGAGGATTTACTCTCCTGCAGGAGAGAAAAAAAACACTTTTAACAATTCTACTTAAGTTTCACTGAGCGATTTATAAATGAACAAAGCTCTGTCTCAGTAATTTTTCACAAAATATCAGATCAACAGTCCCAGAAGTAGCAAGTTAATTTCCTGAAAAACAGTTTTATTGGTGTAATATGAGTCAGACATTTACCAGAAGCAACAACTGTGCTGGCCCACAGGGTATTCTCAATGCTGAGACTTTCGTTAACTGGGGGGTCTCCATCTTCCTGGAAAGGTTCAGCAAAAAATGGTGAGGGAATACTCAAGTCATTCTAAAATATAAAACAAAGAGCTTACAAAAACATCTTCAGTAATGCTCTTCTTTACTTTAATTTATGGTTCACAAAAGATAACAAAAATAGATGACAAATGGAATTAAACTAACAAATAAAATCCTATTCTACTTTTATAATGCAATTGAACTGTAACAAAGCTTTATTAAGATTTTGTAAAAATCCCAGACTCAACTCAATTCCTATAGATTCCTCTAAAAGGGTGTATTGACTGCTGCAGTTCCCTGTGTGTTTGTGTCATGTGACCAGACAGAAGCAGATATTTTTAAGTTTTATGAAGTAGGTCAATACCTTTATCTTTAAGTGTTGTCTGCACAAAATTAACTCCAACCAAATATATCTTGAGTAGATCTATTAATAACTCGTATCAAATCAAAGCATAACAAGCTAGCATTAGCACAACACTTCAGCAGGCTGCTTAGGATAAAAAACATTATCAGTAGGAGCAAGATGTGAGTTTACCAGTACACTTCTGCTGACCTGCTAATGAACTAATATTGGAGCAAAGTTTTCATTTAGCACTTTAGAGGTTTTGCTAACTTTGAAAATGTTAAGCGCACTTTGCTAAATTAATTTTAAAGCATTAATTTACAACTTCTGATCTGTTAAAAAAAAATCCCTTCCTAAAACTCAAACTCTAAAGGTAGGATGTGCAGTAATAATTTAATCCTAATGAGTCTGATACACTATGTTGTAACATATATTGTGTCACTGACACAATGCTGGATATCAACATGGTTGAATTCATGCTTTAGCATTAGCTTCCGTTAAATGCCATGTTTGTATAAAAATCTTACATTAGCGGAAATAATGTTTGTGATTAGTGCTTTAAAGTTAGTTTAGCTAACAGTCCCCACCACAGGAGTTTACTAAAGGATGGAACTATATCTGTCAAGTCACAAAATGTTTATTGATCCATTAGGTAAAAAGAGATTAAATTAAAATTGTTAGAGTGACTAATATCTAAATAAAATTACAATCAAGTAAGCAAACATTAAGAACAGACTTACCCTGGTGAAAGTTCCAATAAAGTTATGAATATCAATGTTTGGTTCTTCTGCATACACAAACGATCTGATCTGAAGAAGGTCCTGCGAGAAAACAAAGAAGGTTCAACATCTGAAGACAGTTTGACTCGTGCCTTATTTTCTATTTTACACTCCTGCTAAACTTGCTTAAATATATGGAGACAAAAAAAAAATAGCAAAAATGTCCAACGTATTTTTCTAAAGACTGTGTACCGAATTGATCAAACAACAAAACTACTTCAATTTCCAGCAACACTAATTAGCCTTTTACAATTTGATCAAAAGTGATCATTATCACTTTCAAGCTATCATGATGTGAGTAAGCACCATCAGGCCAGAGCTGATATCTAAAAGGAAAATGTCTATAAAATCATCTGTTTCTAGAATTACCTGCAACTCACCAAAACCAAGCTTGCTTCGACTATTTTCAGAATTGAAAAATCTTGAGTCAAACACTGAAAACCTTCCTGTAAGTAAAGGCCTGAGGTGAGTCCGGGCTTTTAGTTATGGGGTCATTTGAAGAGCCAGCCATCCTACTCTTGACCCAAATGACCACTCTTGTTGTAATGACAGACCTGCTGCTGCACTGAGAAAACAATCTGGATTCACAATGAGTCCTGTGTTCATCAGCTAGGTAAGGACGAGACTAAACAAAGGCATAATCCTCGACTTTTTCTCCAGTGTTCTTCTCACTCACTGCGGCAGTTGGCAGCCTCTGCGTGCAGGCCACAGGGAGGCGCAGTTTCCAGTCTGTCTCTCCATCCAGCTGGTCAGTTCGCAGGAAGCAGGATCCTGGAAGAGATGCAATATTAAACAAACTCACCTCTAGAGGGCGACCATACATAGACATTTAGTCAAAGCAGAAATATCTCTGGCCTCACTTTACAAGAAAAACTACTGAAAAAACTCCACACTGACCAAATCTCATATTGATTATTAACTTTCAAGATGCAAACTTATAAATAATATAATTCTTGCACCAGTTAAGTGTGAGAGCTACCCATTATTATTGGCAGGGAAAGGAAAGGCATCCAGAACCCATCCCCCTCCTCTAACATGCATGCGTCATCCTGCCCAAAACTCTCAACCATGGCTTAGGCCCTTCATAATTGACCTAACGGCCTCCACATGGAAGAGAGATAACCAGCAACTATTTCCAGTAAAACAAAGTTTGTTTTTTCCTGGAACAGGAAGATGCAACAGACATGAAGCCCTTCAAACAGAGCCAGTTAGCTTCGTCAGAAGAAAAAGAATACAGATTGTGTGCCGCAAGTGTTTTTTTTTTTTTGTTTTTTTTTTTTAAATAAAGAATGTTTTGTCCTTCAGTACATTTGTCATCACTGACGGAGCTTGTTCTTATCCATATTTGATTATTCAGATGAGCCGGTGACGCATCCTCCTCGCCTGACTCTTGTTGTCTGTTTGCATTTCATCTTGTGCATCCCTTGATTTTCCTTTTCATTACCTCCTCATTTGAAAGACAAAAATTAAGTGAGGCAAGACATTGCAGATGGTACATTGTTTTGTCTAGTTGGCCCATTACTTTATCAACCTACTAAAAATTCAGTAAGACTTTAGCTCCATTTAGGCTTCCTGTCGTGCCTCCAGGTTAATCCTGGCACCTCTGTACCTTTTTTTTTTTTTTTAAACACATCATTTCCCAGTCCAGACAGCTAAGTCGGGGTGTTGTGGCTAACTGGTAGGATGACCAGCAGATGTTTACCATTTCTCTCAGAAGTCCTCAGAAAGATCATGTCAGCGGGGACACGTTGGTTCTAGAAAGAAAGGCAGAAAGAAAAACAAGAATTCAATATCACTTTACTTTTTCTTCTCCATCCCTCCACTTTTCCCTTTAACTAAAGACAAACAAGACTTTAAGCTCTGCGTGTGCCACATTAGCAACAGACAGTCAGTCATAAGTCTTCCAGAAAAATCACCCTTCACTCAGCCTTTTACACTACACACAATAGGTTCATCTGGACTGCTTTGTCAAACAATTCAGGAGTTGGATTACAATTTTAAATGTTACATATGCCAAAAAAAACAAACTACAAAATGTTTCAGTATGTTCAATGTCAGACTTCATTATGGTGAAAATTTAAAACCCTAAATTAATTAATTCTTGGCTGATCTTTGCTTCCCAATCTTCTAAAGGTTGTCACTGTTGCTGGTACAACTTATTCCTTCCACTTAACTTTACATCATAAAGCTTGGATACAACACTCTTCAGCAATAACCTCTTTCTGGACGGGACCTCTTTGCTGGACAACTGTCAAATTTATAGCTGGGTTTCCATTAGAAAAGCTTTGTGAATATTACACTTCTGTCAAAAAAAAAACACAATTTCACAATAGAGGTGTTTCCATTAAATAAGAAACTTCAACTACTTCCTGTTGTCTTTTTCTTTATGGTTTGCGCCAGTGGCAACATCCGGTTGTTGATCATGTGACTCGTGATGCAAAAAAAGAGTTTCCATTAGAGTTTTGCGAAATAAACAGGCAGCATAAAACACCTCATCCTATCACCAAAACCTTTAATCAAAAAACAAAAGTTTTTTCAAAATTGCAGTATTTCCATTGAGCAAATTAATTTTCAAAATATCCGCAGGCTACTCAGATGTCTGAGGACAAATTTCTTTCAACAACGCTTATTAATTTACTATAATCACAAGGTTTGCCGTTTTGACACCATATTGACTTCCAAATCATAGGTGATGTTTCTCAATCTACAAATTGAAATAACTGAATTAAAAGACTTGGAATGGAAGCTAGTTGAGAGAACCCTTTTCTGACGCTTTGGCAAAAAGAAAACAAATCATAAATGATGTCCGAAATAAAATAAAAAACTAAGAAATTAACATCAATCTAACTAAATTGAATTTGTACTCAAACCTCATTAGAGCCATTTTAGGTTCACATCTCTTATGTAAGTATTAAGATTTGACAGGCTGGGGCTCAGAATTGATCACAAGATTACAAAATCTTTACTAACTCCTTCCCCTTCAGTCACCAGTGGGGCGCAGATGATTAACAACCCGGCTTGTTATTGGCCGTCACATAAACGGTGACTCAACGGTCCTGATGGGCCCCAACTATTCACAGATGTTCATCCAAACCTTCAACAAACAATCTCCAACAAACCTTCTCCACGATTATGAGGTCACCCACTTGAATGCCACTGCTTTTAACTTTCACTGTGCCTGTAAAGCAGAACAAAAGTAAGAGGAGGAAGTTTATTATATACAGCAACACCTTGAAAGTCTGCAGATTGGTCTGCAGATTGGTTTTACTTTATCAAATATCATTCAGACATGAAAGTATCCTCTGGGTGAACTGGTGTCCTGCATGCCAAAGAAGCTCTCCATGCAGATTTGAAAGAATGTTGTGTGGGGGGGGTTGAGCCTTTTTCTCTCATTCCACTTGGAATGAACAGGCAAAATTGTTTGGAGGAGATCACTGACCCTTGAACCGTGCTGTGACCTCTTGGCTTTGCATATGTAAGACATTAAAGTGCATTAATATTGTTATGCATTTGGACTCGCAGGACTTCACATGAGTGCTTTGAACATTAAAAACAACAAAAAAAACCTGATAAAAAAGTACCGCTTTAATAAAATTTCATTTTTTATATATATCTTGCATCTATTCATGTTCCTAAACTTTGGATTTAACGAAACTTGGAAAAATCTCAACAATGTTTCTTCCTGTGTTAACAAAGTACTGACACCATAAAATTTCTATAAAACCACAAATTATGCGCAGGGGTTGCCATCATGGAGGCAACCAGTCATTGTGTTTATGGCTAAAACAAGCTGCCACATCAAAGGGGCAAAGTGATGGAAACCACAAGAGGTCCCCTGCTTTTTATTGCTGCTACCACTTTATTCCAAGGCCCCTTATGTACACTTTTAAATCTCTGCTTTGAATTACCCACCATTTCCCCTAGCCCCAATAAGTTTTAATAGGACCAACCTCCTACAGTTAGTGGAAGGCACTGATCCAGGGGAACAAATAACAGACAGATATCAGCACAGACAAACATAAGCTGAGCTGTTTAGGCTTCCTTCTCACCTCTTTTAGAAAGCTTGCTGTAAACTTGAGAGTTTACTTCTTTGTCCCGAAGGTAGCACCTTATCTCTTCAATTGCCTCCCTCGTGATGGTGATAAACAAAACAAGACCCTGGACAGGAGAGGGAAATGCCACAATTAGAGGGAGAATAAACTTTTTTTTTTCAAAATTCAATGAAGAGCAGAGCAGCTTAAACAATATAAACTAACCAGAAAAATGCAGCAAACACAAATAATGTGTGAGGAAATGAAGTGGAGGGACTACAATGATTAACATTTGTTGGAATGCAACATACCAAAGGGACCCAGTAGGTGTGGAGGGCACCTAGGCGCAACTCCTCGACAAATTGAGAGCAGGCCAGTAGCAAAAAGTACAAGTTAAAGAAGTACTTAAACTGATTAAACAGCACCTGAGGACACAGAGCAGAGAGAAGGAACCGTGTGAAACACTTAACATCTACTAAATCACAGTCGCTTCTTTTGTCACTGCAGACGCTTGAATTTTTTCACAAGAATCTTAAAAACCTCAGCTTCAGAATCATAGTGAGAAATATTTACTTGCTTACTTGAAACATTACAAAAACTAGTCAAATTCTACTCCAAAATACCATAATCTCTCTTATTAAAAAGTGACTTTTTTCCTTCCTTTTTAAAAAGATTTCCACAGCATGTTTTACAATCAGGCTTTTCCTGGCGATGCCAATTTAATTTGAGCTCTGACTTGTAGTAGAGAATAGGCATGCTGTGGGTTCTTTGATAGCGGTAGTAGCTTTGAACACAACAGAAGATGGTGAAGATTTATGCATCAATTTCATTTTCAAAATTGGGTTAAAATAAAAAGCTGTTGGTTTGTTGTTTGTTTAGACTTAAACTGAAAAATGTCACTTTTGTTTATAGTACGTTGTAGTTGTGAATTTGTTTGTTTAGATTGATTAGTATTTGACCAATCACAGATGAGTAACAATGGAAGGATAAGTGGTCTATTCCATTCTCCAGCTGGAAATCGGTTACTCTACTTATGCAATTGTACCTCAAAATGCTTACATTAGTAAATTAAAGTAATGAGGTCTAACCCTTTATTCCAGTCATGTGACACTTTCAAAATAAATCTATAAATATGTCAAAGACGTACATATTATAAAGAATTCTAATTTAAAATATGTCCCAAAGTTGCTCTCACACTTTTCAACTTCTGGCCCACGAAATAAAGCAGCAGAGACCCATCACTCAAACCCACTGGTTGATTAAGCCACTGTGTCAATAAAACAGAAGTATAATGGCAGCAAAAACAGCATGAATAGCCAATAAATGACTTTTATATATTTGTAAGAAGGTTTTTTTTTTTCTTGTCTGGTTCCCTAAGTGAACTGAATTAGTTGAATACGACTTCATATCCAGACATAATAGCAGAAATCAAAACAACAATATTAGTAATTTAGTAGCAATATGCATCTAAATGTGTTTAATTTTCCACATTTTCACAGATTTTGAACCAGATCATGCTCTTTGTGGGTTGATAAGCATGTAGCAATCTGGAAATATCTGCATTTCATCCCCCAGTGTGTGATCCTAAATTTAACACACAGACTCCAGCTTTGCCCACTTTCATTACCACCTCTGTGCAAGATTACAACTAGGAGAAAACTTGTGCCTTCATGCTGCTGCTTCATGGCATTTCCAGAGATGTTGACTGGTAGAGCCGGCAGCGCAGCAACCAGCATAAAGCTTGCCATATTTTCCGGAGGAAACAACATCTTGACATGAGACAGAGTAAACAAAAAAGCATCTTGATTTGCAATGCAAAAACTTCTTGCTCTTGTCTCTTGCTTCCCAAACAAATCTGAGCTACTTTCAATTTCAGTCGGCATTAACACACAGAAAAAAAATATCTTAAGACAACTTGATGCCCAGAAAGCAAATGAGAATATGCAAATCAGGGAAGGAAAATGCCATAATCCAAAACACAGCTCATAGACTTAGACATAGGAGTCCAAGTCCACATGTCCAAATATGGCTAATGCAAACTAATAGGCCTCTCTATCAACACCAGGTGTTTGCTAAAGGAGGATTTATTGAGCTTTCCTCTGAGAAAACTACATGCAACACAAACGCTGCACTCAAGTTTATTATTTAAATGACAATTAATTAAAAACAGAACAAGAGATTAAAGGTTTAGTGCAGTCTTAATGAAAAATTCTTATTTTAGGTTTTATCTATCTAAACTGGAGCGTAAGCTAAGCCATGACTACAGAGTTAACTACCAGCTGTACTAGGCGACATAAAGATTCAACCATTATTCTTTGCAGCATTACTAAATATTTTACAGGTCCTAAAAAGGTTTAAGAGTTATCTTCATAGGTATTTAAAAATCCTGAAACACTGAAAATAAAAAATAATCATACATCTGCTGCTCTGATGTGACCAAAGTGAGCATATGAGTGGCTGAAATGTCCAGTAAAATCTCCAAGAAAAGCTAAAAAAAGATGGAGCACATTTAAGGACTACAAATTCTTTTAAAACATGTCCAACAAGTTGACAGTAAACTCATGTCTGCCTGAAGGAGGTGGGCGAGTTAAAACAGAGGAAAGGTGAAGAGGCGACCTTTGACTGACACTAACCCCTGGAAGGAAGGTGAAGAAGTTGTACTTCTGGTTGTTAATGACATTCTTTGGGTACCGCTGGTCCCTCTTCTCTGGGTGGCCGAGCCACACGGTGCGGGGACGGAAGTCCCCCATGCCGCAGCAACTTGACCATGGGCAGCATCTGAAAGCAACAAGAGAGGGAGGAAAAGACATGATATATATATTTTTAAAAAGCAATCTTCCACACTTATCGCAATCTCTCCCTGAAAAAATAAGAAAAATCTGATCTTTAATTTCAGAAAATTTTCTCAGTGGAGGAAAGAATTCAGAAAAGAAACAATCATTGCCTGCTGTTCGTAAAATTCTCGTCAGCAAATAGGAGAGCTCTTAGACTTTTCCTGTAACATTTCACAAGGTCACAGCACAAAGAAAGGGATCTTTGATCAATCTACTTTCTACAGTCTCCTTAGAATGTCCGGAGTCCTGCATTATTTTAATCAATTCAAAAATACTTTATTAATTCAAAAGGCAACTACTGATGGTTGTGGTCAAGAAGGATTTCCTGTAGCAGCCTGTATTACAATGAGTCTAGAGAAACCTCTGGTTGAAGAAACTGTTGTTGTTTAACAGTCTGATGAAGATAATGTTCAAGATTGTTCATGTTCCTTTTCATTTCATGAAGAATTCTTCTTTGCACAATCACCTCTAATAATATTACCTCTTATGCTAACTTAACTTAAAGGTTTGCTTTTGAATTTAGATATGTAGACAGAGATGGTTATGAAGACGGTTGATTAAGAGAATTTCTTTTATTTTTTCCACATGTTCCTCCCTTGTTTTATGTCAGACCTAACTAAAGTGTTTGTTGCAGAAAAGCTCATCTCATCTGACCAAACATACGGTTCATGTTAAAGTCTCAGTAACGTTTAGTCAACTCTGCATATTTACTTTGGTGACGATAGGACAGAAAAGGTTTTTTCCTGTCCTGACTCAAAGAACCAGCTATTATGTAAATAGGATCTAAAGGTTCCTTTGAAAACTGTGTTAAAGTGACTGAAAAGAGGAAACAACATTTTAGTACAGCCACATTTTGTAATTATTTGAAAAATGTTAACACCCATCCCATTAAACCAATGAGGTCAAACTGATATGACTGAATTATGACACTGAAAGATTCAACCATTTCAAAACGCTCCTCGTTCTGGTTCCATAAAACTCTACTCAAGAGATGATTGTAAATGAAAAGTAGGATTTTCTTACAACCACCGTTTATGGGGTAAGTTTTTACTGCTTGTAATTTGTTTTGACCCCTGAAAACACAGCAGTTTTGTTAATAATAGCCCAACAAAACAACTCTGGTTCCAGGAAAAGGGTCCTGCAGTTGAAACACACCTATAAGTCCTTGTCCGGTCCTTGCGGTCAATAGTTAGGAAAAACAAGTTTCTGTGCCACATCATATTTCTTCCCCAGGGAAAACAGGAAACCAGGGATTACTTCTCAGAAGTTTCTGAATGTTTCCCTGGGAGATTTGGTTAACTAATACAAAAATTTATTTATTTTTAGGCTAACAAACTTGGAAGTGTTCACATCATCATTTACAATTCAGAGAAACTCTCACCGTAAATGCTCCACTGTTTGTAATATGTACCTTATTCCACCCGGACACATGGAGAAGGAGCAGCACTGAACAGAGCTAAGAGCCATGTAAATAAATATTAACCTTATCTCAGAAGTAAGGTCATTTCCAACACTATCACAACAAAGATTATGACCCGAGCTTGCAAGTCTTAGTTGAAGTAACATCTTGTGAGATATCAGACTATAAAATATGAATGACTGTGATGCACTGCGATGTAGCTCTTAATCTTAAAGTACTGACAAATTTTCTACCAAATGTTTAGCAAATAAAGGCTATGTGCAGAGGTGTGAACCAATTTACATGCCAACCGATTTATTAGTGCCGATTTCCTTTATTTCATATCTGCCTTGCCAAAGGTCTAAAAATCAATCACTGTCCTCTTTGGCTCTGCAGTGAGAGAAGTTTGACTGACAGACACCTGGTCATGTCTGCACATGTTTAGTTAACAATGGTCACTCCACTGTTGTCAATTCAGTGAGTTTCTTGCTATATTTAGCAACATTTCAGACAAGAACAAAATCCGATTTTGATTTCAATCAAAATTGGAATCTGCAGGTCAGGCTTTTTAAAGATCTGTAATCGGTGATCAGCCAGAAAAATGCAATTAATGTTATGAAATGCTAACATTCCAAAAGGAGAAACAGAACAAGTTGAGCATCACATCTAAAGATGTTAAACATTCCTATGAAATGCTTTTTTTTCAGGAAATCATTGAAATCCTTGCCTAACTAACCTAAAGTTTAAGTCATAAGCCAGACTTTTTCTTTTGAAGAAGTCTAGGTTTCTTCCTGTTAAAAGGGAATCTTTTCTCTCCACTCTCTCTACATGCATGCTCAGTATGAGGGATTGCAACCAATGACAAAACACAATTGTCCCGTCGCTACAAATTCATCCAGGAGTGAGTGCGGCAAGTCAGTGGATTCATGCAATCTGATGGGTTTCCTTAGAAAATGTTTTGACCAGTCAGAATAAACTGAAATTGAATCCATCATTTAATAAAAATTTTTTAGTGCCTCGAAAACTGAATTGAAATGTATTATAACCTACAATGCTGTATTGCCTCACCAACACTTTTGATAATAGTTACTCTATGTTTGTCAATGTATCATAACAAAACAAGGCCATAAACTCCCTGAAACTGAATTTACAGATAACAGCTTATAATAAATAACTTAAACATATACACAGAAAAACAAATAATTTAAAGCTTCATTTGAATGACAGTCAGTATTCAAGTGGAGAACTGGCTTCTTTGTTGTGTACTTATCACCATGCTAGGACACATTTTATCACATCAACAAAATTCTGCTGTTAAAAGATAAACTTACAATCAGTTAGCAGGATGACTCACTGGCTAAACTCTTAACTGTCCCCTTCAAAACACTTGCATGTCCATGAGGACCAAGAGTGTCATCATGATAGTTAAGAGGTTAAAACAATGCCTTTACCAGGTGTAACATGTAGCTTTTACAGAAGTTACTGCAGATAGAGATAGATGGGCAGTTTCAAAATGGAGTCAACACGTTTGTCGAGCAGAGCAGCTCTGACTGCATTGTTTAGCACATGAATGAGGACAAATCACACATTACAGGACAAACGGCACTGATAGTGAAAAATAAACTGTAAGAGAGAGTTGAAAAGCTGATTTTTGGCAGTCATCAAACTGTTAGGCAAGAACAGTCTTTGATCAGAGTTTTACTTACAATGGCTGTAAGACTGACCGTTACAGGAAGTCCTTTCTGTCCACCACCACCATCATCTACAACTGTTTGAAGAAACTTCGATAATATGAGTTACAATATTTAATTTCATTTTGCATTTTTTAACTGAATTAAATAATCTTTATGTTTTAGATGACAGACACATCATATAGTGACTTCTACTAATTCACAGTCTTCAGATTTATGTCTATATTCTGTTGGAGTTTATGTTATTTTACCATTTGGGTTTTTAAAGTATTTCATAGTACATGTCCTGCATTTATGAGTTACCCACATAGGGGTGGCCAAGGCAAAAATCATAGTTTAAGGTTGTTTCTATGCTGAATGTCAACATCAAGAAATCAGGAAAGCCAAAAGCAGATATTCCATATATCAAATATGAAGCAAGGGCCTATCATTTAAGGTTAATATTAGGTCAAAAAGGACTGAATTTATTGAGTATTATTAGATTTGTGTCCTTTAAGAAATACAAAATGGCAAGAAAGCTGAAAAATAAGAAACTCTTCATACATGTTTACAAATGGAAAACGATCAAATGCTTTTTTTTTATGTTCAAAGCACCTCATTTCTTTTTCGCTCTACAAATAAAAGCTGATTTTGAAAAATTGTGGAAAATATCAGCCTAACATATTGACACCATGGTAAACCTCCCCGTCATTGTTTGTGTGGGTAGCTAGCCTGATGCACCAGGCTGAACAAGCCTTTTCATTTACAGATCAGCCATTCACTGAATTAATACAAAGTCTTTGTATTTTCAGATTAATTCACAGATATACATCACCATGACAGCCTCATCAGTCTGTGGGAAGCATGTCAGCACTGCCTCCTGCTTCTCCATCATCAGTAATGGGGCCTGCCCTTTTTAGATTAGCTACAACAATGAATAATCTGATAAAGAATAGCTCTGATGAATTGTGAACTGAAGACTATTTTTTAACGAATTATTCCTGTTTTTTGCTCTTTAGCAAGTCTGAAGTGATGTTAGCTAAGCAAATATTGACATAGGCGTCAAATGCACTTGCTACAAGCGCTGCACCCCGGAACAAGGATGTCTCTCATGGAGCTTAGCTAACGCTAGCTGTTAAAGTGCAACAATGAATAGCGACATGTTAAATGTAAGCATGAATGACTCTTTTAGCCATTTTAAACCACTAAAAGACAAGAAAAACTAGCATAGATTCAGATAGGTCTCGGACACAATGTCAACGCGGAGGTGTAAACAATTTACGGTACAACAGCAGAACCCGACAAGTAAAAAAAAGAAAAAAAACCCCATAACATTAACATTACGGAGCTGTCCAACGCCCTTACCCATTCCTGTTTTTACTGTCGTGTCTCTTCTGTCGCCGCACCGGTTGAAGGGGGATACTGTCGGTCATTCCTGCGGCTTCCCGGTAGCGGGTAGGCGCTGGAAGAAGTCAACCTGGTTGTAGCGGTTCTAGCCTGGGCGGAGGCTGCTAGCTGTCACTCAGGACACCGCGTAGGGTGGCGGTGCTGGGGATAGAGACAGCCCGGATGTTTGGGGACAAACAACCGGGCGGACAGAGGACGTAACTATATTTATAATGCTATTTTAACATGATTAGCTTATAAAGAATAAACAAACACAAACTAGTAACTTATACTGGTTAGTATTTTTTATGTTTTATGTTTTTATGTTGTTTTTGTTAAAAAATAAAGACTACCTCACTTTGGATACATCTTTGTGAAACATGGTAGTGGCAGCATCAATGGTGGCCGGCCACTGATGTTTTCAAGCCTTTATTTCTGTTAATTATGCCTTTTCTGATTACGGTAATGAAAGCATGGCATTTAAGAGTTGAATATTACATCCTATAAAAAAAAAAGCATAAAACATGCTTCAATGTGGCCTTAATGTAAGAATAATATCTGCTTAAAAGTTGCTATTTTCTAAAGGTACTTTTAATCTGTCAAACAAGCCTCACTGGAACACATATTCTAATTTATTGAAAAAGACTGTAAAGGCAGAGCTACAGTTAAATGGTTTAGAAGACAGTTATTAAATTCCTACCTGGACCAGGATGGCTGCAGATGTTAATTCATTCAATAAAATAAAGAAATGACTAAGATTGCAAGAAAAAACATAATTGAAAGAAAGTCATAAAAAGTCTAGCTGACAATTTGCTGTGTAAAAAATAGGCTTCAGAATCAAACTTTTTGCCAAACATAAACATTTTTAACACTGTTGTCTCCCAAAGGTAAATAGTTGTGTCAGTTTCAAAATGACACAACAATGATGAAAGAAGATGGTCAAAATTAATAAGGTTATTAAAATGTGAAATAGTGCCCCTTGGAAGAAAACCTGTTACAGGCTAAAAAAATAAAGAAAACAAGACATGAGACTGTCAGTGTTCACCTTCCAGTGATATAAAAGCCCTAAACATGGAGTCAGAGGTATCATGAAAGGATTTAGTTCAAAATGTACACTAAATTCAAATAATGCTTTGGAATTTCTGTTCACAAATTCTTTCTGCACTATTGGACTGAGCTTAACATGTCATGCAGAGAAGAATGGGCAACATTCCCTGTATGTGTGTAAATAGACATGCAGCTGTAAAAGTTAAACTCTTCTGACTCAGAGACCTTCAACTATGGATAATTTTCATTCCTCTTCATAATTGTACACTGCTTTGTGTTAGTTCAACACATAAAATTACATTTGTGGGTGTAACATGACAAAATGTGAACAAAGTTAGAGGATGAATATTCTGTAATTGAAAATTCCTAGAATATGTCGGTGGATTAATAGTAAGTGAAAAGTTACTATGGCAAAGTTTCAATATTCAGTGATCACAAGGCTTCCCATAACTCACCTGGATCTGTGACCTGAAGGTGGCTGGGTGTGTTGAACCCCTCAGCATTAATTATAAATCCACAAAGCAACAGGTGCAAACATTTATTAATGTAAATCAAACATTGGGTGGTTGTACACTTTTGTTGCAAAATGCACCATTTGTATAATGAGTAATGCCTACAATAATTAAATTTGCATGCCACCACTTTGGCCTCAGTGTTGCAACATTTGCAGAGGTGAACTAGTCTTTGTTATCATGATTTAGGAAGCCACCACTATGGAAATCAGCCTTGGCTTTCATGATTCCATCCTGTATAGTGTTTCAACTATGCATGACACCTGGTCATTCTTCATCTTATGTGTACTTTTCTTTACACATCATGGTTGACTTTTTTTTTTAAACAAGGCTTTGCAATCTGTATTGCCCATGTCAAAAACAGCAATCCATCTCCCAAAAGCAAGATATACAGTAAACGGAAAATTTCTTCAGCTCTTGACATCTGAACTGATTTGGTGTTTGTACAGACTACATCATTTCTAAAGTCTCCCTTCCTGTAAGCGCTCTCCACAAGAATTGCTTGGTTCCTTTAAGGTCAATTATGCAAATGATTGCCTCATTTAAAACTGGAGAGGAAGTGGCCAATGTACAGTTGACACAAAATGGATTGCATGCTTCGGTTGTGGATGCAAATGGGTTTTCGTTGAGAATGCAAAATGCCACTGGATTAATGATGGTGGGAAATGAGAATTAGGAGAAAGAATTTCACTATAGAGTCTGCTGAAGGTGAGTTGATGTAAATTAGGGATTTATGTGAATGTTGGACATTGTTGGAGTCAAAAATTAACCTAAAGCTCAGCTGAATTCTTGTGCTTGCATGGCAAACTAGAAAAGTAACTACAACCCAGGTTAGCTAGTTTTGGAAAAAAAGATGACAGAAAAAGTGTCAAAAAAAGTCACCCTGATTTTATTCTTCAAAAATCAGAAAACATTTAGATCAAAGAAACTGAAAGAAAAACACACATTTACACTGTAAACAGGACCAAATTGGCTCCACGTTGCTTGAACTGTGGAAGCAACTTGAGAACAGGTTTGACTTGGTTTACTTAAAGAAAGGCACAACTTGGCAAATGCATATCGATAAAGGAATGAACAGCAGGAGCCTACAAAGTACTCGGACCAGGCTGAGTTGTGTAAAGTGTCCAGTGATACATTCATTACTGTTCAACTCAGCAGGGTGAGAGTGAAGATTTCCATAGCATACACAGAAAGAAAATATACAGAACGTTGCATTGAGTGTGAGGGGCACTGAGGGACAACGAATATCGAAATGAGGTAGAAACTTTTACCCCTAAACTCAAGCATTTCGTATCATAAATAAATAAATTCTGCTACAAACTGATAAGACCAAAGAAGAAAAGAGGAAATATTGACCGTTAGTTTGGATCATTGCAGAAAGAAAGGTCAACAAAAATGACAATTTGTCACCTCTTCATTCAATTACAAGCGCAGTGAAATGTATAAGCAGAACCTGAAATAAAGTGCAGGCATGACAACACTATGCGTAAGACGGCCTTCTGAGCTCAGCCTACTAAATGTGCCAATGTAACTTTCAGAGACGAGTATGTGGGTGAAAACCAACTTGAGTAAACTATGAAAATATTATGAAATGTATGCCACACTACACCGGGAAACACCATTTCTTTCAGTCCAAGAGTATTTGTAATAATCCAACAGTGCCTTAAAATGCCGGTTTAATTCAGATCAGATCAGGCACTTGGATATATGAATCAACATCGGTATCTTGGCACCAATACAATAAAAATGCATTTATAATCTACAATCTGAAACTGTAGAAGTTTGACTTTTTTAGATGAAAGCCAATCTGATCAAAGGCCCTTCACAATGAGAAAAAGTTAATGACAATTATCACTAGAAAAATGTACAATGTCGTAAAACCTATGGCACACAACAGAAGGGAAAGTAGTCCTAAATGATACATATAGTTAGCCATAGTATTAATTCTAAACACTGAGACCATGCCCTGCCCGGTCAGACTGGGGTCCTTAAAATTCATGTCCTTTAACTTTTCCTACAAAAGTCGTAATCCTTCAAGAGGTTCTCAAGGAGACAATCTGAGTTAAAGCAAGTTTCAAGTAAGTCATACATTCAAACTTCTGGATAAACAGCAAAACAAATAAAAGTCACATGAGAAAATACCCGCATATGTGTTCATGTAAAATAAAATAAAAAGATCCTACAGTAGTAATAAATCAAGTTAAGGTTAACACTCAAGAATCATTTAGATTAGGAGGGGAGAGAATGTCTAAATTAAATGTAAAAGAAAATAATCTCTCAAGCCAATCCAGATGGAATTCTTCAAGGTTTTTTTTTCTGAACATTGATTGTACCTCATTCAAATATAAAGGGAAACATTTGCAAATTGAAGATGGGTGGGAAGGGATTACCTGCTCATTTTAAAAAAGTCTAATTAACTGCAATTTTGCCCTCCTCCATGAAATGTGGAAACTGTGACTTTGGCACACTTTCTGAACTGTTCTTTTCTATTTCAGCCATTGCACCGGGCAAGCCAGAGTGAGATCCATCCATCTTCAAGAGGCCTCCGGTAGAGCCAATCAGTGGCCCCCCGGCAGGGCTCCCAGGCAGCGGGATGCCACCTCCTTGAATGACAGAAATTTCATTGGTCTTCATGGTCAAGCCACCAGTGAAGGCAGCAGCAGCGTACTGGTTCCAGATAGATGGGTCAAAGCTCATCTGTGGAGCACCCAGCTCTTTGGGTGCCTGTAACATTTCAGGGAGAATCTTAGCCTCAGAGCCCATTGCCATTGCCATTGCCATGGGATTGTCCAGGGAAAGACGCTGGCCACGGCGAGATGAATTGTTCCACATGTGGGTGCCAATATGTACCTTTAAAAAGAGAATAAATAACCTAGTCAAAAGCCGATACCCAAAATTGACCTCAGCAATTCCCACAAACCTTCGAAAGACTTACTTTCAGGTTTCCCTTTGTGGTGAAAGCCCTGCCGCAGATGTTGCAAGCAAATGGCTTCTCCCCAGTATGCGTACGCTCGTGAATCTGTAAAGCACTGGCCGATGAGAAGTTCTTGCCACAGGCGTTACATATATGCTGTTTGGTGGATCTCCGAGGTGCCGTGGAGATAGAGGAGGGTACAGCTGTTCCCGGAGCCATTTGGGAGCTGAATAATCCATGAGGGCCCAGAGAATTTTCAGGTGGAATCTTCATTTCTAGGCTGCCCAAACTTGGAGGAATCTTCATAAAAGGCATGTTGCTGGGAGCTGTGAATGCAAAAGACAGGACAAATTAGATCAATGCACTGTTATTTGACAGCTTTCAACATTTAAACATAGATAAAACTCACCATAGTCCCCATTTGTAAACGGGACACCAGGTTCTTCTTTAATCACTTTGGTATTAAAGCTGCTAGAAGCGGTGAGGTCAAGGGCTCCACTTGACTCGCCTCCATCTTGTGGTCCATCAGGTTCTTGTTTGGTCAGAGCGTGAGTAAATTCATCACCTGCTGACTCAGGGGACTTGCTGCTGATGTTCATTGGGGAAGAGGAGTGAAATGACACGGCTGAGTCAGATATGGCTGGGCTTCGGCCATTCTGATACTCCTGCTCTTTCTGAATTGGCGGCGAGCCTTTGGGTGTTCCCTCGCTTTCTGAAGCGGTGCTGCTCTGTCGTTTCAGGACGAGGGCAGAGGTGAGATTCTTCAGAACATCTAGGCTGGAGAACGGTAAAGGGGCTGCAAGCTTTTGCGGATGTTCTTCAGTGGCAGATGGGAGAGAGTTTAAGGAGTCGGTCAGCTTCTGGGAGTGAAGCTCTGGTTCATGACCTTCCATGGTTCCTTCAACACCACTGTTGTCCACAGACTTCTCCTCTGGTAGGGATGGCTCCATTGCTTCTGTTGCTTCATACTGGCTTTCTGGCATAGGAGTGTTGGGGATTTGCCCGCCCATGTGCATACGAATGTGCTGCTGCAGAACTACAGCATTTGTGAACTTCTTCTGGCAGATGGGACATGAGTGTTGCATTTTGAGTGGAGTGTTGGCTCTATGCACTCCATAGTGAGCCTTGAGGTTACCCTTTGTTGAGAACGCACGGCCACAGATCTTGCACTTGTATGGCCTTTCACCAGTGTGTGTGCGGTAATGCATCTTAAGAGAGCTCTGACAACTGAGCACCCTGTGGCAGATCACACACTCATTGGGATCATTGGTCCTCTTTTCCAGTCCATCAACCATTTGCTGAAGTTTTGCTGTTCCAGAGCTTGATTCTCCTGGAAGGGCACCACCATTCATGTGATGGAATGCACCAAGCATTTCTTTAGCCTCCTTGTGATTTGGATCAAGCCCCGGGTCTCGTACAAACACTGTGGAAACGGATGGGGAACTATCACTCGTTGATGGGGAGGGCTTTTGAGAGAACGGGTCCCTCCCAAAGCCATCAAACATGGGTTTGAATCCTGGTATTGACTGTGGATTGAACCCAGCAGCTGGATGACTTATGACAGGTTTAGTTTCTGTCAGATTTGACTCATCGATGGGCACAGACATACCAAAAGGAATGCCACTGCTGGTGGGGATACTGTCGAGATGCTCTGGTACAGGATGGGGATTCATACTGATGTTAGGATATTTATCTTTATGTCTCTGGAAATGCACTTTGAGGTTTCCTTTGGTTGTAAAGCGGTTTCCACAGATATTACACTTGAAAGGTCTCTCTCCAGTGTGAGAACGGAGGTGAATCTGGAGGGCACTGTCGTTGCCAAAGGTTTTTCCACAGTATTTACATTTGTGCTTGAACAATAATTCCCCATTCTTTGCTTCTGATGGGAGGGTTAGCATCTTTGCTTTCAGCTTTTTAGAAGGGTCAATCCCTGGTTGGATACCATTAAAGTTGCTAGGGAAACTCATGACACCTGGAGACTGGGGCAGCAGTGGTTGTAAACGGCTCCCCAGATCCGGAACACCTTTCAAAATGTCTGTTTTAGAGGCCGACGATCCCAAACCTGCACTCAGAGAGTTAGGAATTCCAGTGGGAAGAGGTAATTTACCTTGCTTTACTGACTCCATGGAAAGGCTCTGACTGCCAGTCCTTTTGCCTATCAGAGCTGCTGCTGCAGACAGCTGTTGAGACAAGTGTGCACCCAGAGCTTTGAGGGGATCCATTGCTGCACCCACTGATGGCTGCAGACCCTGTGGGGTCATCATGGCAACCTGGATTCTAATCTGTTCAGTGAGCTGGATTTGCTGTAACTGCTGTTGCTGAAGGCACACTAGCTGCTCCAAGATGATGGGGATAGCTTGAAAAACATCCTGTGGCAAGGCTTGGGGTGCATTTGAAGAATGCTGGGAGACAGCCACTTTAGTATCAGGCAAGGTGTGAAGAGTGACATTTGAATCCTGGATTTTAGGTGAAGGCTGGAACGCTCTCTCAGGACTATTAGACATCTCTTCTTGATCCTGCTGTGCAGAGTCCTCTGCATTCATGCTCGACTCCTCCTCCGCCCGTTCAAGTTGGTCTGCATTGGAATGATTGCTTGACTGACCATCATCATGGTCACTGTTCAGGCCTTCAGGAGACCCTTGTGAATATTCCTCAGGCACCTCAGTGTAATCTCCCTCTTTCATGATGACAACGTGCTGACTTTTAGTGCAAGTTTTTTCATGCTCGAGAAACTCTGCTTCATCAAAGTATTCTGCACAACACTTTTTGCAGACTTTGATTCCTTCCATCCTTAGCCTTTTTACATCATTTTCTGCATCTTCAGCTTGATCATCTCGAGGAATACCTTTAAGTAGAAAACATGAGATTTACATGAATGCACTTTATATAGCCTTGTTTGATAACTAAACAAATTTTCATTTAAAAAAAGGGCAATAATTACAAAAAACACCAAAAAACAAAATCTCAAAATCGAAGTTAAAATGTTGTAACATCACAGCAGTTAAAGCATATTTGCCAAGTGTCCACAGGGCCAGCAGAGGGCAATCATCCACCTTTGACAAAACAAAGCCCAAAAGACAAAGAAGCAGGAGGTTGTTCTCACTTAGTTCCCTTCCCCGTTTATTAAATTAAAATTACTTAAAGAAAGAAAAAAAAATGTTTGGGCTCACTTCTAATGCTAAAAATTAAAACCACTTATTTTATGTTCTACAAAAAATATATATATAAAACAATGCAAGAATGTATTTACAACCTCATTAACTACTTCTTTACACACAAGGACAGAATGATTGTTTCTTAAAGGGTGCATTTTAATTTATCTGTTGACTGAGAGGCCATTTCACAACTGGGTGCATTGTTAAATGCAAATGCTCCCAAAGAAAGAAGGCAAACCACCTGTTTGAATTTGCCCACTGAAACTTTTGGCCTTGTTAATTGCTCACCAGGAGGCACTGAAGCGGTGTCACAAAAAAAAAAAGAGAAAAAAAAAAAAAGGTCCAAGAGGGAGTAGTGAGTGTGGTTTCCCACATTATACAGTTAGACCGCTCTTAACCTAAGCGGCGAAAACACCTGCGAATTGACAGTATGTACAAGCGTGTGTGGCAATCTTTGAATGAAACGAATACTTATCTATTATAAACCACATTTACGAGAAAGAAGCAGCAGTTCAGCAGTTGACGGCGCATGACCTGTATCTGATCACCTTTACTGGGATCTGACACGAGGTCAGACTCAAAATGAATGGGAGCCAACACGCAAATCTTCCTGTAACGCGACATTCTGTTGCAACAAACCTCATCTTATCCATCTTATCTTAACTTCAGTTTCACAAATCTAAAAAAAAAAGTAATAAGTGCGATTGCATATGGCAACACCGAAGAAAAAAAAAAAACGCACCCCCACCCAGTCTCCACAAAAAAGGCGACTGCTGCTCCATCCCCCACCTCTCCGCATATGTACTAAAGGAAACAGTCATGCATTAAACTGGGGGATTTATTGCCTATAGGTCAGCTTACACCAGTCACATTTCATATAGTTTTTGGATACCTTTGTCTGAAATATGGGCATGAAACATATTTGGAAACAAGTAAAATTCAATAATAATTGTGTAAAATGCATGGCTACAGCTGAATAATAAGCTTACAAAACCACAACCGTGGGGAACTGTTAAAAGCAATGAGGAAGGGCAAAAATGCGCAGTAACCCCCTTAAAAAAGAAATCAATGACAGATTTTAGATTACTAAAACTGCAAATATTCTTTAAAAAAGTCAGAATTTGCAATCTAATTGGATAATTAAAAAACATAAAACGAACGAAAAATAAGAGGATTAATATTTCACAAGCACATTAATCTGACTCAAATTAACGTTACAATTTTAACTTAAATGAGATGCGGTTGCACTGAGCTACACAAAAAGTTACAAGCAAGCGACTTAAGTCGGCCGCTTCAAAGAGTAAAAACTTACAATGCTGCATTTTGAAGTCGCGAGACACCTGTGTGCGTGCCTGTATGTGTTCAAAATTATTTTCCAACGAGACTCTTCCCACGACCGCGGCTAAGTTTAGGCCAACCTCGACCAAGTCAAAGCACCAGCAACAGGTCACAGTGAGACAGGACGACGTTTTTTTCTTTCTTTCTTTTTTTAAAGAAACAAATCCAACTCTTTGAGCTTGGAAAAGAAAGACAGTGGGACTCGTTCATAAAAGGAGCGAGTTTGGTGCCCCAGTTTCCTCCGCTTATCTCGCGTGTAAAACTCACCAGTTCCCACTGAGCCGGGCTCGTCAGAGTTGATGTGCTGCGGCTTGGCTTGCTTGCGCCTCGACATGGTGCAACCATCAGGAGCAAAGAGTCGCAGGCAATTTTCCTCCGCTTCTTCTACAAATTCTTCGCCTTGGAAAAATTAACCCCCCTCCAGTAGAAATGCGCATGTCAACGTGATTATTATTATCAATAATGCATTGCGATTTATCGCAGGCCCCCGACAGCTGATTGGCTCCAGTCCAAGCGCTCACACATTATTCAAATCCGCTCCCTATTGATGAGCGGAGCGGTGTGGCCGAAGGGGGCGTGGGGAGGCACGCTAGTGGCCGGGCGGAGGGATGGAGGCAGGGTTAATAATATCCAACTTCTGCTCTTGTTTTTCCTCCTTCATGAAATATGTAGGCTACTGTAACACAGGCCAGCCGAGTCTCTTCATTTTAAATGGTCTTCAACTTACAGCACTTAAAAGTGGACATTACTCCTTCCCCTAACGCAACTAAAATTATCACCCAATTTGTGGGGGCTCGCGAGGGGCTGCTCCTCGTGTTAAAGGCTTTCACACGAGGAGCAGTTTCTCACTGAAACGTGACACAACAGTTGCATCCTGAAGTACTCATGCTAAACTCAGCTAATAATGGATATGCACAATATATAATATGGTATGTATATTAAATAAAATATGAAAATATTGCTCAAATACAAACATTTAAATTACAATTACAGTGTGACAAAAAGCGTCTTCTATGATACAGAGGATGAATCTTTTTATATATTGCATTACCACATCAAAGTTTAATTTACTGGGATTTTATTTGATAGACTAACACAGTTATAGTTGCCAAAATCTAAAAACTGCTGCTAATTAGTATTGAGGGAGTTTACTCAGAATTGAAATCCACAGCTCTCAGAAGTCACTAAATTAGTATCCAAAGTCCACCTGTTAGTAGAAATTCAGCAGTTCTACAAAGTAAAAATACAAAGAATATACCATTTAAAACCTACAGATACATGACCAAGGTGGCATGATAATACTGAGATAAAACATGCTAGAGAGTACAAAAGACTTGAGATAGAGGTGGAGGTTCAACTTCTAGCAGGACAATGACCCAGAACATTCATCCAGAGCTAAAATAAAATAGTCTAGATCAACGTGTGTATTGATTTCTAAGAATCATCAGTTAAAGTTCAGTCTTTAATCCATATGATAATGTGACAAGATTTGAAAACAAATGGCAGATGACATCAATCTAATCTAAATGATGTTGAGCAATTTGGGAAAGAAGAATGGGCAGAATTTGCATTGAATAGTTTCAATGAATAGTTTCTCAAGGCATTACTACATATAGTTCCAATCATCTAGTCAAAGAAGGTTTATGGAAAAAAATGTGCCAAAACTACATTTGCATAAACAAGATGTTTATCTATAAGATACCGCTTATGTTAAAATCATTAGAACTCATATGCAACTCCTTTATACTTTGTCATTTCATTGGTTATATAGAAATTCATATGTAAATACAAACAAGCAAGTATGCTGCAGCTCTGATTGTGTTTGGTGAGTTATCTGTTCCTGTTAATTCAGTTTAAGTCTGACTTCATGCTGCTTTGTTCTACAGAAATGGAGGTTGGATAAATTCTGTTGGCCCTGCTTTACATTCACATTGTTGGCTCAGTTTGTGTGCCTAAAGCATTCCAGGAAGTTCACTGCAAAACACCAGGGAGAAACAACAAAGAGAGGGGTGCCGTTATTAATGTAGCACCTCATGCATAGGACAGTAAGCAAGACAACCTACCAGCAGTCACATTTCAAGAACTATAAGCTAAAAATCCTGATGAGTTCAGTGCAAACAGAGCAAAAGGTGATCATATATCTTTTTGGTTTCTCAATGATAGTTTTTAAACAGAATTTATTTCTTTTTTGCTTTGGGATTTTCTCACCAAGCTTTTAAAACTGTGGAGACAGGAAGGCTCACTGAAGCGAAATGAAATGTAAAAAGGTAATAGGAGAGAAGGGAGTGCTATTATGGAGAAGTATTTTCCAAAACATCGTTCAACCGGAAGGCTTTAAACAACTTTTGAATGCAGATCACAAAGAATTGTGCAAAGACAATAGTTTATTTAGGGGTGGCTTTTAATAAATCACAAACTTTAACTGTTAGGATCCTGTTGTTTTACACCTTTCAAAATCAGAATTTAGGGGTGCAACAATTGCAATTTTCTATATGATCGCCGATCATCAATCTTTATAAAGCCTGATAAGCAATTTCTTTTGTCTGAAATGTCATTAAACATAGCAAGAAAGTTGCAGAGTTGGTAGCAGTGGGGCAACTATTGTTAACTCCAAAAGTGCAGACATGATCTGGTGGGCCAGTCTGTCAGTCAGACCTCTCTCACAGCAGAGCAAAAGGGGATATTGGTTTATTTTTTGACCTTTGGCAAGGTAGGTAAGATTGGACAATAAGATCTCCCGATCACTGATTTCCCAAAATTAAGTAAATCGATGCAGATAAATTAGTCCATCCCTGTCAAAAATCTTTAAGTTGTTGCGGCTAACTGGAGAATATTAGACACTGCCTCTGAATTTGGTATGTGAGATTTGATTTGGATATTTGGATTTTGCATTTAAACACAAGACAATTATGAAGCTGGATTGACCAAGTCGGAGAGAAATGTGCCATTCAGAGGAATGTAAAACATCGTGGCCAAGAGTATGACCTGAAATGAACTTCTGTATGTACAGTTCAGGGAATCTCACGCATATGAGAGATTGGCCTTTTTCAAAACTTGAAATGCCTAAGCACATGTGACATGAAACCACTGTCGATAAGCAGGAGACAAAGACATGCCAATATATTCAGATAAACAAATGTTCTTTGAGGGTCTGGCTGAAGGTGAAAAAGAGGGGAGTGCTGTCTAGACAGTTTATTGCCCCAATAAGAAGCTACACTTGAATAAAGTGTTTCTTCTGTGTTCAGCCCAAACAAGTCAAACTGTGCACAGTCGTAAAGCTGCAGTTGTGGGAACCAGACCGGATGTCAGCTGTGAGAGCAGCTACCTCTTTTGGAAATTGGGTAATTACAGATAAAATAATAATAATGAACTCAATATAGTGACTAGAAAAAAAAATAAAGTTACAGCTTTCTATTTTAACGCTGAGATCAACTTGGAAACGATTGACTTCCAGACCCACTTTTTGGACTTTTTTAACTTGTCAGTAACATACATTTATATATATTGTTTTGTTGTTGATGCTGTCATTCTTTTAACAATTAAAGTTTTACTTGAAAGCCACCCAGTAACAATAACCCCCATCCTTTTGATTCCTTGTTTGCAGTGACATTTGGACCTTCTCTCGTGTGTCATGTGTGTCTGACTTTACGATCAGGTCCTCTCAACGGATGAACAATAGGACCCCGGCACTTGCTGAGGAATTGGGGAATTGAGCATGTGTCTCTTTAGGACTCAATAAAAGATGAAAGGCATAAGGAAGGATGAGCAATTTAACATCAGTGTGAAAATCAGTGCAGATGACAAAACAAGCAGGATTTCTGGGAATAGTTTTGGTTTTAGTCATCCTTATTTTTTCTTTGATGTCACTGACTCTTCTAAATCTTTATTTAGAAGAGTATATATAGAAGTATATAGATCTTAACAAATGGGTTCTTTAAGCTAAGATTTAAACATTCATGAGTAATAAGCAATAAGCCACTTTGGAAGTAATAATGCAATATGGAGGCTAGAATCAGTTGAGTAAGAAACAGATTCTTCTGCAAAGAAGACTTTCCTCTTCTTTGCAGAGGAAAGTCTAACCTATCCTCTGAAAAGGAAAGTCTAACCTTTGCAGAGGAAGCTGCAAAGTCTAAGCTGACATGTGATACAGGTGAATCAATCTGATGCAAAATCAAATATGTGATCCACACGATGAGGTTCTCATGTAATAAAATGTCAAGAGCTGAAACATTTATCTCTCTAAGACATTTAGTAATTAAGACAAAACTTATAGTCTCTGGTAACAAAAATGCGATTCACTGTTGTTATGTATAGATGATGGAGAGACAAGAAATGTTAATTAGGCAAAAGCATCAAATAAATTATTTTATATCTTTTTCTAATATTTTATACAATATTATATATTATCAGGATATAGTTCATGCTTTTATTATGACCTTACAATATCAGATTACAATATACTTTATGGTTTTTGCGATTACTGCATTCCACTGGGAATTTCTAAGAACTTTTGGGAATTGACTTCTGTTGTAATGTGATTCTGCTTAAGTATCAAAATATTATAGGCTGTGCAAATTATTCCATAGATCTGCCAACTCCAAACAAAGAGCAGCTGAAGCATCAGTTATTAAAATATATGACAATCAAAGGCAAAGCACTATGTTTAGAAAAGCAGAAAGCATTTTTAAGGACTCTGTCCTCATAGAAAAAATTGGAATTGTATTGTAAAATATCAGGTACCAAAAAAAAGGAATGAATCATCTCCCATGTCCTCCAAAAAAGATTTGACTTATCAATTTAGTAAACTGCTCCACATAAAAACATTGTCAGCTGAACCAGAGTGAGAGTTTGTTGAAAACAGAAGACAGCTATGATTAATAAATTAGAATATTATTGAACACTTCATTTATTTCAGTAATTCAATTCACAAACTGAAACTCATTATATGGATTATTTACACACAAACTGATGTTTTAAGCCTTTGTTTCTTTTAATTATAATGAATTTTCTATTGCAGTTGATGACATGATATTTAAGATTAGACCTTTGCTTAATGCAAAGCCAGGTTCATACCTTCTTAGAACAATGACACCAGAAATACCCTATTTCTATTTGATGTGCTTCTTGTTTTATTATTTTATGCCCCAATCACATTCTTCAAGAGTCCTTCAGGACATTCCACATTGTACCCATGAATAACATCATCAAATTTATACAAAGTACAAAGGAAAAGGCTTTTTCAAGGTAAGCCTTTATTCCTGTACAAAGGGTAAGCAGCGCTGAAGATAGACAAACACAAATGAAAACATCTGAGTTGACCTTTCTTGTTCCTTGAACTGACTGGGATTTTTTTTCATTCATATTTGTCATTTCACCAGAGGTTTTGATCGTTTGCAATCAATGTGCTTATTTCTACGACTGCACTCTCAAGATTATACAGTAATTTTCTACACCACCCCTTTGGTTTCAATCATCTAGACATGACATTACCTAGAAAATACAAGTATGCCACCTGACTGCAATTACGACAGTGTCAGACTGTTTTATTATTGATCAGAACACACCCTTCCCAGTATGCTCCTTTTCAGCAACATTCATATTGTTCTTTTGTTTGGTGGCGTCAAAGTTGAAAGGTATTAGATGTACTTCTGCTGTGTAAATATTGTTAATTAGATACATGCACCCTGAAGCATATAGCAACAGCTCAGACAGACTTTAAGTAATATATGACATGAAATGTTGCACAAAGAGCTCTAACAAAAGCAATTGCTTGCATATTGTTAGGTTTGCACAGAATTAGTGTAAATTTTACATAATGGGAAGAAAGATTTTCCCCCTTGCATTCAATACTGTGGATAAAGTCAAATTACTTACAGAGAGGAAAAGAATAATCAAGAAGTTTAAAAAGTGTACAGTGGATCCTGCCTGTTCAGGTGTAGCTTTGAAGCATTTTTCTGATTTTACATTTTTACTTTACTGAAATTAGTTTGTTTTGAGGCAAACAAAAAAATCTGATGTTTGTAGTGTTTGAGATGCAGGTTCTGAATGCCTTCCTGGCTTTACATACATATAAAGTTATTGTAGATTATTACCAACTATCCGTCCATTCATTCATTTTGTTTTGTTTTTATCAGTGAATGGAATATTTTCTCAAATCTCCTGTTTTTTAGTTTTAGCAAATTTGAGATGTTTTTTGTTTGCAGTCTCTTTCCTCCTGGACTCCTGGATGAGTTGTCCATGTGCCTCCCCATCCCCCCATCGTTCAGACCCTCACCCCTCCACAGCCCACAGGATAAGTTGGTACAGACAGTGGGTTGTTGAAACTGGTGTGTTGCTTTTTCAATATTTTAACCTACTTCCTGTTGTCAGACAGATTCTAATCTCTTGATTCTACAGCCTAATCAATTATGTCACATTTTCAAACTGCTTTTTTTTATTTACTTAGGTGATAATTGTCTGTCTTTATATTTCTTTAATCACATAAAGAAATATAAAAAACCCAAAAGTGGGCAAACACTCTGTGCCTACCAGCTTTAATCCAGAAGTACACAATGGACACATTAAAATAAATCTTCTATTTTCAGCTTGAGGCAAAAGTGAATATCTGGCTTATCTGAAGTCCATTATCTGATATGCAAAAATATTATATCCAGCAAAAATGTACATATTCATTATATCCTATGTGCACAAAAATGAATTAAAGGAAATCCTTTTATGACTCTGTAGCCAACAAACTCAGTAAGTGTTCACATCCTGACTGTTTGGACAGTTTCACTCATTCAAAACAAGATTTCTGCTTTTATTTACACATCTTTGTTGTTTGCACAGCGCACATTATGTGAATAATAAAAACAAACGTTCCTACTCAGTTACACATGCCTTTGATTGGACTCTGCTATTTCTGACAACTTTGCAATATTTCTATGTTCTATTCTTATCCTTATTGTATTATGTTGTTAGTTTTTTGATTGTTTTAATAAATTTGTATTACCTTTTTAATCTGTGTGTGAACCTGTATGCCCTGATGCTGCTGTTACATCTGAATCTTTCCATGATGGGATAGTGAATAATATTTTTATTCTATTTCAAGCTGCATTGATTAGCTGTTATGCTCAATTAGAAAGATTAAAAAGTTCAAGCAAACACAAAAAAGACTTTTTCTAATAGTGATGTTACAAAATTAAAAATGTGAAGGAACTGGTCAGAAAGAAAATATAAACGTCCTTTTATATTTATGTTAATAAATTTCCAAATTACAGATTTGGGAAAGAGTTGCACTGCATTATCTTAAAGAAATGTCCCCAGAAAATGTCAGTGAGCATAAATTTCACAGCACAAATGATAAGTTATGCCAAGGATGAAATTTAACAGAATCATTTGCATTTAAAGAGTTCAGCCGGAAATGGCTGTAACACCTGGTTGAAGCAGGAAGTATAATGGACTCTGCCTGTGATAGAAAGATGGGTGCTTATTTGTCTCACACCAGCGGCTGTGGGGATGGGGGTTGGTGCTTGAGGAATTTATGTGCCAAAGTATTCCACAAACAACTTCTGCTCTGGTCATGAAACCCTCACATTTAGTTTCAGGGGCTAATCACTGTCACATTATTGCATTTCCTTCTCTTTTTTTGGTCATTTTCCTTGCAGATGAAGGCCCTGACAAAGAAAGTTACTGATTAGTCCTGTTTTCTTTTTAGGTCTAGGTTTATGGCCATGGCAGCAGTGTAATGTCCCTCCTGCACTCTTGAGTGTGTGACAAGCATGATTGTGTGTGTCTCTGGTGTGGTGGCAGGCGGGTGAGGGGAGAGATCACCGGCCCACACATGGCTGTAATTTAATGGAAAATTGCCCAGTAGTTCCTGTGCAGAGGTAAACACAGCAATAGTCGGGCTTTTGTTATTGCACGACTATGACAACTGCCTCCATCAATAAACAATAGAGTGTTGGGGGGAAAAAGGACTCACTGTATGAAGGGAACCCCACTGTGTCTACTTCTCACTCTCACTTGTAATCAGCCACGCACTCAAGAAGCGTATGATGATCCTGGGCAATAACGAAGCTGGAGAGTTAAAGTCACACATTAGAGAGAAAGGAAATCCCAGCAAGGAATGTGCTTTCAGTCACTATTTAGTGCAAAAGTTTACATTTTTATTAATTTGCAATCCTCTGTGATGAGAAGCAGATACTTTTTTTTCTTTTTAATGTGGGGGTTGCAGCGGAGGTCAAACTGGAAGAATTTGAGACACAATAAACAAAGAGATAGAGAGAGCTCGGTAGTCCCCATCAAGCTGTGAGTCAACAGGGGGCCAATCCCTCAAATCTGAGATGCAATCTGGGTCAGGGCCATAAACATTTACAGGGTGGGAAGTGCTGAGCAGAGGGGGCTGCAGGATATCAGGCCTCCTCTCCCACTTCTAATTAGCTTATGAGAATGTAACACTTATACAACAGCAAACTGCCAACTGCAGCGTTTTGTTGTTGGTGAGTGAAAGCTAAACAGATGCTAAGGTTTGATTCATGAACCATTTTCTGAACATCTGTGTGTAATAGCATTTGTTATGTATACCAGGAACACCTGGAGAATTACATATGTCTTTTGATTTCAACTAAGTTAGCTTGTAATTCATGAGAGTATACTGGCACCTTCTTAAAATAACGACCTAAGTCATTTTTTGGCTAAAGTGTTTTTGTTACAAGTTTCACCAACCTTTTTGTGCCAATAGATGATATAGGCAAAAAAAAAATAAATAATAATAATGATAAATCACTTTTGGCTAAAAGTTACTTAGGCTATTATTTTAGGAAGGTAGCCATTTGTAGGAATCATCATCAAGTGATGATGGATTATTGATATCAGAAATAACCAGCTGGGATTATAATCAAGGTTGGAAACAGAATTGTTCAAGTTTTGTTCACGTTTTGATGGTGTTCTAACTACCATAAAAACCATTAAATCATTATGCTATTTTTATCATGTATGCATAATCATTTGTGTGACATGGATCGCATATTAGCGTTATTATAGTTTGCCAGTGGAATATAATAATAATAATAAAACAACAACAAGAAAGCCCCCAATATGTTATGAGTTTGCTTTGTAACTTTACACTAAGTCTTGTGTGAGACTTAGACAACAAAAACCTTCTATGTATGTTTGATGTTTTAATGCTTGTTTGTTGAAAACCAACACATCATGTTTAGCTTTTGGATTTAGCATACTATCTCATTGTAGGATTATCGTCATCATTATTTAACCTTTCTTCCAAAAAACAAACTTCTTGCATACAGATGTGACTGGCGACATTACATAACAGATTAAAGTTATTTTGTGCATGTGTGTTTGTACTTTTCTGGTTGTTTATCCTCTTCATTCCTTCATTTCTCCTCCTAAAGTGTTTGTATTTTTTATTTTATGACTGTAGGACAATATTTGAGCCATATATGAGAACACTGCACTAGCTTGTCAGTTAGCATTGCCTCTAAATATTTTAACTTCACTAGCTGCAGTTTCTTTTGAATATTTTAGATATGCTCTACTACCAAAAAAATCCACGAATGGGCGAATGTAGTTGAATGATTTGGAGAAATGTTCCACAGAAAAATACAGGAATAAGTAAAACCACTGACTATGAAAATTATGCATTATTAATGTTATTGAAACATTTGTTTGAGTAACTCAAATCACCAAGTGGCACACATATAGATTCATTATGTTTGAAGCTTTTATTTTTATTATAATATATTTTCACATACAGCAAATGAAAAATAATAATGAGGAAAATATCATAACACAGATAAAGAAATAAATTAATACAGAAATGTGTGCTTGATCAAAGCTACCACCAAGCCATGCACTTTAAAATACCTTCATCCCTGATAACCACCAAAAGTACGTAAACTGTTCAATTAAATAAAACTTGTAAAAATAAAAAATTAAAAAAATTAAAATCACAAAAAATATTCTAATTTTTGGCATTTATCAAAAATAAATAATTTAGATAATTCAAACTCAGCCATTTGGTGTATGTTAATATATATTTTCAACTGGATATATTTGTATATATGTTTACCAAAAGGAAGGAGCAGAGACGTGTCTGTATTGACGGTGTGCCAAAATGTGTAAATGCTTTGTAATATTTTACTACGTCCCCTAAATCTTTTTATTAACATTACCATAAAGCCATGAATGGTGCCCTTTGGTGTTAAAAGAGACAGCTTTTCTGAACACAAAAGGAACCATGCAGCATATGACACTTGATGGTAAATGCTTTGGTTCATGTGGGGCTCGTGACAAAAAGACACCTGGAGGGTTTTCAGGAGTTTTAATGTAGGTTTACAGCAGGCACTAACAGCAACAGCAGTGAGACATGAAGGTATTGACGAGCGTTTGATTATACAGGAGGAAATTCATAAATCACTCTGTCTAGACGGAAAACCTTTAAAGATGAAGATTTGGAAATATTTCTTGGAGTGTTGTCTGGTTTCCAGTTAATTCAGCTTAAAGAGTAAGTATTTCTATAAGTACCGGCATGGGTAAGAGTGTATTGTGGTTGTTATAGTAACAACCTAGGCTGCTCTACTGAACAATAGTCAAACCTTTTTAGGGGGTAACAAGTGGCTACCCTCTCCACAACCACATCTGCTACCTTAACATTTAGTCTTATGGGTTGTTCTGGTTGTTTTCTGACCTGGTTGCCTTTCATTAAAGCTAAGTGGATGAGAGACTGAATGGGAATAAAAGTCAGCATCTGCCCTGGCTCTGGGATATTAAATGCAGAATAAAGAGACACATGATTTTAAAAGAACTGGACAAAATTTCTGCATGGATGCCTAGGTTTATAATAGCAGAGATTGAGATATTTTAAGGCTTGAAAAATGATAAAAAAAAAACTTAGAAGTTCATTCATCTTGAATATGCCTGTCTTATTAATTTTGGATTTTAACTGAAGCATTTGAACAATTTCGTTTCCAGTGTAGAAAGTTATGCAATATACGTTTTCACAATACAATATTTCCACATTCTATATCAGCTAAAATTATACAAACAAGGTCAAAAATATGCATATACTCAATAACATTTGGTTCAATGTTCCTGAAAAACCCGCCAGCATATATTGTATCAATTGACAAGATTCTGGCATAATTTAATCTTCTTCTTGGCTTATTTTTTTTTAATTGGTTGCTTTTCTGACACAAACCTGACCTTTAACCTAATCTATAAAGTTTTAATTGGGTTGAAGTTTGGGTCAAGCTTCGTCCAATCACAAACCAGTTTGGATCCTCGTTTGGGTAAGTTATCTTGTTGTGGCATCCAGCAATAATGGTTTAAACCATCTTACCCAAACTGTCAACTACAAAAGAAACTTAATTGGACAGGATTTTGACGAACCATCCAGGAGCCACCAAATTTAAGATGAGCTGGAAGATACTGGAACTCCAGTGTCACAGTCAACAGTGATACTGTTGACTGTGTCACTGTTGACACAGTCAAAAGTAAACCATTGCTTTGAAGTCACAGGTGCCAACTGTGACTTCAAAGCAATGAAGTCACACTATCAACACAGTTTGATAGTGTTGATTTCCAAAATCAACACTATCAAATTCGACTGGAATTTGCAGCTACTCACATGGAAAACCTTCTAGAAAATAAATTATCATGGTCAAGAAAAACACTGAGCTCCTTGGACAGAATGACCAACACATTTAAGTCAAATAATCTTCACTCCTTGAGACTTTCAGACCTATTGTCATTCAAACTGCCAACTACAATGTTGGTGGTATCATGATGAGATTTGTCACACTGGCAATTGTACTGGTTCACAGAACAAGCTTGAAGAAATTAAGAAAAAGGAGGAAAATGTCTAAATTCTCAAACTTTTGTTTAAAAAAAACAATAAATTGACACGTTGACACAACCATGTGCTACAAAAGAGCAGTCATCCCAAATGAACATATGAACTGGTTTTACAATGGATAAAGTAAGCTAATATTAAGCTTCTGGAACTTAAATCATATTGTCACCTTCCTAAAGTCATTCTTTTTTTTCTTTTTTTTTTTTTTTTACCAAAAGACGTTTTTGGTTAAAAGAAAAATTCTTTTTGGCAAAAAAATTACTTAGGCCATAATTTTAGGAAGGTAACAATATTGAAAAATCAGGGGTTATGCTAATTTAAATTAACTCAACCATTTCTGATAAGAGTTAATAAATATAGAATCAGACATAAAACAGATGTCTATTGATGTCAAAGAGCACCCCTTGGTAAAGAAACATTTACCCAACTTTAATGATTATGTAAACATTCAAGGTTGCATGTATTATTTTGTCACTGCATGGGCACAATACCATTCAAAATTAAAAAAAATATTCAATTGTTATCTTGCTTAATCATTGTATCCTGGAATCAATTAAAAGGGGCATTTCTGACCACGAATAAAAACCAGAATTATGCCTATTCTGAGGAAACAGACTGATATGAAAATTCCTTAGCTGTTTTATTTTTTTTGTGTGTGTGTGATTGTCCACTTTTCAGTTGGATTGTCAGGGTGTAGGCAAACCATATGTTTCTGTGTCAGTAAGGTTGTGGGAAATGCCCATATTTCAGCATTCCAGCCACCTTTGAAGTGGAGATGTGAAGCTTCAGAATGACGTCACGCCCAAACTGACCACGTTCCAGCTGTGGGTTGGAAAACTGGTGGGTTCTGCTCATTTCCACTGACCAGACTGGCTGTAATTAGCATTGCATTACGACACAGAGGCAAAAAGCTGAGTGATTAAATTTTGAATTTTGACACAAACTAACTTTTTTTGGAATTATCTGTAATTTACAATGAAGAAGGTTTACAAGTTAGGTTTCAGGATCAGTACCTTTGATGCAGTCAGTTCTCTGAGGCTGAATTTAACCATTTTGCTCCAGCTTTTTCACCAAGAAGCCCAGAAATTCAGATTTCAGAGCTCCAACTTCACTTGTACTGCTGCATTTCAGAAATATATCTTAAAAATAATCATTAGAATGAATACGAAGAACACTTCAGTCCTCTTTGTCTCTGGTTTGTGCAAAAGTTTAGGTCTGTGCATGTGTGTTTGGCAGTAAATAGGGTTGGGTGTGTGGCTGGGGGTGGCACTGTAAATCATAGGCTGGACAAAAAGAAGAACCCTATGGTTCCTTTGTCTTTTGATTCCCTGTGGGCAGTAGCCTCGGAAGAATTGGAAAAGCCACTTTTACACAGGACACAGTCCTTTTATGTGTCTTAACAACATAAAATATATATATTTTTGCAAGATACAAGATCTTGCAAATGTCACGTCTACTCTCAAGCCACTTTATTTAGCTTTACAGTGTATGCAGAAAACACTTCTTATCTACACTCCTTTCAGTCAGATAAAAATAGTTAAGCAATTGCAGCAGAAGTCAGCGGCTCCTTCGCACCAGAAATCCAATAAACATTTTAGGCAGCAACTCTTTGCTGTGCAGAGACCAAACCTGTATTACTTGCTTGCTCTTCACAAAACCCAGACCGGATCAATAAGTTTCTTTCTCTCTCTCGTACTCAGCACTGTACTCGCACACCCCAACACACCGACACACACGCCCACACACGTATGCACACAAAAAAACATGTGGTCCCTGAATCTTGTGACCGCTGATGCATTTTGAAGCAAAAGAAGGTAAGGGAGAAAAGAAAGACTTCAAACTTCAAGGCATCCAAAGCCCTACATCCATATTGATTAAACAAATTTGCCACAAATCATTTTACAAATGCCCTGTGGGGGGCTATAGAGGCCAGTGGAAATACCCCATTCATGCTCTGTCCTCCCCCGCAGGGCTGAAGCCTCGACTCTTGGCTCGTTTAAGCGTGCTGACAACCTCTGATCCCCTGGCCATCTGCAGGGTGGGCCGGCCTGCACTCAGAGCCCTTTGTGCTCGAGACTTCAGATTTAAAGGGAAAACTGCAGGACAGAGCAAAGGAAAATCTTCCTCATTTACTCTTGGTTCCTCACCATTTGCAAGGTACACAAGTCAAAGGAAAAAACTGGGAAACGGAAACTGTTGTGAGAGATTTTGTTTGGGTTGTGTCACCCTCTGCAGCCCACAGCAGCTGCCTGGTGTGTTCATGACTCAAACAAGTTTGGGTTAACTTCAGCTCCGCCTTCTTCCCCTCACCACGCTGCTCTTTGTGAATGAAAGTGGGTGGAGGCAGCTATGTGGAGCACGCACGCATGCGGATCAGTATTTTTGAATGCGGGTGTGTGTGTGTGTGTGTGACGGCGTGTCCACGTGCTGAGCGGCTGTCCTGCGAGGGAAAGCAAACATGACGCTGACTTTGCACATGCACAACAACCAAGTTTAAGTTTTTGCTTCTATCAGCTTATTTCAACTAACCTGCTTTTAATATTGTGTATTTGTTCTAAGCGCCTCTGTTCAGTTTCAAATGGACAGATATTTATCCACAGGTGTGCTGCATGTTGCTATTTAAAGTTACAATTCATTTTTCAGTAAAATTTGTCTCATAAGATATAATTTTCTATCTGCAGTAATGCTATTTTCATGTAAAATATTATGAAATCAATAGAAATCTATCCCCCCAAAAACAAATTTTTATATGGATCTGATGACATTACACAAAGTGTAAAGCAGTCAACTGGATTATTAAAATTGTTATTTATCTTAACTTTTTAATTGGCATATGTTTATTTATTTATTTATTTTTTGCTAAATTAATTTTTTTTAGGTCTTTAAATGTAAATGTTTGAGAACCCTTGATGGATTTCAGAAAAAATTTTCTACAGAAAAAAAACTTGGCAGACTGGAATGAAACCTGACGGCATAAAGGCAGGGATTCTCACTTCGTGTCTAAAGAGCCCATGTCGGATATCTAGATAAGACATGGAACAAGGAAAAGTGAGCAAATTCCTCATATTACATTTGCTTGCAATGTCCAAGCAAATAACATTGCAAATTTTACAGTGCAGTCGTTTCTGATCCTAATCTAAGATCATTTTTGACGGTTAGTGGTGTAATTTTATGCAAAATGTCAACTAAGCTTGGCAAAATTTCATGCCTGAACAAATAAATTGCTTCTCTTTCTATGGAAGAATAAACAAAATTAATAAACGCAATGCAAATTACAAAAAGACTCATCAAACAAAATGGGAAAATTTTGCAGACACCCAAAGATAAAAGCAGGTGAAAGACAAGTTCCTCAATCTGAGTATTTGACCTTATGAATTTAATTTAATTTTCAACAAAAAACATATGATATAATTAACATGTAAGATTTCAGCATTTTAGCTGAAAAACCCCCCAAATATGTTGACATTACTTGAATGTTTTTGTAAAGGTCTTGCAATGTACCAGTCAGTTATCTCTAAATGTTTCATAAGATAATGTGCAGACTGGTTTCGGACTGACTTACAGTGCGCTCCGGATCAGAGATCAAACTCTGAGAATTCCTGCAGAATCTGTTATAATCTGTAAAATGAGTCTCATTTCCCATAATATTTACCACCAACAACTGTTTTCCTAGTCCTATTCATGTGCCTCTTGTGATGTCATTAACCCAAAGAACCAACAAAGCAGAATTAGCTTTCTTTCACAAGTACAAATAAAAACAAACACATTTTTTTTTAAATTATGCAGTTAAAATTAGCACTTTATATTCTCTTGATTTGTAAGAGAATACACGTGAATTTCTGATTAAAAAAAAACAGGGTACTGGATAGCATCTTTAAGTTGAAGGGGAAAACAATCCCTATCATCTCCAAAACTTAAACTTCATATTTTAGTCTCATCAAATAATCATCAATGAAATTGTTCCCAAATTATTAAAGATAAAATCTGCCAGTACTCTCCATTTCATCTTTTCTATTAACCCCAAACATGCTAAGCCCCTTTTATTCTAACTGCTTCCAGTTACTTTAGATCTTCCTCAACTTCTGAATACAATCAGGAGAAGGAATGGCCACCTTAAATACAACCTCACCAGTGACAGCTCGTGTTGCCCAAGTTGCGAAGGATTAGATGTTGCTTCAAAAGCTACAAATCCACAGAAATAATTGATCACTGTCTCTTTTTTTGGCTTTTGGGACAGTTCTCGATGGTTATACCATTTTACATGCTTGCATGTAATTTATCTGGTGCCACAGTCACTTTAAACTTTAGTGCATCTCCTCTCCACTCATGCAGAACGTCCGCCTGGAAATTATTTTGCTCCTATTTATGCGGAAGTTGCATGATGAGTGGGCTCACAGGGAGCAGCTGAGCTGAGGAGAACAACAAAACAGGTAATGCTTCCAACAGCTGTGTGACTCTTCGTGTTAGTACGGGACAAAAACTGCTGACTGGGCTAAAACACAAGCTCACAAGTTTAGCTCTTAAGAGTTATGTGATTTTTGTTTGTTAATTTATGCAGAAACACACACAGGTCTGCATCAAACATTCTAATATTTACTTTTATTGCTTATTTCTGTCTTGTAAGGGTCTGTAGAGAGGCCTTAAATGTTTCTGCAGAAACAATTCAACAACACCCATCACTCATAAATATGTCACCTGACTGATGTGAGCCCAGCAAGTTATAGTGACCCTGGGACACACAACTCTTCCCTTTCCCAAACACGAACATTTCCACTGATTTGTGTCCAATCCGTGATCTCAATCGACCATCAGGCCAGGTACAGTTTGGCGCTTTGACATCTATTCACTCAACGGTTGTGCAATATTGTAAAAAAGCCAGAAGACAGAAGAGCAGCGGTAGATCGTCCATTTCATTTGGCTGTCGAGTTACGCACAGCTGCTTTTGAGTTGTCGAGACATAAAATCAATATTGTTCTTTTTTCTTGTTTGCTGATGCTGGTGGAGGATGGAGGACTGAGTCAATAGAAAGCTGCTGATAATGTAGAGACAACAAGAATTTTTATTTTGTTCAGACAGCTGAGTCAAAGCACTCTGGAAAAAATCTAATTAGATCACATTGTAAGTTTTACGCTTCATTGCCAAATTTGACATTATTAATGAGAAATAATACTGAAATTTGACACAAATTAGTGATTTTTGGTTTATTTATTTTTGATGGACTCCCTTCTGTACTTCCATTCTTCCTCCATCCACCCATAGTCGGAAGCTGGAGAGGCTGGGTCCGGCACACAATGAGATAAATATACTTCTCTGTTCTTGCCTGCAGATTTTTCTCATAAAAAAACCCTTTGATAGTTCAGCCATCTGGCTGGAGCCCAAAAAAAAGTCCTCATAAAAGAGGCCCAAATAAGGTCAGGGGTCACTCCCTCCCTAGGTCAGGGGCCCTGAAAGGTTGTTATAGTGGACTTTACTAAAGTTGTCAGCTCAGATCTCTTTGACAAATTAAAGTGCATTCTTCTGGTTTAACAAGTATTCCCTTACAGTCAAACTTCCTCCAAATGACACGCTGCACAGGCAAGAGGAAACGCTGAGTATACATAATATCAGCACCTTGAAAGTGGCGTACGTTGGAAGACATATGAGATTATCTTTTGATTGTCAAACAATATTCTCATCCTTCTTTGGATAGGTGTGCAGCAGCTTTTCCCGTCAGTTTAAAACCATTTTCCATATGTGGCTAAGTAAACACTCTTTACTCAACACATAGTACATTAAAGGTGCAATGACACCCTGTCATTAACCCTGACCTGTCTGCGTCTCCGTCCAAATGTCCAGAGGATGAAAGGCTTGGCCTGGACTTATCTCACAGAAGCATTCAGCTGACAGCCGTCTGCGTGACAGCACAGAGAATCTGCCCGCTAACACGACACAGATCCACACAGTTTGAGATGATAAATCTGGGACTGGCTTTGACATGTAGACTTAAAAAATACTTGTTCAGGAGATTAGTGAAGAATATTTGTTGGAGTCATTGAAATACATCAAATAACAGACAAACAGTAACTGCTCATCAGCTGAGATACATAGCTTACTGTTTATGCAAACAACACATTGTTAGCCATCGTACAAGTATCAGGGGAGATTGAAAAAATAAAAGCTAATAACTATACTGCTAAGACAAATAGCTAAGAAAAAAAATTTAAATGCAGACACTGGGAGTAAGAAAATATATACAACATGCGTTTTGGTACAGTAAACAGGAGGCTAAAGCTAACTGTCTCAGGATGCTAAGCTAACTACATCAGCTGAGGCATGCAAAGATGCTTTTAGAGAAGAGCAAGCACTGAACATTAGCTGTTAGCTTAACGGTTGCTATCAAGGAGGAGTCTTTGAGACCTCTTTCTTAAATTTTTGAAGACAGTTAAACATAAGTAAAGATAAGGAAAGCATTTACTTACTTTTTGGCAGCACTCTCATTTATTCTCTTCCATCCTTTATTTAAAGTAATGCTGTAAAACTACATTCTGCAAACACTGAAGCATGGCAGAGGTCTGAGTTTGGGATCTGGACAGACCTGTCTGGAATCCTGACCTACACTCAAAAACAGACAAATAACATCCCAAAAGCATGACTCTCTTTCAAGAGATAGGAAAAGAAATTGAAAAATTATTAAGGGTTAAATTCTTTACTGGCTAAGATATGAAAATCCTGCAGGCACGAAAGCTGGAACTGATCTTTTTGTAACATAATATTGGCGTTGATAAGGTAAAGCATGAAATATTTTGGGGCTTTCACCGCAGCCAAAAAAGTTATTATGACAACTAAAAGCAGACTTGAGAGTTATTATTGTAAACTGATAATAAAAGGCGCCCTATAAAAGGAAAAAACACTAGAGATTTATTTGTCTTCCAGAGTTGGTGGAGGTGAAAGAGAACATGCATCTATCTTTACACAGATTTGAGAATGTGTTTGGTTTCTCCACCCGAGCACTCTCAATCCCATCTTAAAAAGTTAAACAAATGACCATGACAGCTCCTATGAGTGTGGGAAAACCTTAG
Source organism: Gambusia affinis (assembly GCF_019740435.1). NCBI lineage: Eukaryota > Metazoa > Chordata > Actinopteri > Cyprinodontiformes > Poeciliidae > Gambusia > Gambusia affinis. Next base: position 37,942,496 of record NC_057868.1, on the reverse strand, counting down.
CCACCACACAGATACTCGGCTGGAGATTTGTCTTATGCTCATTGTGTCCCCATTTAAAAGACGTGTCAAAGCTCTCGCTGCATGCTCCAGTCACTTCCTAAAAAAGGTGTTGCTGGATGATACGTGATGGCAGTGTCCAGTTTCAGAGGAAATGGTGAAAGAATTAGTAGTAGGGGAGGGGGATAAGCTCCATTTAATGCCACTTTTAAAAGAAACAAGGCTTACATTGCTCCCAGGAGCAATCATCACTCCACAATCTTCAGATGGGGTTTGGAATAGTCAAAGGAAATGAACAGGAGTGAGTTGTTCCCTCATAACCAGTCGCGCATCATCCACATGCTGGCTATGTAAAAAAAAAAAAAAAAAACAAGAAACAGATATGAGCAGCCGGCCTCCTTTTTTATTTATTTATAGAGATTTGAAGATAAAAGGTAACAAATGGGGGGTTTGGACTCCTCAAATTACATTCAGATGAGAATACTAATGCTCCTGCATTTCTTACAATCAGGCTAACTATGAAAGGTGAAAACAAACAAACAGTGTTTTTCTCACAGAACTTTTGCCTGAGGGAGCCACCACCAATAGGGGCTTCATCACTGCACGCTGTTATTAATCTTACTTAATTGTAGGCTATTCTGTTCAAATGTCTGCAGCTGTATTTTTCATCATTAAGCGTCTGTTTATAGTGGCAGGAAACTGCCCTAAATAGTAAGTGATAGATATTGTTGTTCTCAGAATGAGAAAACAGGATTAAGTGTCTTTTTGAACTTTGATTGGCTCTTTTTTTCTGTTTATTTGTGGACTGAAAATGGAAGAAACGATGAATTTAGTCCAAGAAACACGAGGAGTTCATAAAGCCCTATTTGGGTTTTGGATTTGTGCTCTAATTTCCAGAAAATACGTGTAGCATTAGCCTGACTTATGAACTTCATCAACTATTTATTTTCAGAGAAATACAGTACCTTGAAAAACATTCATACCCCTTGAAAAAAGCTCAGTCTCAGTTAGAGTGAATGGACATTAAGTCTTTGACTAGGCCATTCTGACACGTAAATAAGTTCTCATGTCTCACATCTTGGAAAGCCTGCAGCAGTTTTAATCTTCTAGTGATCTGCTTTCCTGAAGAAAAGCATTCCTCAAGCATAATGCTGTCACCGCCATGTTTTGTGGAATTTTGCAGCTCCTCCAAAGATACGTCGAGCCTTCTGGCTACTTCTCTGATCTTTGCTCCTCATGCTTCCTCAAGGTATTTCTATTTTCAATTGTGGATTACACAATCCTCTGTGTGATGTCCAAAGAGTGGGATGTTATGCTATAAACTAATCTGGCTTTAACCATCTCCACCCTGGTGTTCATGATGCTGTGTTGACTGATGTTCTCTAAGACAACCTCTGAGGCTGGCCTCCAGGGTGAGATGGAATTACACACAGGTCATAACGAGGTGATCTGGTATCACAGAATTTTATTTAGAGGTATTAGAGAAAAGTTAATTCAGATTTTAGTTAGTTAATTAAATGTGAAAATCATCACATTAACAATAACATGATAATATAAGTTAATTTGTCTCCTATTGGGTGAGATTTGTCAAGGCTGCAGAACAACAAAGACAGAACAATAATTCAAACAAATTCAATAACAATAAAACTAGCACAAGTAATTAAATAAACATAACACAATGCAATAATGTTCCACTTTGGGTTGGTGTGTCACATAAAATTACATTAAATCTGTTGAAGCAAAGTATTAAAACTCTTAGATACTGTATGTGCTTCCTTTCCTTCTTCTGTTTACTTTTACAGTCACACTTTGACTTAAGTTTAAAAAAAGTATTTGTACTCCCTGCAGCTGTTAATGACTGCTCTATCTTGCATAATAAAGATGTTGAAATCAGTTTATTTTCCAGATGATTTAACATGAACATGCTCTTGGATTAGACTAATTTTCATTATTTTTTAAGATATATTATTACATATGGCAATAGAGCTTACACTACATTAGGAAACACCTGTTTGGGTATTTTCTGATATACAGAACATGATTTTAGTTTTTGTAATCAAAGTGAAGATGCTTCTAATCCCTCATAGCACTCCAGTGATACTGAAAAGGAATGAATCATGGTGGAATAATTGCTCTTACTCTTCCCTGACCACTTAGTTAAAAAGGGATTCAGATGGTTGGGATCTCTACCTCTCTCTCCTCTACCCCTCCTCCCATGGGACGAAGAGGAGAGGAGCAGAGCATGGGGGGAAGGGTGTTTGACTTGGGAGAGCAGAATTTGGAAGGGGGTGTGAGTATTTACATAAATAGCCAATGCAAGTTTTCCCCACTTCCCCCCACTCTGTAAATTCAGTTCTGCTCTCCAATAAACACTTACTCTCCAAATTGAGCCACAAATATTCGGACTGTCCAAAGTGAGTCAGACAACAGAACTGGATTCTAGCTGTATTTTAGAGATCACATGATTCCCCGGGATCTCGGATCAAGTCTGGGATTTGACGCTTTTGCCACCAGGGCTGTGTGGTGGGACAGCAGTTACATTTACTTGTTAACACACACTCAAACACACCTACATTCAATTTGTTTAGACAGCAGGCCAAACAGGTTTTAGGGTTTTGTGAAAATTTTCTGCAAGTGACATTTGAGGAAAATTTGTCTCGGGGGGGTTTTGTGTTTTGTAACCTTTTTGGCAGCTTATATGTCAAAACTATTCATTTCTACTAACAGCCAAAGTAAGACGCCAACATTTTATGTGATATTATTGTTGGCAAAATTTTGATTTAATACTATCACTTCATTTATATAACAAATTAATTCCTAAAGATGTTGGTTTAAGTTGTAATAGATTTCTTGAAAAATAATCAATGTTATGCCAAAACGTTTGAGACATGCTTAACGAGAGGAAGAGAAAAACAAGTTACACTTTTCATAAATAGCTCACATTCATCAGAGGACTAAGTGACACAAAGCAGTTTATTATATCTGTGTTTGAACAATAAAATATGATTTTTATCATTTGATAAGAACCACCATGTTCTTTTGTAGTAGATAGTGTGAATGGTAAACGTTTGTCATTGTTGTCCATCAGCTGCCTTTGTACGCAAATTAATTCCCATGTACTAATCTCACAATAAATTTATAAAATGAATCCAGCCTGTAATCTAAATAAACCTTATTAATGTAAAAACATAGAGAAACAGTTGTTTTAAGTAAATTTAGTGATGGTTTAATGTTATTAGTTTTTACTGCCTCCATTTTTCATGATCACATGATTAGAGAATAATCATGTGATCAATTATGTGCAGCAGATGGTGTTTATTTGCTGTTATGGAAACTTAGTGACTCCATTTTTTAAAAATAAGATATTTTTTTACATTTATTTTGAAGAGATAATCAAGATTATACTACTGAAATAAATGTTGTATTTATCTTAAGGCTTTTTACACTTACTTGCCAGAGAGAAAAACACAATTATCTGTAGTTGGATATCAGGGATTAGCATGTTTTCCAATAGGAGTCTGAGTTTTTTCAACAGTTCACTGCCAACTGTGATTTCTCCCAACTTTAATCAGTGATGTCACAGATCTGTGACATCCTAAGCCTGTCATTTATATGGCTTTGGAGGAGATGAAAAATATGGCTCCCACTTTTGGAAAAGTGGAAAAAGTCTGTCAAATAAGGAGCTCTAACACAACATGAATGGTTTGCACCACTGCTACAGAATCAGTGGAATTGTCACAGTAATTATCCACTAATGACATTACTTAATCTGTCACTATGCTATGCAGACGCTTCACTCGTCTCAGGATCCTGGGTGCTTAAAACTAAAAGTGAAGCTTTCACTATTCCTTCCTGTCTGATTAATTTGACTAACAGAACATTGGAATTGAATTGCTAAATGATCAGTTCATCCTCAAATAGAAAAATAAAACGATAAAACAGGACAGTGACAGCAAAGAAAAGTAACATACCCAGGCGTTGTACAGCATAACACTGTGTACAGCAGAGCAATAAAGCAACATACACACACATGCTTTGAGGGCATTGCATTGATTTGATGCTACACAAAATCTCCTTTATTTCCTCAACTTTAGACCCGGGGACCCACAGCAACACAGCAACTTTGGAAACAGTATCACACCAGAACCAGGAAACATATGAAAAACTCTATTTCAGCCGTGCAATAAAATCAATATGTATAAATATATAATAATATATAAAATAAATTTGATTATGTCTGTCATAAATTTTGAATTCTGTTTTGAATACATTTGAGCTGATGGGATGTTTTTAGAAAACTTTCCAACAACTTTGGAAGTAGAGTAATTAATTCCCAAAACCGACTTCCTGAAACTGATGATTGTCTAACTCCACCACACTGACGTAAACCCCTGAATTTATCACATATCTGTTTCCTTAACCAGTTTTATTCTTCAAACATATCTGCCATCTTCATGCCTGTGCTATCATGCTCATGTGAGTCTGTCAATCCTATTGAGTCAGTCCCCAGCCCCCATCTGTGAGCCTAATTAAAACAATTTCAAGGACAAAGCAGGGGAGTCTATTGTATCAAACAACCAGCAGTGCAACGGATATGGTGTCACAGGGGCGCAGTTGTCAAGGATTAGCACCATTCTGCCGGCGCAGATGGATTTATCGGCCTCCCATCACCAGTGATGTCACCAATAAAACAACAGGTCCATCAGAGCATGGGTGAGCCGGCGACAGAGAAAAGGGTCAGTTTCTGATTTACCTGTTGCTCGACACATTGCTGACAGAACCTGTTGTTCAAGACGTACATAATGCATAGTTTTCTGCAAACGAGTTTTGTCAGACATGATGTCAGTTTTCAGTGGAAAGGGATGATTTGCACTACAGTTCCAGTGGAATATTACAAAGGAAGAAGAAGGAAAAAAACGGGGATCACTTGATAACCCTGAGAATCAAGCAACACAGAAACAGTGATCGAATGTATTTTTACCTGATCTTTTACACACACAGTCTCGTGACTGTTCTTATATGTGGAAGGAGGGGGGCATTTCAACAACTCGCATTCCTTTGCCATGCAGAGACCACCCCCTCTTTCTGAAACACAGAGATCTGATGGTGACAAATCTTGAAACCAGCTTCCTCTTCTTCCTTTCAACTTGACTAATGGCCCAGTGAGCTGGACTCTGCCTGTCCTGACTCACATCCTCTGAGCCATAATATTTATGTGGCCCATTGAGGAGCTGTCCTCATTAGACTGCTGCTAATAAAAACACCACAGGCACCGGTTCATCTCATCATATCCAGACAAATCATCCCAATCATAATCTGGGATATTAGAGGAAAAGATTCAGAAAACTTTTATTTAACAAGTAAATCCTTACCACTTTTGCAGGTGCTTGTCTGAACTGAGCTTTCAGATACGGTGACATGGAAATGTTTTTCACCCCTTAAACTTAATTAGATTTTATCACATTACAGGCACAAACTTCAGTGCATTTATTGGGATTTCATGAGATCATGAGATATAATTATTATTTTTTTTTCACAAACAACAAAGTGTTCAAACTTTCCGACTGAAACTACTGCATGCTTTCTGGGGGTTTATCTCCTCCTGCGTTAAACATCAAAAGACTAAAACTTTAGTCAAATTTGTCAAAATATTTTAATTAAGGTCAGTTAAACTGAATAAGTCTCTAAAGTTAAAACAGGTCCCATACTTTGTAGGTTTGCATAATGTTTCATAACCTTGTGTAATATTTTAAGTTATCCATAACTTGATCCCTGACCTGTTAAGAACGGCTTCATTTCTTCTGAGATTAATTCAATTTGTTGCAAAAGGAGGATGAATATTGATATATGCATCACTTTCTGGGAATTTACTTGTACAAAGTGAATAATCCATGTATCATTTCTCTTTTATTTAACAATGGTGAACAATTCTGCCAGATAAAACCCTAATAAAACTAATTTGTTGTTGCAACACAACAAAATAAGACAAGAATGCTTTTCAAGGTGCTGTAAATCTGGGTGGGAATCCTGCAGAAGGAGGTGTTGACACTGAAGGTTTCATCCACGCTTTCAAGGCATTGTTCTTATCATCATGTCCAGGCCATACTTATCTCAGAGGGGACTGTATGTGAGCAGAAACAATAGGCCTGATTGAGTGCATTCCCTTAAAGGTGTTAGGTTACATGAGCCTGGTGCATTTAATAGAGGATATCTGTCTACAGGGGAGTTTGCCACGTGATCTTTATCTGTCAGCTTGTGAGAAATGGTGCATCATTCGCAGAACAATTTGTTTTGTTTCGATTGTTGTGTTGCAGGCTGACACCAAAACACCAAAACATGGTGTCTTTTCTCCATGTCCAATGCATTTGAAATAAGCCCACTTATTTCAGGAAAAATGATACTCTCTCTCTCTCTCTCTCTATATATATATATATATATATATATATATATATATATATATATATATATATATATATATATAACATGATATATGGATATTTTATGCATTTATATATCAAGTGGAGCATTAGAGTGAAAGTCGTAATGCTCCACTTGTGAAGGAAATCTGCTTGACTTCTCCTTGGCAGTACAAAAAAACTTTTCAGGTAAGCAAAATAAAACTATTTTATGGTAAATTTTTTGATTTCCTTGACATCAAATTAACACAAAACAGTTTATTAGAATAAGCCAAATAGTCATATTTATGGAATGTTAACATCTAAAAAACGTATAAAAATTGTTTTCAATTTATGATTTTTAAAAAAATAGATCTCATTCATAAGTGACTGTACATCCACCCATAGGCTTACATCCCCCCTGCTTGATTTTGTTTGTAAAAGGAGACACAATAATGCAATTATCCTAACAAAGGAAATGGTAATCCATGAGCCAGTATGAGTGCATGGGTGGGATGCATCTGAAATGACCCGAGAATGAGTGTGAGAATGCTTCAGAGGTATTTTCACACCAATAAGCTCCAGGAGAGCGCGGCTAAAAACAGCCACTTATCATCTCTGGTGAGTGCAACTGAAAAAACAAAACATGTTGCATTCAAAGACATGCATTTCCCCCAAGCGCGCTTCCTGTGCTGAGGTCACACAGTTAACATAAAGAGGTAATACATTAACTGGATGGTGCAAAAAAAAAAAAAAAAAAAAAAAAATTGCAAACTGGTCATTCAACTTGCTGTCTTTGCAGATATCAGTGACAGTATGACACCAATATCAGACCACCAGCAGATTCATAGTTGGGGGTGCATTCACATATGCTAATAAAGCAGATGTCCACAGTCCTCGACGCATTCCAGGCGGCCTGTAAAAACAAAGCGTCTTTCTTCCCCCCAAGGAGCAGTGGCCCATCTCTGACTGTCTCCAACAGTCACAAAGCTTCATAGAAACATTTTAGTGTTATAACCGGATGATCCCTGCATCCCCCGCCCCTCTGCCTCTTCCTCCTCCCTGCCACTGCCTCTAAAACAACCATGGCAATTTGATCTCTCATTTTCGGAGCACTCGGCATTGTTTGGCCAAGGTGTGGGTCGCCTGTCTGTAAAACTTTCCATGACACTGGAAGTTTCGGGATACTTCTCTGTCCAGTGTGCCCGACTCCCGCTGAAAATCATCAGCCATTGTTGTCTCTGCACAGGCATTTATGATGTCACTGCAAACATAAGCTTTGTCCTCAGATGAAGGATCAGCCAGGGTTCATGCCCTTATGGGGTCAAACAAACATCAAATATGGACAGGCTATGACTTGGATCATGAGGCTGAGTGGACATTATGGTGGCAGGAAGGGAGCCTACTTTAAAGAAAACTCAAGAGGGATGAAGGCCCCGTTTTCTTTTCTTTTCTTTAAGTTATGCCGTGTTTAATTAATTAAGCTCAATGTCATTCTAAAGATTTAATTTTATCTGTTATCTCTGAACCTCATTCAGCTCCATTCTCGAGAAAACACAACTTTGTATCAAAATGAAAACAAGAGCCTTCCCTGTGACAAAACAAAGACTGATAGCATTGTTGAAGTGACTCATCAACAATAATAAAAATCCTCTATGGGCAAAAAAAAAAAAAAAAAACTGCTGGAGGAAACTCTTGGAAAGCTAGAAGAAAAAGTTCCAAAGTCCACAAAAGGAAGCAAAAAGAGAAAGAAAATTTTAAGCAACCAACGAAAAAAACATCAATCATTACAAACCCCACATTCCTCAAAGTGCTTTCAGACAGCTCCAAATCCTCTTTATCTCCTCAACAAGAATTAATGTGGCAGCAGTATCTCTATGCATTAAAGCACTTTGGAAGAAGAAAGGTAAACACAGACTTAAGAATGCACGCATGCATGCATGTGTGTGCACGCGCTCCCCCATACACACCCGCAGAACAATGGCTTGTATGTGTAAAGATCAGATTTCCATCATGTTTGTTTTTTTAGGATAAGGCATGTGCGAACAAAGAAAACAGTTTGCTTGCTTGTAGCCATCTGTCGAAACTTGTGGAATCTGCAAAATTGTGCACGGCTCAGAGCGCTTGTGAAACCACTTTAATCTAGACACAGAAGTTAGGTTTAGCATTGACTGATTTATAATATGAAGTAAAAAGAAACTCCTGTCTTGATCAATTTTAGAATCAATTTCAATATTTGTCACATGTATCACACATATTTGTAATATTTGGTCAGATAAAACATTTCCAAAGGCCCTTGGAAATGTGTTAGAATGTATGAAAAATTGGATTCCTTAAAATATCATAATATTGAAAAATAAATATTCTGGCCGGGATTATTGTCGGTTTTTCAACTGTAATTCTATAGAAAACTTGTGTATTAGAGTGAACCTGGAGTCTTGATTATCTAAGTTTAGCACAAAAAGTATGGATTAAATCTAAAGATCATTAAAAAAATGTTTTTTCCCTTTAAATGTTTTCCCAGTTGGAACAGCTGCTTCCATGTCACAAGCAGAGCTCAGTGTGTGGGTTGCACACATTACCTCTTGCCAAATCTTCTCTGCCAATTCCAAAGATCTTCTGGTGGAGGCAGTGTGATGATGCGGGCCGTGGCTCCTTCCCAGGAGAAACAAAAGTTGTTGTTACTGGGAGGAAAGTTCAGTGCAAATAGATATCAAGATGGGATTCTGCTGCTACTTTATCGTCTCTACGTTTATGGACTGAGGGCCGTTTATCAGAGACGTTATGTAGAGTTGGAAAAGGAGGAACTGGTGTGCCTGCAGGTGTGACTTTAACCCCTCAGAAAACTTCTGGCTGCAGTCGTCGCCTCTAAAGAAATCACAAAGTAATCTCAGGTTATTGGCTCTTATTGAAGAAAACACGGAGCAGTGGTGAACCTTCTCAGGACCGACCAGGAGAATTAACCCAAAAGTTTATCAGCAATTTATCCAGAAGGCTACAAAGGAATCAGATGCGTCTAAAACACTGTAGGCTTTTTATAATTCAACAATAAGAAAGAGACCAAAGGCCAAACCATTGCTGACCAAATAGAACAAAATGGACCATCAATATTCACCATCAGAACATCTTGATGATCCCAATCTTTCTTCAGAAGTTCTAGGGACATTTGAGAAAATCTTTGAGAAAGGATTCACAAATGTGTTTGTTTTTAAAGGTGTCTGTCACATTATATCTTCTACGTATAACCTTTTAAGACTCACAGTGGTTTTATTACATCAGTATTTCAAACAATGTGGACTTTTCTTCTTGTTTTATAGTCAAACTTAGACATTGAACTTTATTTGTTCTTGGAATCCTTTTGGATAGAACATTTGTATAAACATTTCCCTCACATGGTCACAAACCAACACAACTAGAAAAACCTCGACTGAGTACCAAATGTATCGAGAAGAAAACTCATGAAGTGTCTTTACAAATTTATGGGTGGTCCTTTACAATCTCTAGAATATTTGTCCATACACTGCCATTTTTATGCAGAATAATTTTATATTATACCTAATATTTCATTTTCATAAAACCTTACAAAAACCAAAATCTGCTACAAGGTTGAATGTTTTTTTTCTTAGTCCTTCTGTGTTTGGGTTTTCAGCGGTTTTAAAAAACACAACTTCATAATGACAGTCAAGCATGGTGGTGGTAGTATGATGGCCTGGGCTACTTTCCTGCCTCAGTACTACAGGACCAATGGAAAATATGTGAGCATTACTTTGTGACCTTAAGTACATTTTGGTTATCTAAAACACCATCATAAATAATAACTAAGTAACAGGTTTTTCCTCAAGTTTCCTGAAAAATGTAACATTTTTAGATTTCACTTTTAATCTTATTTATCTGAATTATGTTTTGGTTTTAAATTATGTCAGTTCTCTTTTTAGTGGCTGGGTCAATAAGAAAAAAAGCCAAACCTTGCAAAAAATGACAGGCCTGCTCTGTAAACTGTGAGAGTGCATTCGGAGGACACACAAAGCAATATGCTGACGTGTGGGAATGATCGAAAGCCGTCACAAAACTGAGCATGAAAAGAAGGAAAAAAAAACAACAACTCATCACTACAGAGCCAAAGGTGATGGCCTAAGACTCATACTTAGCAGGAGTTCCCAACATAACTTGCATCCTACTAAATATGGAATAAGTGAAAACAATTGAGCAATTGTTCTCCCTTCAATACACGGCACCATGTGCACGGCCAAAACCATGCAAACACGCATTTGTTTAGAGTTGGTGGCACAGAAACAAGACAAGGAAAACAATGGCCAAAAAGTCTTTGTTACCGAATCACAAAAGCTGATAGCTGCTTATTTGCATTCAGAGGATCACACTCGCTGCTAAACTGTGAAACCCACATTGTCATAAAGGGAATAAAGGCCGTTATTATACGAGCTGTGGCTTCAGATACTGTAGCATTCCTCCATCAGCACAGAAATCCTGCTTATTTTTCTGCTCCCTGAAAGATTAACTTTTAATATTTAAGAAAACAACAGTGAACTACTTCCTGACATGAGACAATTTCACGAGAGACATTTTTAGTTTGTATCATTTCCAAAAAATTAAAAACAATGAAAACTTTAAAATCCATGTCCACAGAAGGTAAAATGTAGAGGTGAGCAGATCAATGCAAAATATCAATAATATCAATAGTAAGTATCAGATTATGATAAGCATGCTGAGGTTGATCATTTAGTTTCAGATTCCATCTAGAAATGTTATTCTATTTTGTATTGAACTTTGTAACTCTACTTGTTTTTATTTGCTCTTAAATTATCATATTTTGCACTCTATTTCATAAAAATGCACATAAATCATGTTAATATGTTCTTAAAGTATTTTGTAGAATGCTGTTTCAGGTTTTGAACAAAATAATTCAAAATAAAAACCACAAGAACACCAAAAGGTCAAACTTCAATAAGAATTATTGGTATCGGCGTTACGGGTCCTGTACTTGGTATAAGATCAATACAAACATAAAACATGCAGGGTCGCACACCTTCAGTAAAATGTTCATATATGTAGCTCAAACTATTTACAGAAAGGTCCACAGGTGTCAGAATTTCCCAGTCTCTAGAACTTTTTCACATCTTAAATATATATTTCAATGATTAAAGAACAAAAACATGTAAGTGAAAAGATAAAACCTTCCACAAAATCAGTGCTATCTTCAAGTTAGAGTCTGCCCCTCTGTGATTCAATGGATCCCACATGCAGACTAATAATGTCTCAGCAAATAATCACATGGCATTCAGAAAGGCAAATTACATAGGTTTTCTTTTTGTCAGCTGGCTGCAAACTGCTGATCAAATAGCTCTATCATCTTGAATTTCTATCACACAGACAAAAAGAATTGACCAGAGACAAGATAAAAGCCTGCAGTGCTCTGACAAATCTAAACTCACTCAAAACGTCAATAGTGTCACGCCGAAAAGATGCCTGCATTGAAAAAAAAACACCCAGAAATCCATATCAATACTCTGCCAATCAGGTAATTTCATTAAGGCATTCAATGCCATTTGCTGATGGGATAGCAAATTGTGTGCAAACAAAGCAAAGGTCAGTAAAGTATTGTTGAAGTAAGTGACAGATTGCACCTGGAGGAGTGCAGAGAAGCAGAAAAATGCGCCAAGTCGCTGATTAGACGCCTATGATAAAAGGAGACAACTTTCTAATTCCACCGGCCTGTTTTGATACAAATCAAGGCTTTTCCATTGGAGTCGGTGTTTCTCTCCTCAACAAACTCCTCTCTGGATCTGCTTAAAAGAAGCACTCCACAACTTACGATTTCTTTAAGCAGCTGTGAGTGGAAATTGCTTTTTTTTTTTTTGGGGTGGCGGGGTGGAGGGACGTTTATGGCCCCATTCAAAGGCTGACATCTCAAACACAGGAAGGAAGGAACAGAAGAAGTGCCATACAGTATAAAGAGGTTTGTTTTTAAACTCCTGCTGCCTTCCGCAAGACAGGCCCTTTAACTGAGGCATAATTTAGGATTATCTGATATAGCAAAGGAGGCTTTTGCTGTATGAAAACAATCAATATGACTGAACACTCCCATAATTATCCAGCCATGCTCCTACTGCAGCCATACAGTGGGGTTTAAAGACTCTACAGGGGTCCAACCCCCACAGAAAGAGCACCGACTTCAACCCTGATGTCACATGTGGAAGAGGGAAATGAGTGGATTGGGGGGGATGTGTGTTGGTGGGACGAGCTCTCAGGATTATGGCCTGGAAGCATGTTAGATAATAGATCAAAGAGATACGCCGGAGAGAGCCCTCCATGCGTTTTCTACCAAACACTCATCGTTATGAGGAGGGGCAGATTCTTTTATTCCTCAAAACGATGCGAAACCCTTGAAAAAAGAAATCCAATCACAAAAATAATTATCGACCATTGTAAATAATTGGTTCATCTTCTGCAGCTAAGTGCTGCACAAGATTATTCCACTTATTTTATGTTTCAACTGTATAGCAAAAACGGAAGATTGTTCTTACAAAAACAAACCTCCAAGCCTCGAAAAAATTGGCAAAGTTACATTTGAAGAGTCCCAATGGTGGGAAAACAGTGTTAGGATATAATGAAAGCAAGGCTGACCTTTCAGACAATTTTTCCCACAAGGTAAGTTTGGTGTAAAAACATCACCAAACTGCCCACCATACCCACAGTGAAGCAAGGTGGTGGCACCATCATGCCTTAGAGCTGCTTTTCTTCAGCTGCAATTGAGGATTTAGGTAGAAGGAATCATGAAGAGTTCCACATATCAGTTAATGCCGAAACCAAACCCAACCTGTGGGCTTCTGCTAGAACTTTGAAGATGACGAGGAACTAGGCCTGTCACAGTAACAAATTTTGCTGAGCAATTAATTGTCTCAAAAATTATTGCGATAAACGATAATATTGTTTGAAGACCTTTTTACACTGATTTAATGGAAATGACATAATAATTCATGCGATTTCCTGCCAAAGATAGAAACACTTTATTTTCAAAAGAACACTTAACAGTGGAACTGATAAACAAAATAAACAAAACAACCAAAAACAAAAATAAAATGGATTCTCAGTCTCCATTAACAAAACTGTACTTGAATAAAACCTAAACAACATAAAGCCAAAGTGGAAATAAATACTGCATTCAACCAAAGAAGTGCAGATTATGAAGTCTGTATACCATATTGCCCTTCAATAATCATGAGATTTAAATAAAGAAGATGGGCACATCGACTACCTGATGAAATAATTCACACTACACGTTAGTTCACACCTCACTATTTTTTGCCCCAATTTTTCTTTTACGACAATCTTAGAATGTTGATCGTTCTAAGATTGTCGCTTGCGATTTTGTAACCGATCATCCTGTAGTGTGTGGTGTGTTACGGTAGATTGTCGTGGCTGCTCCGATCTAAATCAGGGGTTAACGCAGCCTGTTGAATGTGACAGACAGCCAATCAGAAAGCGCGGATTCCTCTCTTTGCATTCTGAGGGGAATCCCAAACAGCTGACACGGGCAACCCGAAGTACAGCGGACATTGGAGATGATATGTGGAAACAACATTAATGTTAATAAAACATTTCGTGCAAAGAATGTAGAATATAGTTGGAGCGAAATTGCTACGCAGTTGATAAACCCGATAACTTTTCAGCTGTTCTTCGTTAACGTGACATAAATAAGTTAGAATGATTTTCATTCAGTCAGGACTGACACTGGAGCCACATGCATTGCAGGTAGATTGTAATAAAGCATTGATTAATGCCTGGTTTTAAAATTAGTTAACTGGACTTGTAGCCATTATTTTGTGCCCATTGTTGGACATCACACGGCACGATCGGACACAGTCGAAAAGTTATACCTAGGATTTCTGTCAGCTAATGTGTGGTCACTCTATCTTTCACTACAACACAAAGTATACATCCAGATCATTAGAATACTGGTTGCTGTGCGCATTATATGGCCTCGCAACCTGGCAGATTTCGAGTGTTCTTGCAGAGAGGAACGGGCAAATATTACCAAGTCAAAATGGACAATGCTAGTAAGAGTCATTACCCAAAATGAAAAAGTGTTGTGTTAATTCCTCTTGTTCTCAGTTCTTCACGGAACTAAAACCTGGGATTTTTAGTTCCAGGTTTTTATGATTTATTTAGCAATTTTCACACCTTTCACACCTAATTTAAACATAACATGCAGTTTTAAATAACTATTTTCACTGTTTGTAGTTTTATCAGTATTGTCGTTTGAAACTTTACATCCAATTCAGAACAGTTGTCTCACACCTCCACAGGCTTTTACCAATATGCACTTCAAAACCCTCCATAATCATTCCACAGAAAAGATGAAAGGACTCCCAGTTAAATCAGAAACTACTAAAGGGCCACAATCATGTTTCCATTTGTCAAAAGCAAACGAACTCTGATGTGAACCCTTGGTGTTGACAGACATCTTCATCAGGAAGTAACTTTGCTTGAGTTTGTGCTCATGCTGAGCCTGTAAATGCAGCAGCGTGCTTCAGTGGATCCATTAGTGCCAGAATGCAAGAGACGAGGAACGAAGAAATCAATTCACAGGAGCCTCCTATTCAGGTGAAACATCTTTTGCTTACGAATACAGAGGGCTGACATCTGTGTGTAAAAATGGCCAGAATAATAGATGGCAACAAGCAAAACACGCACTTTATTGAAAAATCTATTGCTGGAGCAGCTTGGCTTTTAGAATCAAAGACCTTGATGGTTGAACTAATGTTATTTACAATTGACATTTGTTGATTCAGACGGAGGACTGGGAAGCATTTTTTCAACAAAAATGCACATACAGAGTAAGTAAGTAAAGAACGTATTATATCAAAGTTAACCTCAACCTTTACTCTTGACACTCTGCTGCCCCCTTTTGGACAAACTAAAAAATGCATGGGCCTGACATATTTGATTTCAGGTTCCAGTCGTTGCTCCTCAGCACTTTACAGGACATTACTCAGCTAAAACGAATCTCAAATAAATAAAAGCAAACTAAATTCAAATGAACACAAATTTATTGAAATTGGTATTCATCAGTGAGCAGGAAAACACTGTGTAAACAAATGCTGCAGTTCGTCATCACTCCTGTCAGTATATGTCATTCACTTTGCCTGTAAACGCAACTTTCAACTGGAGGAACTGTAACACTTTACCTGCTAGTTACACACTAAAATAAACACAAAATCATAGCCAGTATTTTTAGTTTCTAGTGCAAATATATTAGAACACTTGAAATAAGACAAATCTAAGTCATATGTAACTTTTCCAAAACATGTAGGAGCTTGTTTCAAGTCAATAAATTGTTTAATATTTATCAAAACTACTAGCTCCACTGTAAGATATTTCTCACTTATGTGGAAAGAATATATTGTGATAATTAAAAAAATAATCTGCCAGTGGAACTAATAGTTTTAATCAACAGTCAAGAGTTATTGACCTAAAACGTTCTATATCTCACAGAAAAGTTGATCACTTGAAATAGGAGAAAGCTAAAATATTAGCACCAGAAACTAGACCAGAAATACTTGGCAACATTTGTTGTTTTTACACTGCAGCTACCTCCATGTTTTCAGCTTGGCGTGATGTCATTCATATGTCAGACTTCTCAGCAATCAACAGCAGCTTCAGTATTGATATTGTAGCAGTTTTCCCCAATTCTTCCAGACAATTAAAAGAGCTTATGTATAGTTTCACTTAATTCTGCAATTCCTGTGACAAGTTAACTTACACTCATCATGGTCAAGTTGTTATATTAATTTTATTTGAACCATTTTTTTCCTCCATTTTCCAATTAAGTTTATTAATTTTAGATTTCTCTTCAAACAGAGTTAGTAGGTTTCAATTTTAAGGAGTAAATATCCATTTAGTTGTGGAAAAAGTTTTGAAAGGAATTAAATTTTGTGGGATAGGAGAACATGTTCAACTGTGTCCCTCAGGGTTTCCTGTGGGTGGTACTTTGGGAGCATTGGGTAACAATATGACCGGGGTCAGATCTTGGTCTGCATTATCGGCAGTAAGCTGGACACTTTTCCAATGAGAGCTGGACTCCAAGGTTTCCCTTCGTCACCTTTCTTGACAGCATTTCTAGGCAATGCCAAGATGTTGAGGGAATCTGTTTTGGAGGCATCAGGCAGAATGTGAAGCAGCCAGGATGCAGATCAGCACCTTGACCATGTTCCTGATCTGGAAAAGGATAGAGTGTTTCAACAGGTTGGAGGCGAGGTCCTACCCAAAGTAGTGCCGTTTAACTTGTTCACAAAAAAAGGGAAAATTGGAGTGGGAGATCGACAGGAAAAGTAGTGTGGTATCTGAAGTGACATGAACACGTATCGGTCTGTTGGGGTGAAGAGAGCTGAACTGAAAGGTGAAGCTCTCGATTTGCTAGTTGATCTACGTTCCTGCCCTCATCTATAGTCTCAAGCTTAAGGTAATGACAAAAAGAATGAGAAAATGGATACAAGGGTCTGAAATTAGTTTCCTCCGCTGGGTGTCTGCGGTTTCCCTTAGAAATAGGATGAGCCGCTCCTTCATCCAGGAGGGACTCAGAGTAGAGACGAGCCACTGGGCATCTGGTTAGGAAGCCTCCCAGACTCCTCCCTGGAGAGGTTAGGGAATTCCTATTAGAAGAAGACCCAGCGGTAGACCCAGGTCACCCTGGAGGGACCATATTTCTTGGATTGGGAACATCTTTGGGGAGTTGGCTATTCTACATATCCCATAAAACCTGCCATAGAACAGCAGCATGCACAGGTTTGAGGGCAACAATAAAGATCAGGACGGGCTATGTTTAAGTAGATATAATGGGTGACCAATTCCCATTGGCTCACCCACTGAACCTATTAAAAATTTATTGACAATGGTTAAAAGCAAAGCAAAGTTAAAGTGAAAGAGTGGTCAAATCTTCAATAAAAAGGCTTGTTGATGTTAACTAAAAGCATTTGGTTAAAGAAAAACTTGCTTAGCAACATTTAATCAAATCTTACTGGAGGTGCATGATGTGAATAATTCATAATGCATTCAAATTTTAATTTTTGCACCCGATGCTTGTTTTTAAAAAGTCTTTCATCGTATGTTGTATGAAAGGTTCAAATAAATAATAAAAAGCTCCAAAATAATATAGAACCTGCTTCCTATGATGAGTTATGTGAACTTCTCACTGAAAATGTAAAGTACATTTCATTTCACTCATTGTAGCATGCTTCCAGGTGTGTGTGAATCTGTGTAGAGTGTGTGTGGTGAGAGCTGCTCCACCGCGCCCTGCTGTGGCTGAGTGCACATGATCAGTGGAACGCCCTGGATGACCACGTTCTGGCTACCAATGCCAATGTTTGGAACCACCAGTCCAGCTTCTTGACAAGGCTCAGCAGGCTTGGAGACAACCGTGTCCGGTGGAGTTGCTATTGTCACCAATGGTGAGCTCTTTTTTGTCACGACTCTTAGTTCTGTGCCCCCATCAGGTATGAAGGTGCTGAGGCCCTCCAGATCAGAGCTGTAGGTGATCAAAGTCTGTGTGCTCCTGGAGTCCTGAGGGGTGTTATTGTCTGAGCTCAGCTTTGTCAGCAGGACAGTCTGGGGTTCGGCCCTGACAGTACTACAAGACGACCCGAGAGGTTGTACAGCTGCCAGCAGGTTGACTTGTTGGATCATAGATTGATTGACAACGACGTCTTGGTTATCTGGCTCCAGTAAGACCAGTTTCGTTTTGCTTGTTCCATCCCCATCAGCAGGGATTAAGGTGCTTTGCTGACCCAAAGGCTGTGGGACGATGATTTTAATCTGTGCATTATTGTATGAAACCATTGAACTAGATGGGAAGGGAACTTCAATCTGAGCATTGCTTTGCGGCATTGTAACGGGAACCAGGTTGACCATGTCTGCTGAGCTGGAAAGCTGGAGATGCACCATGTCCTGGGCGTCTCTATGCTGCTTCTTGTGGCTGCGCAGCGAGTCCTCCCTCACAAACGATGCATCGCACAAATCACAGTGGAAGGCCCGGGCTGCATCCAGTTTGGCCCGATATCGAGAGCTGACAGGTTTAGGAGAGTTTCGTCCACCTCTGCCGGCATTCCTGACTCTTCCTCTCTCTGCTTTATCCGAGTGACACTGCTCTCTGTGAGTGACCAGACAGCTGAGTCGCTTGGAGGCAAAACTGCACAAATCACATCTGAAGGGGCGCTCCTCTGAGTGGATCCGCTCATGGACTTTGAGCGCCCCCTTGCTGGAGCATGAGTAAGTGCATTTGGAGCACTGAAAGGGCCGAGCGGGCAGGTGCTGCCTCGCGTGTTGCCGCAGAGCCGACCTGCTGGCGGACTTGTAGTCGCACTGTTCACACTGAAACAAGTTCTCAGTGCCGTGCTTGATGCGAGTGTGAGACTTCAGGTTTCCTTTCATAGCACAGCGGTACTCACAGAAGTCACATTTGTAGGGCTTTTCCCCGGAGTGAATGCGGAGGTGCCTCTTCAGGTCGGAGTTGATTTTGAACTTTGCGTCGCACTGCTGGCACTGAAAAGGTGCGTCACCTTGAAAGAGAAAGAGAAAATAAATGAGGGTTGTGTCCCCAGGTCAACCAGGTAAACATTGAATTAGCATTTGAAGGAAGCTACCGGTGTGAGAGCGGAGGTGCACAGTGAGTTGGCTAGAGTTGCGGCTGGCGTAAGGGCAGATCTGGCATTTGAACGGCCGCTCGTCGTAGTGGATCCGAAGGTGCTTCTTCAAACTGCTGCTATCCGCTGCTGCGTACGAGCAGTGCTTGCACTTGTGAGGCCTCTCGCCCGTGTGGGAGCGGCTGTGCATGTTCAGTTTGTCACGCCGGCTGAAGCGCTTGTGGCAAAGCTCACATTCAAACGGCTTCTCACCTGCTCATTGAGAGAAGAACAAAGTGGGCTAACTCCTTGGGCTTTTCTGCAGCTCATCTCAAAAACGTTCAGTATTAAAAGGGATTATCTTACCGGTGTGAGTCTTGAGATGTCGCTCCATGTCTTTTTGGCCATACTGTGTCTTAAAAGTGCAACCTGTAAACGTGGAAGAAAAGCCAAACACTCAAATTATTTAGAAGCTTTTAGTACAACGTTGTGCAAACAATAAAATAGATGTTCTCTCTGACCTAACAATTGGTGTGAACAAATTTTGGCTCACACCTTTTTTCCCAACTTTGCTTTAATTTAGTAATAGTTGCAAACATTTGTTTCTATGCAGCTCTAGTAATACAGAGGGGTTCTACACACCAAAAATGAGGCAATAATGTTCTTTCTGGCAGTGCATGCCAACTCATGTGGTGAAGGAACCTTTACCACTGTAGAATAGCAAACTTTGTGAGATTAGCATTTACCTTGTCTCTCAAAGAAAGCTATTGGCTGAGATTTTAAAGCACTTAACTGTGAATGTGCTCTTTTTATCTGCTTACGATGCATTTCTCTCTTAGATGAAACCACTTTAGAAGTTATTACTGTGTAACTACATATTTATTTATTCATTTACATATAAAGTACTCCCATATCCGTGCAATCACGGCAGAGTCTCTTGAGCCAGGTTCAAGAGATGCTTATCCAGACACTACATAAATGAACTGAATTTAACTTTCCTAATCTGAATATAACTTTAAACCTTCCCTACATTCATAAATAGTAACAATTAATTTTTTAAAAGGTCATTGCTGATGTATTTCCTTCTCTGCATGGCATTAAAACACCTGTTTGGTTCAGATCGGTATTTATGGTTTGAGGATCAGTAACTTTACAGAACCAACCTGAGAAACAGCAGGAGTGTCTTTTGGAAGTCAGGGCAGGTTTTAGTTTCTTGGATGGAGTTTTCTGTGCTTTGGTCAATGACTTCTTGACGCCTCTCACCACACAGACCTGATAAGCATCCTCAAGAACAAACTCTGTGCTGGAACCTAAGGATGGAGGAAACCATGTCAGACGTGCATGAAACGGCTGATTTCAAGCGAGTTTCCATTAAAGTATAAAACTGGAACCTGTAAGAGAAGTTGATACAGAGCTGACCGCGGTATGAGAAGAGGGAAGGGAACATCCGTTTTGTTTATGGGCGAGAAAAACCTCATAATTATTGTACTGCTGTTTGCAGAAGCCGCAGATGTGGATGTCTGGGTTCACCTCCACCGCAGCACAGGATCCTGCATTTACTAGATAACGAAAATAGGAAAGAATGCCTTCACCACAGAATTTATATATATTATATATTTTATATTTGTTGTACTGTCACCCAACAACAACTCTGTGCCGATTAGGAGTTGCTTTGTCTTACCTTCGTTGTTGCATGTTGCCATTTTCGAGGTTGTTTTGGTAAAGCTCAACTTATTTTTCGACTGCTGTGTTCGAGCGAATGCTTCATTTTGGCGTTAAACAAAAGCGATTCAAATGAAAATACGGCCATCAATAAAACCGCACATTTTCAACTGTGAGCTCCATGGAGATTAGTTTCCACCGATAAAATTAACAGTTCACTCTTTCAAACACACCGACACTTTGAGGTTTTACGACACTATCGCTACAGTTTGCGGCTTGCGCATCTAAGTTACATACCATGTTGCATTGAATGCTGTGGGAAAAAAGAGTTTCTTTCTTTCTTTCTTTCTTTCTTTCTTTCTTTCTTTCTTTCTTTCTTTCTTTCTTTCTTTCTTTCTTTCTTTCTTTCTTTCTTTCTTTCTTTCTTTCTTTCTTTCTTTCTTTCTTTCTTTCTTTCTTTCTTTCTTTCTATATATATATATATATATATATATATAAAATATAAAATATAATTTTAGAATTCACATTATAAGTTATCTCAAAGAGTTGCTGTAATCTGATAGCTGTGGCCAGGAAGAATCTCTTATAGCAATATGTATTACTGAGATTCTAAAGAACCGTCAAAGTGAAGACACTGTTGTTGCATAGCAATATCATAAAGAGGATGCTCTAAGTTATTCATAATATTTTTTGTTTCATGAACAATCCTTTTTTTTGGACAGTTATCTCCAGAGGTAGCAGAGAAGTCCCCAGAACAGCTTTTTTTCTTTTTTCTTTTTTTTTTAAACCAGCTTTTATATTAGCTTGTTTAGTCTAATGCTGCTACCCAAACTAATAATGGAAGAAGATATCATATTATCTATAGCAAAATTATAGAAAATCTGCAGCATCTTGCTGCAAACATTGAAATACCTAAGCCTCCCCTAGAAGTAAGGTCTCCTCTGTCCCTTCTTGTAGACCTCTTCATTGTTACATCACCAGTCCATTATGTTTTCTAGGTAAACACTGAGATGAATATTTGACAAAGACAAAGGAAAATCAGTTATAAAGATGCATTATTCACACACAATCCTAATGCATAATATATCAAAAAAGATATGAGGCAAAAATCATTTCACCTGCCATAGAAAAATTGGAAATAGCTCTATTTACTCATTTATTGTTACCACTGATAATCCACTGCAATATAGTTTAACCACAAAATGACATGTTTTCTGACCTAGTTTCAAAAGTATCTCATGTCTGGACTGAATATTGAAAATTCTTGCTGATTCATATGGCAAAGAAAAAATGTTTACTTCACTTAGCAGCCATGTGTATACTATGTGGTGTATTAAATTTTAACAACTGGCTCAAAAGTAAACTTGAATTAGCTAAATCTAGCTTTAACACTTGTTACAGGAATGTAAAGATATTTCTTGTGTAAGCCTTCAGACACACCAGCAGTTGTTGGGCTCCTTGCTGAACAAACAGCCATTTTCAACTAAAGACAATTTACTGGGATCGTTGGGGTGAGGGAATGAGAAGGCCTCTATTTATGCCGGAGCAGTTGTGCTGGTGTGAATAAGCCATGAAAGTGAGTGACACACAGCTCCATTTTCAGTGGCAGCTCCTTAACTGCCTGATTGCCACTGTGAAGCTGAGGAATTTCCTTACGCTGACTTTCCCGAACAGCAAAGGCACAGGACTGATTCCTTCCCTGCTGAAACAGCAAATCCTCGAGACAGACAGGAGATCCACACACATGCATACAAGGCTTACACACACACCCACGCCCACACTGCGTGGCCTTTCATGGCCTGCCTTCATGACTGTGACAAGCTGATAATCGTCTTCTTTGAACAAGATTCCGTAAGGATACTCAACTATTATATTCAGATACCTCAATGGGACTGTTTGTGTCAAAGTTACAAGAATAGCTTTATTTGCAGTTTTGAAATGTGATGACACAGAAATGACATGAAAAGGAGCTAATTAAAGAAATAATTCGATACTGTCCTGAATTTGCTAATCTTGTGCACATACAGTAAATCCCCGTCAGACTCAAGACGTGTCCCCACCCCTTTTCTGCGGCGACCGCAGCCTGTGGAGAGCAGGCTGAATGTTTAGATGAATTTTAATAGTTTCAGGAAAACTGTGCCTTTGGTTTCAATTTTGGTTTGTGACTCATTTACCAACAACCCAAAGTAGGAATAAGATACAGTGCCTTGCAACAGTATGCACCCCTTGAACTGTTCCTCATCTTGTAGCACTACAACAAACTCAGATGAATTTTAACTGGGATTGAAAACAATAGGACACCATCATGTTTCTAGATGGACGGCCATGTCTTGGTTACAGTTGCATCAAACTCTCTTTGATAAAATGAGAGTTTGTGAGTTAATGAAAGCTTGGGTATTGTCGTATAATCTAACATGGCTTTAAACTTCTCCACAACTTTATTTTACTGTCTTCCTTAGTCTTCATGATGCCATTGTTCACTAATGTTTGTTCACATACCTGCGTGGCCTTCACAAAGCAGCTGATGAACCCCATTTAGCACCCTAGTAACATTGGAAGTATAGAAAGCTGAATACAAATGCGCTGCACACTTGTCAGATTTCTGTTAAAAAGATTGAAAAGCATTAATATTCTCCTTCAACTTCTGTCACATGAAATCCAAATAAATGCATTATAGTTTAATGTGACAAAATGAGAAACGCTGTTTTCAAGAAAAAGGAGAAAACAATTGAAGGAACTTTCACAAAGAGAGTTGAAGAATTTTTATTAAAAGAAACTTAAGCATTTCCAAAGCCAGTCAAGTCATCTTCTGACATTATTCAAGAGGATCCAATTAGTTATTGACGTCAAAAGGAAAGTATCTTTTGGATATCAAGCTGTGTCCAATTCCAAGGCATACCTTTAACCCATTTACCGGGACACCCGCGTTTCCAGTGAGTGATGTAATGTCCTTCTTTTTCCCAATGAGACAAGGGCAACAATAGGGGGGGCAATGCCTCTGTCACATTATTTCCCCCCACCGAGGCACGCCAGCTGCTTACAGTTGCTTAATGGCCACGAGCTGTCACAAGGCATCACAGCCTGCTGCCACACAGGAGCGGCAGATGCTTTAATTGCACAATGACTTGTAGGTTGTCAACAGCAATTATACCAGGCTTCCACCTGAGGGCACCCAAACAACACAGTCCACTCACTTAGAGCCACGGAGGCTCTCGAGCTATCTGCAAAATCTGATCTAAAGGTTTTGTCTCTGTCAGGATGAGAGCCACATGTTTATTCCAAGTCTCCTTTTAGCCTTAAAGCTCAGCCATGTGATGCAAAGATCTGAGCTGGATTGTTACACTGCAGGTGTGAGACCTCCAAAAATCATATTTAGACATAAAATATTTAGGTTTTGTCACCTTGGGGCGCAGGGCTCTCCGTGCTGCTGTGGGTAGTTGTGTGCAGAGTTTGAGTAATTCTACTTATTATTAATTCATATATCCCTCCACCCCCCTTTTTACATTTCAGGAGAGGCTAATTTCACCAGTGCCAGTCCAAATATTATTATCATTAAGAGGTGGAAAATAAATGGGTTTAATGCTAACCTTTAAATCTACAGTGGCAATAATTTAAAAGATGTAAAATGTGCGTCACGTTGTGTGGCCAACTTAGGGAAAGTTTTTGTATTTGTGTAGTACAAAAATGAACGAGTAGAAATGATCCCCTATTTGTTTTGAGTCATAAGATGAATTATACACATGTATGAATTCCTCTGGTCAACAGCTGCCGACTTAGCATCAGATAAACACAGAGCTGAAGTCTGGCAACAGTCACAGCCTCCTGACAGTCCCACTTTATCATTAAAAAAAAGACACAGCACATAAGTGCTCACACATACAAAAGGGGCACATGCTCACACGCAAATCAGCACATTGCTCTTTGTATGTGCTAACTGATGCAGATGATAGGGCTGCAGATGAGTACAGGCTAACCAGAGAGAGAGTACATGTGGCTTTCACTGAATAAAGCGAGCCGTAGCCTCAGGAGGAGCGGATTCAATCCAAAGATACATGCTGGGAGAGAAATTAAGACAGAAATTTAACCCTTTTGTGGCATAAAATCCAATTCGGGGGCATTAAAATCATAAAGAATAAAAGTTCTTGTCCTGCTTTTGCCAAAACAAGAGCTGTGCTTGAAAAGGAAGATCCTTCAGAAATGTAGTATTTTTCCTTTAGTGTCAGCAGGGGGTGTCCAAAATCAAGCTGGAAAACGAGACTGAGAATATTCAAAGTAGCTAGAGCAGCCACTGCTCCAGTTTGTAATAGCTGACATTTTGGAATCAGTGGGTCAGCAAAATAGAAAAGCCACAGAGATGTATCAAAAAAGCAGCGGCACACTTTTGATCACACATTTGTTTTTACACTCAGACCTAATTCTTCCTGCTGGAAGTGACTGTTAAAGGGCTAGTTCTGAGTTTTTTCTTAAGGTTTTAAAAGGTTAAAGTTGTTAATATCTTACTTCCATTACATGACTCCTCTCATCTCTTCATTTGGTATAAATCTATTATAGTTGGTCTTGAAAGCTGAAATATGTGGCAAGTTGAAGGCGGGCAAAGACCAAAATGCTTTTTTCTCATTTAGAGCTCCAATCAAAAACGTCATTGCGGTTTATGCAAACTTTAATCCGTTGGCACATATGGATTGGATAATTGTCTAAAAGGAACACAATGACTATTTTTCTATTTTACCTCAACTTTCTCCACTGGGATGCCTGGTGTCCTGGTTCTATAATGCCTCTTCTTTCTTCTGCATATTCATAATGTGTCAAATCAACAGACTTTTCTTCTAAAGCTACAGATTTCACACTTGCATGGCTTAAAGCAACTGAGGGCTGCTACTTGATACTGAGTAATGCAAAGGGCTAACTGTGTGATGCATTTTATTTTTAATTACTCCATGATTAGTGATTTATCTATGAACAGATGCTGATCACATTCATTAATTCTCATAATTATCAACAGTGATTCAACAAGGCAGAAAATAGATAAATATCAGTTTGCAACATTTTATTTCAATCGCATTATTATTTTTCACAAATCACAGACTTTGTTGCATAATTTTTCTACATTTTATTTATGAAATGCTAAGCAAAAATCCCCATTTCAGAGTTTTGAGATAAATCTGATGACATCTTGTTCTCACCAAATTTGAAGCATTTCAAACAAAAGTAGCCTCATAAACCTCAACATTGTTTACAATTCAGTTGAGCCACGTATAGCTGCATTTCTATTAGAAATGTAAACAAAACTTTGTTGGTAATCCATTAAAGTCACAGAAACAATTTTGTGATTTTGATGTTTTCATTATAAAAGAAATCCAATTAAAAACACATGTGAATGAGCTTGTTCACGAGATAAGTCATTAAAAAACCTCATTCCACTTCCTGTCATCTTCTTTGTCATTTCCTCCAGTACTAACATTTGGTTGTTGATGACATGATTCATGTGATGTGAAGAAAGTGTTTCCATTGCAGTTTTGAAAAATAAACCAATTCTCCTAATAAACACCTCATTGGAGCGTCAAAACTTTTTATTGCCAAACGGGAGTTTTTATTTAAATTTGCATGTGTCCATTAAGCAAATTTAGCTTTGAAATGTCAAATTGTGCAATTTTAAGGTTCATGAGGTTAATGAGACATTCACAGGTTTCATTTGCAGTAGTAAAACAGAACTCCTCCTTCACTGTGAAAACTGTTTTCTTTTTGTTTTCTGCTTTTCAAGCTCAGAAATTTCAAAGTTTCTTCTAGAAAATTTCTGAAACTAATCTAAAAATTCCTGTGATTTGTAGGGCAATTAAGAATTTTTTTTCCATCTACTATGGCCCTCATACTTATATGACTTATAAAAGAGCTTAGAAAGCCACACATCATTCCTAGATCCAAAATAACAATAAAAAAAAAACAGATAAGAAGAAGTTGACTTTTTTCAGCTTGAAAAGAGTTTAAACCAAAACCCAACACAAATGAAGGGAACAGTGTTGAACCTTTCCAGGTTGACATGCTGACCAAAATTACTTCAAGGGTGCATCAACAACAACAAAACAAAAAAGAGATGCTGAATGAATTTGATATCCAAGTTGTAAAGAAAACTCACTCTTCTAAAAAGAATAATATCAAAGTGGAACACCTTTTAAAAGTTTGCCTGTTCTGTATGGGATAAAACTAAAACAAAACTTCAAATTTCAGTCTGACAGTCAGAGTTGGTACCTGACTTCTTCAGGACCTGGACGAATTCCCATAAATGATGAAACCATCAATTCTGCTCCATATTAAGCTGCAAATTGCAAAGAAAAGCTGTTTGTATGGATTTCTTTTCACCTAAAATCCTAATTTTGAGTGTAAACAAATTTTTTTCACAGCATGATAGCTAAATAAACTCAAAAAATCCATTTATGACTTTTGGTTTTGGTGTCCCAACATGATTAGTGGTCTCAGTCTCGCCAATACTTAGCTAACTCTCTGAGTGCAACCCTATCACTTTGGTCCTGACCCCTCTCAGATGAGCTGTTAGCTCCACTTAGACAAAATTAAAACACCAAGAGAGTTATCTAAAGCAGGCGAGATATTAACTACTCACCTCCTTTTCTGTGGAACCTTACTTCAAACATCCAGAACTGTCCTTTAATGTGGCTGCAGAATCAGGTTTCAGGTGCTGCCTCTTTTCCCCAGCAGTGCAGAGCTGGAAATTAGGCCATGGGCTGAATATTTAGGGGTTTGGACAGATCTAAAGAGATAAGTTGTGTGTGATGTGAGAATGGGAATGTGCTCACGTTTCTCCTGTGAAATTGTCAGTGATGTCATGATGGAGGAGGAAATCTTGATACTTAGACAGGTAACTAGGGAGCCCGTTTTTTTTTTTTTTAAATGCCCCCCAAACACACGTATATGTGCATGCACATATACACACACCTACATAGACACAGGGCATCATCATCGTCACAGAGGGAGCAAGGCTCATAATTGGACAGAGGTGTCTGTAGATAATGAAGCCAGACCTCACACCTGCCAAACCTTGGGGATTTCACTTGACTGGCCACTTAAATCTTCCTCACTCTGTGGGTCTGGAGGGCAAGAGAGTGAGTAAGAAACTAATGGGAAAAAAAAGCACGCGCTACAGGGAGGATCCCTGTCAGCATGAGTGTAGGGTACACCCTCCCCACCCCCACACCCCACACCCTCTGTCTCATCCCACCCTCCATCACTAAATCAGCCCCCACAGCTCGTTCCATACAGCACCCACCTCACTTCACTTCGCTTCGCTTCACTGTAAATCCTCTGGTGTCAAGAATTTCAGACGGAAATGGGGAAATGCTGCACCAGCTATTTTGTTTCAAACTCTCAAAACACTCGCTTCTGCCGAATTGTCTTTGGTGACAGCGTTGTGTGCGGGGAGCGTATTGTGCCATCTTTTAGTGGGGTGTCATTCCAGGTGCTGAAAGGGAAATCAGATAGACGCTTCAACGGAAGAGGAAGAGAAAAAAAACTCTCTGTGCGGGAAAGTTTACCTGACAGTCGTCACTGAAGGTGTGACACTGTATCACTGGTAGCAATTGCTACACCAATTAGGGATCGGGTTTAGGCTGGCAAAGTCTTAACAATTTATGGGAAGCAAAATGGAGAGCTGCTTCGTCTCCCTGCACGACTTGATCCATAAATGAGGCACTGAAATCATTGTCAATCTGAATACAAATTAGGTATTAGATATAACACAAGTCGAGACTGTTCTGTTCTGTTTTATTCATTTGTGTGTAGTTCTAGAACAACACAGACAGCTCTGAGACAGCTGGGGGGGTATCACTCTTTGTTTGCTTGTCATTGTAGGCAGCCACGTCAGTTTGAGCGTGTGCGTCTGCTGTCAGAAAGTGGCTGATAAATGATAAGAATCAATAACTTTGTAGAACCAACAGTCACAAAGAGACTGATGGTTTCTGCTCGTGGGTTATCTGTATCCAAATGGCCCGGGTGCATCATTCATGCTTTATTTTTTTACTCTCCTGCAGATATTGGATAATAAGCACAAACATGCGCCTGTCAAACTCTGCTGTCTGGTGAAAGTTGTTTTGTGCAACAAGCAGCCAGGCCATGCATTAATGCTGTGACTTTGGGGCTGGAACAAGGTTACATCGACAAACCTCTGTCACATTTCTCAGAGCTGAGACTCTCCTGACGGAGATTTACATGCAAATTTACTGTTTATGCGCTGCTGCAGCAGCAAACAGAGTCACACAGATAAGTATTTAGCTGTCACTGAAACTGCAGGCAGCGTATACAAACATATTTACAGCACCATAGACTAAGCGGAATAGTAATTTCCGATATTTTATAGTTATGGTGCAACAATAAGCAACATTCATAGGGGGAAAAAAGATTTATTTAATACAAATTTTCAGCTTGTATCTAACTGATCTCCCCAGTCATTCGTGATGCTGTTTTATTACTTGAGAATAAACTATTCAAATTTATTTTTCATAGGATCCTTTTACGGCATCAAAAAGCATGAACATCATTCTGAGAGATGTGAAGAGGAATAAAATGAAGGATACAAGCATACAATCAATAAGTACTTTATAAACCGCCCTCCAAATCTTTTTAGACCCTTGATGTAGATATATAAAAGCTTAGAAATAAATTCATGTTTTATTGCAATGGTTTGATAAAATGTAAACTTTAGCTTGAGTACATTCATTCAGTAACTAACAAAGAAGTTAATGTAATTCTATCACATTTAATTTATCAATATTGTTCCTACCGGATCTTTTTTGGATTCTGGATTTATAAATCAGGCATCTATACATTTCTGTTTTCAGGTTTCCACACTTCAAAATGGGAACGACAAAAGAAAATACCATTCATGTAAATCTGCAAGAAAATAGCTATTTATGCATATCTGTTCGTCTAGAATCTCAATAATAACAGCTGCAATATTTTACCATGTAACATTATCTTATGTGCTGTTGTTGATTAGATAAACTTAACTAACCAATTAAAAAGTTTAAAACAACTTGAACAACAATAACAAATTAGACAAAGAAGAGTGCATGAGGACCTAGAGAGGAGGATGCTAAAGGTGACTAAAAGCAATCTACAAGGCTAACTGTCAGAAAGATATTTGAGTGTACATAACAATTTATTTAAGCTTTTTTTCAGTTGCAGATAACTGAAACGGTATCTGCACAGGCAACACAAAACTGACCCTGACCAGGAAACAAAAACAAGGAAGTAAGCAGTAAATAAAAAATAGAAAAAGTAGTTAGTAGGGAACAATGTTGATGTGTTATTTGTCTTGTAAATGAAGCTTAATGTAGTTTATACCCATTTCACAAACAGGAATCTAATTGTAAATTGCTTCTATTTCCAAATTAACCACCAGATGTCAGTATTTACGTCACACCGCACCTTTAAGCAAAATTCTGTAAAACAAAATAACATGTTCATGAGTTACATTACATCTAAATCAGACTTTAAAATGATTTGCAAAATAAACATAAAACATTTTATCCTGTGACACATCATGGTGTGAATATTACAATCTGGGTGAGTTTTTTAGGTCATGAATTCACATGGCGCAACTATGTTACCTTCAGTTGTTATAAAAATCATATATATATATATGTATATCAAATATGACTTAAAAGAAATTTGATTTAGAAATGGAACACCCTGAAATTGGGCCTTCGTCTCTTTAAAAACTCCTGCTCTTTCTGAAACTTCGCCTTCATGAAGTCATCACAACATCACTCCTAGTAGCATTTCTACCAGTGTCCCTCTGAGAAGTAGCTGCTATGATTAGCGGAGCAGATGCGCAGTTCCACCAGGTAGTTTGCTAATTGCTGTTAGCTAGTCTGAAGGAGTGGAGCGGGGAAGTCACTGGTGCTCTGTGAAGCTTAGAAATTGCAGTTCCTAGATGGAGCTGCGACTCGAAGGCAGCACTCATTTCACCCATCCATAGGTGAATGGTTGCCACAGGAGATTAAGAATCAAGGCCACAATTCATGTTCAACATCATGAAAAACTCAAAACAGTAGACTTTACAGAATACACCCCCTTTAAAATACAAATGTTAAAT
This sequence comes from Gambusia affinis, assembly GCF_019740435.1. Classification (NCBI taxonomy): domain Eukaryota; kingdom Metazoa; phylum Chordata; class Actinopteri; order Cyprinodontiformes; family Poeciliidae; genus Gambusia; species Gambusia affinis. The sequence goes on along the minus strand of NC_057868.1, from coordinate 37,911,702 downwards.
AAAGAAACTTTGGACCTGTGATAAAAAATGGTGGTAGAGTCAGCCTGGGCAGAATGGTTTCCCATCATTGATGGAAAACATACAAAACATTTCTAGACGCTTTGAAATGTTGAAACATCTGCATGAGCCCACATGGCTTACTTGTGGGCTCATATAGAAGGAGATATTTAGTTGGATAATATTGCATGTCCACTTGTGGTTTGTGCTCTAAGTGCTGAAAGGTGAAAGCTCCACTCTTGCCCTACTGATGGGCAGATAAAGGATAAACAAGAAGAAGAGAGTGTGAGCTCAGTCAGTTTTGGGAAATGTTCAGTAATCATAGACCTTCCAGCATCATCATCTATCCATCTTCACCAGCTTGAACTGCCACAAAAGGCCACTTTTAGCAGTTAGTCAACATTTGCTAATGTGGATCTTCTTTCCAAATTGCAGCGATAAGCTGTGGTGAAATGCACCCTGAAATGAAATCACACGGAAACCGAAGGCTTATCAAGATGAAGCTGTGCAATAATACAAAAATTATCCGTCGCCATCCGTCATGTATTTGTTTGCAGGAAACAGATTACATGGATCCTAATTGAAATATTATTTTACCTTCATTTGAATTATTTATGGAGATTCTAGTAGGTTCATACCTCGGTGGAAAACACAGACACGTTGTGCGACACGAAGATGTGTGTGTGTGTGTGTGTATTTTTATAATTGAAAGTGTCCTCAGAATATGGTTGTACGTAGCTGTATGAAGCATATCAAAGGACCCGTCTTTGATACAATTTACTTGAGATCCGCTGGACAGAGCTGAGCTGTCCATTGGTCCTCCATTGCTAATGAGATCAGGGGTAAAATGGAGAGTGGTGAGCCGGCTGTCATCCACTAGGTGATGGTTTTAAGACTAAGCAGTGATACTTCATTAATTAACCTTCACATTCTATGTAGATCTGCTCATCAAGATGCAGTTAATTAAAGAAAGGTCATTCCAAGGGCTGCTGGGAAGCTGCGTTATTACAATGGAGGGATGGCACTGCTTTGAGTGAGATAACACAGAGGAGGGGGGCAGGGAGGAGGCAATCACCCAGTCACTGCTGAAATGGCAGACAGTGTGCCAAAGCCATTTTCTGAACTTTTGACCACATGTGCCACCTCTGCTGAGGAGAGAGTGAAATTATGTATTTTTCAGTTGTTTGTGTTTTTATTTCATACCTTCCTCCCTTTTTTATAAACTGAGACAGTCCTGAAAAGCTCTAATGGAGAAAGGAGGAGTAAAATATTCATTACACTCAATCGACAGCATCTATCTTTTAGCATCTCAGGATGGTTTGTCTACTCTCCTTTTGCAGCTCTGTCTTTCCTGCCTATTTCTTGGGTAGTCTTTAGTTTTTCTGACCTTGCTCAGTGTACAGAAACAAAAATCCATCTTGAGTAAATAAAAGAGCCAGAAACTCAGCGGAATATGAAATAGTTATGTGTCATCTTAAAGTGAAATCCATTTCTGACTGGTAACTTATTCATTCAGATTTCTGTCCATGTATCTCTTTTTATTTTCTCCTTTTCTCCCCACATGGATACAGTGCTTTCAACTATTTATAGTAGTATTTATCCCTCTTCAACCTTTCACATTTTTTTAATGTTAGAACCACAGGATTTAAAGCAAATTTGGGTGGACTTTCTGTCAGAGCCCCATCACAAAATGGGAAGAGTAACAAAAATCTGAAAAGCATTCAATGCATTTGTGTTCATCTTTCATGTGCCCAAATGAAATAGATATAAAATAATGTTCCAAGCTTTTAACATTTTGTGAAGCACCTTTTAATTCATCATCTGAAAGCGAAAAGAATATTCTGTGACTTCAACCAAGACCTGGGTTTCCATCAGTTGTTAAACTGCATTTTGTTACATTTTGAACTATGTGAAAAGACAGAAAAAGCTGGAGTCAGGGCGTTGCCGCGGACGCTGTTTTGATTTATACTTCTTTAAAGCTACGTTTTAAGTTATACAAGCTGCAGTTTGTATCCTGACTTTGTGTAAATTGTGTTTGAATGTTTTACTGGTTCTAAAGGTGAGAATGTTTAAAGCTAAAGCTAATCCTGCCATCATGCATATGTTGTTAGTACTTTGCAATCTGTGAGTTGTTGAACTTGACAGTTGTATATACTGGTGAATGTTAAAAACAGCCCAGCTACAAGTATAAAAACCTGTCTTGGTTAAAATTAGAATAAAAAGGTACTAAAAACATGTAGTTTATATTGTGAACTGTGCCATGTAAAAGGCTGGTTACATCAATAGTTCGTAATCAGCCTTTTGTACAGTGGTTTAAAGGTCATGGTACAAAAGGAAGATGTATTATTTATATATCGTTCACAACTTCTTCGGTTTGCTAATTGGTCCAAACACGTCGGCTTCATTGGGAGAAATTTCAGACAGAGCACTGAAGGGAGATGAAAATCAGGCAGAATTGCATAGGAAGGCAATGGCCAGTCTAGTGGTTCACAGAAGAATGCACTAGAAAAATCAGTGTTTAGATGTGCAGAGCTAGTGGAAATATAACCCAAATCTAGTAGTTTGTAACAAATGCAAAGAAATTTGTGGCTCAAGTCTGTCGCAACAATGTTTAGAATGTGTATTCATGCTTTAGCAAAGTGTGACACACATGCATTTTGTGTTTTGCAACAAAATCCTCAGTACATATAGACGTTCATGTGACGCATCTGTCAGAAACAAGGGCTTATTTTGTGCAACTCTGCATACTACTACCAGGAAAGGGGACAGTTAGACAGAGCATTGGATGGAATAATGTGTCTACAGAGTTGCCTTTCGGCCAACCACACGTGCGCGATCAGACGTAATGGCTTCCTCTGCTGTTCTTGCCAAGTTTTCGTTTTGATAATGGCAACCCCCCTTCTGTCGCCCCTTGCTCTCTCAGCCCCATCTTATTTGGAACCTTGGTGTCAGTATTTCAAAACGTTGCTCTGCTGCAAAATTGTAGCGAGACATCAGTGCCTCCCCCGTGTCCACTCAGTCCTCCTGTAGTCATCCCTGAGTGTCTTTTGGCATTGCTTCCCGTGGCAGGTGTAGAGACAAATGAGAAGCAGTACTCAAAACCATGTGTGCTTGCATTCATGTGTGTGTGCTTGTGTTTGTATGTGCATATATATATATCCCTCCCACCCTGCTACGATACAGTAACTAGTGACCCCGGACACAGTGCCATTACAGCAGACGAAGCAGGGCTCCCCTGGCAGCGGCTGGGCTGGCTGGTTGCTAGGTGGGGAGACATTACTGCGGGCCTCTGCAATAATTTATCCTAAGAGCGCGGCGAGCCGTCATGTAGCCCCTGACAGAGAGCTGCAGTACTTTATCAGCCTGCCTGTAAATCAGCCATGTGTGGGTGCAGACGGCAACATTGTTTGATCTCTTTCAGACACTCTAATAATCTGCTCCCCTCTGATTGATACCTTCACACAACAAAGCACATTACACCAGCGAGCACAGCAGTCGTCCCCGTATGTGTAGCTGTGAGCATCTGTATGGAGAGTCTATGCGTGTGTGAAGGAAATGTGTGGGTGTGTGTGTTTCTGGTGGTCATCAGTATTGCCAGTGGCCAAGAGAGGGTTGAATTAGTCTTCTGCAGAAACAGAGGGTCATTTGGAGTCTCGAAACCAATGACAGGATAACAGGTTCACAAAACGATCACCAGATGAAAGGAGGGGTTGAGGAGGGGAGATGGTGAAACCAAAATCAGAGCAAAAAAAATAATAAAAAAACAGAAAATAGAGAGCAGTTAAAGCAGTTATTCCTTTACTAAATGATGACCTGTTTGCCATGCTAAAAGTTGTAGTATACTACTTGATACAGGTAACAGTGATAACACTTTTATGTAAAAATATTTCATTTAGCTTTGATATTTACAGACTACAACATGCTAAATTACAGCTTTAAATATCAATGTATTTTCTAATCAGAATGAGAATCATCTTTATTTGGCAAGTTTGTGCTCACAAACCAGCAATTTGACTTTAATTCCTCTTTGATATTAATGAAGATATTTAAAATATAAACATGTAAAAAAGGCAATGTTTTTCTCTTTCTTGGAAAAAATAATACATCCAACTTATACTCAAAAACAAAAATATGGAAATATACTATTTTTATTAGAATTGGATTTTGCGATAGATTAACAAAGTACTAGATGATTGTAAAATAGAAGCAAAATAGTACTGCTCTGAAAATTGTTTTCATAAATATTCCATTAAAATAAGTAGAAAACAGTTTACCTGTGTGTTATAGAATCTAAAGTCAATGATTCTGAACGTACAGCCTGAGCTACAAACTTGAGTGGTTTAAATGCCATGAAGGCGGCGGCAGGAAGTAGTGGAAGAATGATGCCGCGTCATGTTTTTTAATGAGTTATAGTGTGAAGTGCCTTGTTCACGTGTGATTTTAATTGTGTTTCTTATTTAATGGAAAATCCGCAATTGCACAAATGTGTTTTTCTTTTGACAATTAGCAGAATATTGACAGAGTTTTGTGCACATTTGTAATGGAAACGCAGCTAATGTCTGAAGATCGGAAATGTCCAACCGGTCACAGTGTCAGTGGTTAGGAGCATTATTCAATTGGTTCTACATTACAAAGCACAAAACCAAAAAGGTCCAAATCCCACTGTTTGATATACATGTCATGATAATGGTACTAGAAAAGTAATATTCCTCAAGAAAGTAGTCATTATAAAGACTTCGAGAACCTCTAGCCTGGGAAGTTCTGACTTAAATGGATTCTGTGGCAAAACTTAAGAATACAAAAGTCTGACTAAGTTTGAGCTTAGAAGAATTGGCAGACATTTTAAACACTTTTGAAAGTCGTGAATCCTTTTTGTTCAGCTTCATAATTTTGCACAATGTTGTGTTGGTCTATCGCAGAGATTCCCAGTATCATATATTAAAGTTTGTGGTTGAAACACGACTATAAACAATTTTGCAAGATGCAGTAAACATATTTTATGTTGGATTTCATATAAAAAGACTTCAAAATATGTTTAGACAAACACAGACAGTGCAGGCTCCCTGCTGAACACTTACACCTTTTCCTTTAAAATGCTGATATTTATTTCTCCGTGGCATTCATGGCCCTAGATCAACTCAAAGTGAATTGCATTCTTTCCAAATTGCCCTCAAGCTCCGTGCTTGATATGGCTCATATACAAAAGGAGAGCAATGTCCCGTCCAACAATACCCATACCATTTGTGCCGCTCAGCTTCAGAATGTCATTGGTTTGAGTGTGACAATAAAACATATCTCTCCGGCTTCTTCTCTGGCTTGCATTTGAACATGGCTTCCAATTATTCAGCCCCAAATTCAATAGCAATTTTCTGCTCAATGAAATAGTGGTTTCAATCTCTGGAGTAATGTTACTTTAGAGAGATTTTCAAAATGGCATGTCTGTGAGTGAATAGATGGACGCGGGAGGATTCATTTAGCTTGAGGAAATGATACTTGTCTGCTGAAGCTTGTCATTTATTGATGAAGAGAATTCTTCTTCAGACTCTATAGGATCTATAGATTTAATGTTTTTGCTCCACCAGTAGAATTCCCATTAAATAAAATGCTTTCTAATTTCCAGCTTTTTGCCAGAATCTTCTGAAAGGATAAAGGAGGCCAGCCAGATGCACAACCTTGTGATTGCGTTTGGTCAGACGGAGCCCATTTTGCTTCAGTGCGGCATTAAAAGTAGCAGCGAACAATAAAAAAATGCAATTATAAGTGTGTGTGTGTAATGTATCAGTAGCCCATCCAGGGCCCCGTAATGAATGCAATGCAACGTGCGATCACTGAGCCGTGCGCACGCCCCGCTCAATGCATCTCTGAAAATAAACAGAGCAATGGAAATGGTTCTCATTAGTGTTGTTTTCATATTAAGTCCCCCAGACAAGGTTGACAAACCCAGCTCCCTGTGCCAGGCTCCTCAGGGACTGCCGCTTCAATACAGCTAGGGCAAACAACACCAGCCGATCCCAACACCATTACCACCTCCTATAGTTACTTATCCTCTCCTCCTTCCCTGTGGAGGGCTGCGTCTGCACAGGAAAATACATTAAGATCTTCCAGCAGCGTAGAGAAAGAGTCCTCCTTTCATTTGTCACCATTGCTATTGGCCCTAAAAGGGACAAATGTCTGTTCGCCATCTCTGCGCAATAGAATTGGAGAGATTTGTTCTCAGTGTATGTATATGTGTGTATGGGTGTGAGACAGAGAGATAGGAGCTATTTTGTGCTCCAGAGACGATCAACTGCGAGGCTGTTTCTGCAGGAAGGGAACAGGTGTGCCGAGCTTCTGGCTTCCACCATGTGTTCCAGTTGTTTCATCTGCACCTGTTTCCCCGAGTCCTGTATATGATAATCAAAACACTTATTAACCATAAAGGGCCCTCGCTCGTTTGGCCCGCTGTCTCTGCTTCTGCTGGGAACAGAGCATCGTGTAGTCATTCATCATTTCAGCAGATACCGTGTCAAATGTCATCTACTGTGACTATTAAGAAAATGTTTTACCGTTACTTTGCAGATTAACTAAATATAAAAACAGGAATTTTTAATCAATCATTCAATGAACTCAGTACAGCTGAATCCCATTTCCTAGAGTTAACCTTCCTCCTAACCCGTTGCACTTAACTCTGGTAGTGGTTAAAATATCTCACCATATAACAAGATGCTGATTTAAGAAACTGCTACATCATGAGTCATCACTGAAACCTTAATTGTAAACACAGTTGCAGTCATTTTATGCTCTTTTATGCAAGATAAGATCAGAAATATAATGTCGTGAGGTGTTTAAATGCAATTAGATTATCTACTGACAATATCAAACATGGCAAGAACGAGTTAAAAATTGTTGATTCATTTAACTGTGTTACGCATCAGAACACGCCTCAAAGTTTAGCTTCGTAACAATACCTAATAGTAATATGACATATTGCAGTACTTCAAATTAGACATCAAAAGAAGATATTTCAGTTTCTGAGTACAGTAGACTGCTGCTTGTTTGAGGATTTTTTTCATCGAGCATGTCTAAGGTATTTGAAAGAAAATACAGCTTGGGAAGTTAAAATAGATAGATGCAGTGCTGTTTGACATGCTATTGGCTGATGTTTGAAAACATTCAATCCAGAGGTACCATTCATTTTCTTTGATGGTGATTGGCTGTACCTAAAAGATAAGGAAGATTGTGGATGTTATCTTAGAGCCAAGGTGGTTTCTACTATATGTATTAATGCATATTAAAGTATATTTAGTGTCTTTACTGTTAAAATAGACAATTATAGGCATCTTTAGACTGAGACTCAAGTATTTGTTGATTTTGGCAAACCTACCGGCAGTGTGATCATTCACAGCTTCTCCTGTTCGTTGATTGGCCCTGTTGAAATTCTGTTGGAGAAATCAAACTCAATGGGAGAAATCCCAGATAGAGCACTGAAGACAATGGCCAGACTACCACCAGGGTGATTCTGGCTGCAACAACACAATCAGCAAAGAAGAAATTAATTAATTATTATTATTATTATTATTAGTTATTTGTCTGATATTTGCCAAAAAAATTAGATTAACCCTAGACTTTTGAGCAAATATTTTCCTGGTCTGACGAGGCCAAAGTGGAACTTTTAGAAAAGTTAAACATAGAGGTTGGTGGTAGTGTGATGCTTTGCTTCTTCTGGATGAAATCACACATTCTGCTCTCCACCAGAGTCCTGCAGGAGTTCAATTATATAATACGACAGGGACTACCCCAGACTGAGTGGGCTGGTCAGAGTGTGAATTTAAAACCAGTTCAAATGCTGAGTTATGACCTAAACCGAGGGTAGTTTATAGGGCAACTACTTTTACATAAAGGGCATTTTGGTTTGAATAGCTGCTTTTCCCTCAAATAAAGAAAGTCATTGTTTGAATTTCATATTAACTCAGGTTATTTTGCCTGTTTGTCTATGTGTTTATTTTAACAGCACTGAAAGTAAATTCACTTTGTCACTCGACCACGAAATGAGGTAGTTGAATGCAGCGCAGCCACTATTCATGTTTTGTTCCTAGAACTGTTACACTGCTACTATCAACTTTAGCATTAAATGCACAGTGTAGACAAAGCTGGTGTAGAAAAACCTATTTATGACTTATTGTTGCATCCACTCTGTGTGTGTCTTTGGCAGTATTAAACCTCTCAACACGGATGCACTACTTTGCCTACCTGAGCTGTGATTTGGCAGGACACAACACACAGCTGCAGGCTACTGTAAATATCACCTTTCTTGTTATCTCCAAGACCTGCTTTTCCAGTAAACTGGGGAACATGTAATTCAATGCCGCGTGTCGGGGCCATTTGCCTTCAGAGGACATCTAGGTGACATGACTTAGTGGCCTCAGAATGAACTTAAAGATTAATAAGTAATGGCTATATAAAGATGATATTAGCACTCAGATATCGCCTTTTTTTAGATTAATGCTTTTGATCAAGAGGAAGCGGTAATACAACACGGGGGGCAGACAGCAGTAGGCATCAGGAATATAGAGAAATTTACACGGTTGTCTCCAACTAAACTTTTGTTTAATTTTGCTGTTCTTGCATCATGTTTCCGTTTTTTGCAGACGTGGAAAATATAAACCGATAAGGCAGCCTGGGCGTGCTTTGATGCTCACCGCAAACTAGCTTGCATGTTACAATTTATCGACAATAATGATAATATTGAACTGCTGGCCTCAGACTCTGAAATGAAACGGTATTTGGTTGTCTTCTGTAATACTGTTGTTGGTCCCCCTGGTATTTTGTAATTTGTTGCAGTGTTTGTGTTCTCTTTCACACTTTAATATCAGAGTATTGCTTCAATTTAAGCTCCGAGATAAAGTTCTATTTCATTTTGAGGGATTAACTCACAGGGTAGCGCATGTCTCAAGGTATTTTTTTTTGTTTTGTTTTATCTATGAATTATTTAGAAGCGTCAAAAAAAGCAGAAAAAAAAACCAGATAACGGCTTGGAAGACTGCTTGTTCTGTCTCTCTTCGCAATCTCATACAGATGTTTAATTTGGCCTGCTAGCACAGAAGAGGACTCACCACGGCTGGGATCAGGTGGTCGGGTTTGTAATTTCCCTGAAGGAGGAGCATGCTGAATGCAGGAATAATCATAAAAGTGGCACTGAACAGTCGAAGCCACGGAAATATGAACCCATGATTGCTGCTTGTGCTTGGAGATGTCATGGATCTTAGGTTTTAGAATAAAATAGAGTGCAAAACAGAGAGGCAGAGCAGGGGGGGAAAAAAGCAAAACAAATTATTAAACTTGCGAGTGGTAGATGGTGCTTTAAAGGTGAAGTCTGCACCCGTGCTTTATTGTGCAATTATTCATAATTTACTCAAAGTTCAGAAGGGCCGTTAATGGAAGATTCCCTGTTTTCTTTACACTCTGCAGCACTTTTTAAAAATGCTAATGGACTCCAACAAGCATCTGAGCAAGGATAAAAGTGCCCTAATTCCTGCTCAAAAGGTCACTGAAATGAGTTATAGCGGTATAAGCACCTGAAAGCTATTCCCTTGTTAGATTTGACAAAGAGAGGCTGCCATTCCTCCTTTAAAAATAGTCTTTGGTAATGAATGATCATTTGTGGAACGTGGTTGCTGCCGGCAGTGACTTTTCTTCTGACACAACTTTACTGCCGGCTGATTTACATGCCAAAAAGTTGTCCCCAAAAATATTTCAAACAAACGCAGCAGACGGCAGTGACACACGCAAGAGCTCTCATTGTGCTTCTTAGGAGAGGGGGGGGAAATGGCTAATTAGTTGGCCATGAAAAATGCAGCCTGCTCCTGTTTTATTATCATCCTCTGTTTGACTCAACAACACTTCAAGGCTTTTGTTACAGATTTGCAGTTATACGTCCAGAATCAGCACAAAGTGAAATTTCTGCATGCCCACGCTTTGCTTTCACAACGCTGAGTTGCTGCTATCAATTATAAACCAGTCTGGTGTCGGGATGAGAGTGCCTTCTGTAAGGTGGCTGCTGCATGCACCTCAGCATACAATTTTAGAAAATTCATTGACTTTTACAATTTGGCTGCTCTTGAGTTAATGTTTAGGTTAACATTTCTTAGGTTTTTATGATGACTACTAGTCTAATAAAATTTGTATTACATTTCTTATGTTATTACTTGATTATTCAAAACGTACATCTTCATACAATACAGTTTATTAGAATTAAAGTATGCCATTTACAACTCCAAAGCCTTATAAATAGCTTAGAAATCAAACTTACAGACAAAATATGTAAGTAGTTAGCAAGCTAGCTAAATTGGTTCCGTATAGTATCTGAGCTACATCACAGTTAGAATATTTCTCAGTTAAATTTTAATCATATGCAGTAAGCATCTCTGTTCTCCAATTCAGTTAACAGTTATGAAACAAAGCACTTTTTCAAAACAAGGCATTAACCAAGTCTGACGGCAAAAGAAGTCCCCATCTTCCTATTATTTGTATATTTTTGGGGGTTTATTTGGAAAATAAGTTCAACATCCTTTGGACTTCTCTGTAGAATGAGTCAAAACAATCTTCAAATTCATAAGTTGAAGGTTTTTTGGTTTTTATTATTGACACTTAAGTTAGTAACTCAGATAAATGTTTTCTTGCTGCAAACCTTTGTTTTTAGCGCGAGCTTTACTAATTTTAAGCTTTATAAATGAAGCCCCTGAGTATTTTTTAGAGTGTATGTGAAAGTCCTTCCCAGGTCCCTGAAAGGTGCTCCTGGTCTGGAGGCCGGGCTTTTGGAGCAGGGATCACGGTGACAGTTTCAGGTAGAGGAGTCTATTAATAGTGTATCTCTCAGCCAAAGCTTTTCATCATTTTTGGTGTCTGAGGGCTTCCTGCTTCAAAAATAGGGGTTGAAGTTATGCATCTCAATCCTACCGTTCATATTTCATCCTGGTGAGGATTATAAATAAAAGGACAGACTTTGACCTGGGCTATTTGTTATCCAGGATCCTGGGCATGAATAGTGCTTTGTCTTCTGTCAGCTTCTGGTATTTTTCCTTCAGAAAGCAACAGGATTACAATCAAAAGTGTTTGGCAGACAACTTGAGATATAATCCCTGTATAATAAACAAAGCAAAACAAAATAAATTGCTCAAAGTCAGCCAAAAGGGAAAATCAGAACAGGAAAAAGAGTGGAGGATTTGACATAAGGGCAAACTATGGGTCAATCTCAAGTACTGTTGTGTTGTTTGCGGTTTCCCTCCAGTGTAACTCTTGTTTTGACCACACAAACTGGCCTGGAGTCTCAGGGGAGAAGCCTCTCTGACAGGGCGAGGAGAAAAAACAGAAAGCTAGAAAGCTCTCAGTCTCTCACCTTCCCAGTGGTACAATAGATGGACCCAACATATGCCAAAACACGCTGTCAATGCTGCTTGTTGTTGGAGAGACCTTTGATCTCGAACAAATAGAGAGCCGAGTCTCAGAGCACCTGCCTTGGGGCATGAAGAAATATGGGCATCACATAGGGTCAAGTTCTGGAGGAGGCAGTAAAATTAAAAGCTTTATTGCCATCTTTATGGCTTCATCCCTGATGGCAATTACATTATCTATGGAAAATGACAGAGCTTTGTTCCCATTATCAGTAAAATCTCTGACAGGGAGTGTCTGATGTGCTGAAGTTGAAAGTGATGTACATCAGTCTGGGTCTATCTGACTGTTAGGGCGTCCGCCTGCAGAAATTTAACAAGCTGAAATTTAAACCCACTTTGCAAATAAACAGTTGCTCAGACACAGTTAATCAGAAAATACTGAGAGAAGTTTTTTTTTTCCTTCAGCTCAGAGTGTTTCTATCAAATGTAGACTGACAAGCCTCTCTTGAAATTAATGATTTTGTTTTTCTGGGACCACTCCGCCGCTAACCACCCGAAACCTCACACATTGACTTTTCTCCACAGATTGCAACTCGTCCATTTTTTTAATTGTGTTCATTTTTACCTGGGTCCCACTGGACCGGCAGCAGCGGTGGTCGTTGTCATCCGTCTGCGCTGACAGCAAAAGAGAGAGAGAGAGAAAGAGAGAGAGTGGCACAACGCCACTTTCCACCCTGAGCTGATGTGTCAGGCTTATCACACAGCCGAGCGATCCTGAGGTGACATCCTCCACTGAATCAGTGACATTTCACGGACGGTGCAAATCTATCCATCTTTGTCAAGCATCCGCCTCGATTTTAGCATTCCCCGAGTTAGCATATTGATCACCGAGGAACGCTTGAGTGAGGACTTTTGGTTTTCTGCTCCTTAAAATGGGCTTTGTGAGTCCACCGGACTCTCCTGTCAAAGTCCAATGCAGTGGTCCTTAATTTGCCCACTTCAAAGTTGCATAGAATACAGAGAGCTTTTGTCATTCAGGGCCAAGAACCATATCAACCTCTTTCTTCTTATTGATCTATCTAATTATGTTTTTGACTCTTTGAAGTTAAATTCCACAAGGGTGTTTTATACATTCTAAACGGCCAAATGCCTAAGGCCAAACTATTAGTAGACAGGAGGCCAGATGCACCATATTAGGGTTTGGAAAAAGCCAAACGGGTGCACACCTCCAAAATGTACCTGTACGTATCTGTGCTGCTTGTTGCAAGGAAGCAATACGTTTTGCTTGCTACAAGTAATTTTTAGCATGTATCTAGCAGACCTATAGAAATAAATAGGTTTATAAAATGAAAAATCTGAAGGTTTGGGCTCCTTCAGCAGCTGCGCCGCAACACAGGCTGCTTCCAAGTTTATCCTTTGTCAGATTGTGCAACACACTGCCTTGTTGCAGGCTAAAAATAAAATCTAACTTACTGTAAGTTGCACATTTAGTGAAGTAGATGTGCTACAATTCTAATTTGTTCACAGAGTTGCAGAAAAGCAATGTAGTAACTTAGTATTTACGAGAAATATAAGAAGAACCCTTTGGGCAAAGCTGTGGAGACCAATGTAACAATACTATCAGTTGTTAAAGCTGAGGGTTACCTGCCATCAGAAAAGAATGACAGAGAAATATAGTAAATTCACATATTTTGACAACTAGTTCAACATTTTTGTTTGTAATGGCTCAAGCAATAAAATGAGGATATTTAGTTTCATATGGAATGACTATTGTGCATCCATACATTTAGTTAATTTTGTGACATAAGCATATACAAATCAAAGAATTGTAAGAAAGCAGGCATGTCCAAAATATTTTCCAATTTGTTGAAAGAAATGAGAATCTGCTGCTCTGATGTGTACAAAGGACTAAATGCTCATTAGTTACCTTCCACTGAAGGTTCTTCTGTATTTTCTGAAGTCCTGCACCACACAGTGTCAAATCCATCTATTATTGAAACAGCATGATCTCAACCTGGACATTTTAGAAAAAAAAAGTCTACTTTTAATTTAAATTTTGCTGGGACATTTCTCTGTGGGGGCCAATGTAAACGTTTTCATCAATTTTTCACATTAACTCTGCCAATACACATCAGAAACCCTATCATGCTCATGACCCTGACGTCTCTCCTCCAGTTGTCGTTTCTTTATCCCTGTTTGGTAGCTACTAACCTCCTGCATAGCAGGAACACCTAACACATCTTTGGAAATGCTCCAAGGCACTTGTCAAGCCATCACAATGTGGTCCCTGTCAAAGTCACTCAAATCCCTGACTTCACTATTTTATTTCTGCGTCTGAAATTCCAAGAATTGACTGTATTCGTGCTTCCGAATATATCCCATCCCTTTTACATTTCCCCCTGTAACAAGATAACCTCTGTTTTCACTTCACTGCTCTGCTGTTTTTATGGGTTGTTTAATTGGTTCAGGTGGCAACTTTCTTCTTTGAACTTTTAACAACCCTGCTACACTGCGACTGAGGTAACCAGCTAAATTTGCATTTGCATTTACAACACTGAAGAATTGTTCTTGCAGAAACCATTGACACTTTTTGCCTTTTGTCACCTTCCAGTTACAAACTTTAATTTGTTTCATTTGGATTTTATATGGTAGACCAAAACAAAAGTAGTCTACAATTATCAACTGGATAGAAAAAGATACATGGCTTGCAAATCTTTTACAAGTTAAAATCTGAAAATTGAAGCATTTGTTTGTAACAGGCCACTTGAGACCATACTTGCAGTATGTCTTTACCAGCTTTGTGAATCTATAGACGAAAGGAGAGTTTGAGAGATTTTAGATCAGGAGTCTGCAACTCCAGCCCTTTAAGTTGCAGCTTTTAAATGCATCCCTGCTCCAAAACACCTTAATAAATGGAATGGTTAATGACCAAGTATTTGCAAAACTTGCTGAAATGCCAGTGGGGAAATTCAGACTTCCAATTCAGTTGGTTTGGAGCAGCGATGCATCCAAAATTTGCAGGACATTGGAAATTGAGGGCTTGAGTTTGTAAGAAACCTGTAACTTAGATGTTCTTCTTAACAGACAATTTTTGTCACCATCTTATGCCTTCTTTATGTTATAAGGGTGAATTCACAATAACCCTGTTTAATCAAATCATTGTTCATTTGCCAAGAAAGTTTGATTAATTTGGGGATTCCAAAAAAGGAAATTCTGGTCTGCCTAAAAACCTAGGTCTCAGATAGATTTAAGTGAACGCTACTGTAATTCAAATGCATTTGTGGATGAAAGCGGACCCAAGATCACTCCACAAGCAGGAAGTGGACTATAGGGCCGGGCACTCTGGTTAAATACGAGGAAAAAAACCTTGAAAGTTTAATGCTCGCATGAGAAATGGCTCGTGGCCATTCCCTTGTCTTCACCAAAGGCAAGGGAAATCCTACAACCACTAGAATTCGCTACTAATTTTGTGAAGAAGTTAGTTGCGCTTTGGTTGATCTGAGGTTTTTGTGTAATTTCCTTCAGCAGTTCTTGGTTCAGCACCACCAGAGGCGAGTGGATAAACATGTTTTTCAAAGGGTTTGGCTTGTTTGACACAGGACAGTGAGAAATGAAACAACACCAGCTGAAACTGTGACAAATGTTGTAACTTTGGTCCCAAATCAAACTGAGTTTACTGGACTATCTGGTGTGAAAACACCCTAAAATATTTTAATTTTAGGTTTAGCCTGTGTTTATTTTTATCCATTTCCCCATCAACTATGACTAGCATGATCCTGCTGCCACCATGTGTTCATGGTGCTTTCAGTATTTCATTCAGCAGCTATTTTTCTTCTACAAATGCCAGATTTGTGGAGACCCAGTTGTTGTCATCAGATTCTCTCCGCTGAGCTGATCTCCTCAGCTTTGTCCATAGTTAAAATAGACTAAGCTATTTCTGGGTAGCAGTGGTCCCCAACCCTAAACTTAATTTGCATTTTCAAACATCAGCAAAATCTCCTGTAATCCTACTTTAAAATAAAAACATAGATTTATTGATTCTAATGCTGTGGATTATTTTGAACAACACACACATGGAAGCATTGCTGTTTCTATAAGTCCTAACCACATGGGTCCAGCAGTGTGTAAACTGCAGTAGCTTCTGTTATTTGTATTAGGGTGCGCAATGTAATAACAAATTAATAATGCAAAGCTTTTGGGAAAACTGTAACCCCTAAAAATGAGGGCGTCAATTGTGGTCGTGCCAAAGCAAATCAACAGCGACAGAACAGCACCAGGGACTACAACATCTGCAGTCTGTGGTGTCGAGGTTAACTTGTCCTGTGATTACAAAATGCATTTTCCAGGGAGCAGGTGTTACCCTGACACCGATGTGATCATGTATGTGTAAATGCTCCAAGCGCGCAGACACACACAAAGCAAAGCACCCAGTGATACAAAAAAAGAAAAAGAGGCCAGGAGAGCAGAAAGAAGAGAACGTCTGCTTCCCCAACCGTTCGCTTTTGGCCCCTACGGCTGTGAGACCCGTGTGAAAACATGAATGAGCAGCCTGCAAATCGATAAGGACAAGAGGTCTAGTGTCTAGCAAATCCAGTGCAGACTGACATGTTCTCCATGTAATCTCCTGCATTGTGCTACGAGGGGAAAGATTATCCCTCTCTGACTGGCTCGTAAAAGGTTGCTTTGCTGTAGTTCATGTCTGTGTGAGGGGAGGGGAGCATATGGCTCACTGTAAACGATGCTGGCTCCCCCTCCTCCTCTGTCAGAGACTGGATTATGTCCAACATTATCCACCCTCTCCCTCCTTCCCTAACACGCACTCGACTCCCCAATAAAAGGGCTTTCTCTCTCCTCTTCTCCTTTCAAAAATCATCGGATTTATGACAGTGGATTTCGGAAAAGTTCTTCGCCAGTTCCGATGCTCACTAAGTACCCCGCCAGGATTAGAGGAGGACTCTTGATGTGTAAACTCCAGTGTGTGTTCAGCAGTGCATTGTGGTCAGTTATCAGCTGTACAGCAGTACACAGAGCATAATGATAAGGCTCGTTATACACACCAAGTGCTGAAATTAGAGAGTGAGAAACCGCGTGTGTGTTTGTTTAGAATCAGTTGAAAACACAATCACATTTAATTTGAGTTGCATTGCCTTTTCTACCTCTCGACTCTGTGTTCGCAGGCAGCAGATTGGAGGAGATGGCTAGCTCCACTGTAGCGGGGTTATTATGGCAGATGCAAAGGGAGCTGTGCCTGAATGAGATGACTGCTTACATTAACTGTAAATTGAAACTTAACACTGCAGCACAATTTACGAAGGCACAGTAAAAGGCTGCAAATTTACTGGGATAAATTACTGGGATAGACCTGTAAAAAAGTCAGGGTACATGGTCTAAATCAGAATGAAAGACAGAAACGATCAAGAAGGAAACGGGGGGGCGGGGATTTTGTGCCCAAAATGATTCACAGTCTTAGCTGCTTCTGAGGCAAAAACATGCCGTAAGTTGGTCAACTGATGTGAAGAAGTTCTCATAAATATTGGTAGGAAACAGCAAATTAAATTTTTTAAAGTTGCAATATGTAACTGTTATTAAAAAGAAAAGGTTTCTTATGTATTTGTTAAAACTATCACCACAGTATAATATGAGACAGATATTCTGAGAAAAGATCAAGCTCCACCTCCTCCCTGAGCTACTATTGGTGTTTGAAGAAATGCACTGCTCCCAGTCAAAAACAATCAGTCAGAGCCAGGATTATTGCTGTCAATCATGCTCATGTACTTGCTGCTACATATCTCTATGGCAGAGAAACAATTTACCTTTACAGGAAAACCGTTTATTCACCATGGTCATGCTAATTAGCCTGAGCATTCTCAACAGGTTTTGTTGTCAGGAAGTTGTATCGTAGCAGAGAGCAGCGTGTGCACAAGTATGATTGACAGTGCTAAGACTCTCCCCTGACTACTGATTGGTTATTTTTAGTTAGCACTGGGAGAGTGTAGAGGAGCTTTATGTTTTTTCACAGATTATCTGTCTTGTACTGTACTGTCACAACATAGTGACAGTTTCAACAAATATGTAAAAAAGTATTAAAGTTACGTACTGCAGCTTTAAGGATGCTCCCAGCAATACTAGGAAAAACGGAAACTGCTATTTCTGAACAGCCTAGCATTACTTACTTGCTGTAAAAGTAAAACACTTTTAAAAAAATGTGCAGAGTATGGAATTGAAAAACTATCAGAAGAATATTTCAAGTTTTCTTACTTTTTTAAACCTGCTGCTGTCATCTTTTAACACAGCTGTATGCATGAACTGTTGAGGTCCAGACAAAGCAGGCAGACAGTCACCTTCACAGCCTGCTGTCCCTCTGAACAGTCGGCCCATGTTTCTCTGCAGGGATGATGGTGCTGGGTGGCCTGTGTGCGCAGCTGTAAAATCAGAGTCACTGAAGCGGTTTTGACTGGCTGCATGCAGTCTGTCTGACAGAAGGTCGGACTTTGGGCAGGTGTGAGACGAGGAAGAGTCAGGTTAGACTCTGTTAATAAACCCTCAACCAATTCCTCTGTCTGCCCTTGGAGATCGCTTACATCAAAGCACCAATCAAAAACTGGTGCAGATATAATTTGTCATCAGGGATTTCCTGCAGGAGAATTATAGAGAAGATACAGGCCGATCGATACTATGGATTTTCACTGCAGTGGCTGATTGTCCAATTGCCGTGAAACATGTACCGAGATAAAAGGGCACGCCTGCCATTTTGTAACAGACTGCCGAGTCAGCATAGGGCTTGTCAGATACTTATAGGCTGCTGTGATAGAAAATTATCATGCTGCAGTGTCCGAGTACTATTTAACACATTTTCCCTCCACGGGATGTGATTCATCTCAGATTTCTCTCTTGCCCTCTCTCTCTTTCTGCTTTTGAGGTAGCATCGCTCCACGTCATTGTCAAGAGGGGCTGTGGCCACACACGGGTGACGTTTAAAAGGAGCAGACACACACGGATGCCAGCGCAATGCAACCCCTCCACAAGAAGATGTCATCTGGAATTAAGAAAGACGCTGGAGGAATGTGTTAAATCCCTCAAACTCCATTCAACATTCACTCAGTGAATCATTTTGCACGACTTCAAAAATGTCTCTTTCAGACTAACCTTCAGAATCTATTTGTAATAGACTGATGAACGTTTCTAAAAATTAAGCTTTTAAAGATCTGTTGCACCCACTAATGCTAGACTTCAGTCAGGCTATGCACAAATTACCTCTGAACAGGCCATGTTGACTCACCAATTCAAGCCTGAAAGGCAGGATAAGATATAATAATACTGTGGTAATGTGATTTTTTTAGGGCTCTACACACCTTTCTCTGTGTAAAGATTAAATACCAAGATATTGAAATATCTTTAAGTTTTTTTAAACAACACAAAATACATAGCCTGGTAAAATCCAGCCCTTTGTTTTGTGCTTTGCGTCATACAGATGGTCCGGACTCCAGACCCTCGGCTGCTTCCTGGAGGTGAGGTGTAGAGTCTGTTGAAGTTTGAATGAATGGTTCTCATTTTACCCAATTTCTCAATTGCTAAGATTTGGCTGTCACATATATAATGCACCGGTTCGACACTATGAAGTTTACCAGAAATTGCATCTGTTGTAAACAACCGCGTCCCACTGCAAAGAGAGAAGAACCGAACCGAACAACATCTTGCCAGCAATGAAATGGCTTTCTTGGTTTTCTTGGTTCGACTTCAATTATTCAATATCTGGAAGACCGTGAACTAAAGGCCTCTGTTCACTTGCTCCTCTGCCATTGCCAAAGTACAGACAGACAGTTCTAAAACAGGGCAGAAAATTGATGTTATTGTTCACAACTTCTCCTTCTGCATAGATCCAGTTGAAATTCTACCAGAGAAATCCAGCTCAATGGGAGAAATCACAGAACGCGTACATAAGGGAGATGAGAAATGAGCAGAATTGCTATTTTTATTTTTCATTCTGGAAATGTTTGAAAAGCATTTTCACAGGTTCCATATTTGAAGTCTAACCATTCGTACAAACTGTGCATTAACCTCTAGAACCCGACGGACCCACCAGTGGGTCCGTCGGGTTCTAGAGGTTAAGCTCATTGTGAATTTTTGTACTTACAATTCAGAGATTTGCTGAAGAGGATGAAAAACTCTTAAAATATGGGACTAAAAATATGCAAGATAGGACAAATGCTGGAATAGTACAATGGGGAATTTTACAGCTTGTTACGACCCGGCTCGACTGGTCGCAACAAAAAACTGGGGGGACACGGAAAACAGGCAGTGTTTAAGCCTATAAAAGGCATTTATTTAAAAAGGTCAAAGATGTCTAGGCGTCGGAATCAAATGGCAGCTTGGATGGGGCGACCATGCCCGGTCCCTCCACACCAGGAAGTCCGGACCCCAACCCAAGCTGGACTGGATGGCTGTCTGCGGCGGGCTTGCTTCTGGGGACGCGCTACCAGTGGGCGAACTTGCGGAGGACGAGAGCCTGTCGTAAATGGAACGGCGCTCCTTAAATACCACCCAGGTGGCCGGATGATGGAAGCACCTCCCACTTCGAGGACCTTAATTGATAGGTTAATTGACAGCATACATTCCAACCAGACCGCACAGCAGGGCCGTCACACCCCCGCCCATAAAAAAGCAGGTTCTATACGGAACCCTGCGCCAAATTCACCAAACGTGTACAGTAAACCCAGCCACCCTTAACATATTGCTCTTACCCACGTTATACTCAGCCGGATTTGTTTAATGTACAGGTTTCTCCCTCTGCTCACTCTCTAGACCAGCAACTGGTGCACTCAGAAGCGTCTTTAAGGCACATAGAAAAGAAACAGGGACAAAAACAAGCACAAAAAAACAACACGTGCTACAAGAGTGGAGCGCGAGATAACGCATCAGCTATGACGTTGTCTTTTCCTTTAATGTAATGAATATCCAGATTGTACGACTGCAGGAACAATGACCAGCGAATCAAACGCTGATTTGGACATTTCAGGGAAGACAGGAACGTCAGCGGATTATGATCTGTAAACACCACGATGTTAGCGCCACCACTTAAATAAACATCAAAATGTTTTAGGGCTAAGATCAGGGCGAACGTCTCCTTCTCGATCACGGAGTAATTCAACTGATGCTTATTAAACTTTTTAGAAAAATAACTCACCGGCCTGCCAATACCCAGATCATCAGTCTGTGTAAGGACAGCTCCAGCCCCCACGTGACTGGCATCCACGTAAAGTTGGAAAGGATGTTTAAGACGTGGTGCAGCCAATACAGGAGCAGCACAGAGGAGCCTTTTCACCTGCTCAAAAGCCTGTTGACAAAGGGTAGACCACTCAAACTTTACATCTTTGCGCAGCAAGTTTGTTAGCGGCACCACCACAGATGAGAAGTTTCGACAAAAACATCTGTAATATCCCACCAGCCCAAGAAAACGCATTAGCTCCTTCTTTGTAGCTGGAACAGGAAACTGCTCTACCGCCTGAACCTTTGCTGCAACAGGGCGGACCTCACCTTGGCCAACCACACGGCCTAAATAGGTAACAGTCGCTCTTCCAAACTCGCATTTGGCCAGGTTGACAGTTAACCTCGCCCCCGCCAAACGAGTGAAAAGCTCCCGGATGCGCTCCACGTGCTCCTCCCATGTGTCAGAGTACACCACCACGTCGTCCAAATAAACCGCACAACCAGTCATGTCACCAACCACTCTATTCATTAGTCTTTGAAACGTCGCCGGCGCATTTCTCAGACCGAACGGCATTACAGTGTAAGAATACAAGCCTGTAGGTGTAACAAATGCCGACACTTCACGTGCGCGCTTCGTCAATGGCACCTGCCAGTAACCCTTTAAAAGGTCAAATTTACTGACGAAGTTAGCAGAACCCACCTGGTCGACGCAATCATCCATTCTTGGCAACGGGAAACAATCTGGTTTTGTAACAGCATTAAGCTTGCGAAAATCTGAGCAGAAACGTAGAGTGTTATCAGACTTTGGGACTAGAATACATGGCGATGCCCAACTCGACATACTTGGTTCTGCAATCCCATGTTGAAGCATATAATCCACTTCAGCATCCAAGTGCTTGCGCTTCTCCAGATTCACCCTGTAAAACCGCTGCTTAATTGGTTTAGCGTCACCCACATCCACATCGTGTTCGATCAAATGTGTGCGACCAGGCGTGTCCGAAAATAGACATGGAAAATCCCCTATCAACTCTGCTAACTGTTTAGCACGACCTGCAGGTAAGTGAGCCAACAACGTGTCCAATTTGCCCAAAGTTTCAGAATTTTTAAGACGCCCATGAATCAGAGAGCTGTCCAACACATTCACGTCACTGTCATCCCCCACAGGTGACAGTGCGCTGTCCGTGGTGCTGAAAGTCTCGCTTCTCCCAGCAAGATTGTTTACGGCACATGCAGGCGTGGCAACATTACACTGTGACTGAAATAAATCATCACGAGCGTAATATGGTTTTAATATGTTGACATGACATAACTGGGTTTTCTTTCTCCGCTCTGGCATGGATATTAAATAATTCTGATCGGAAACCCGCTCCAGAACTGTATATGGACCAGTGAATTTTGCCTGAAAAGGAGAAGTCACAATTGGACACAAAGCCAACACTTGATCACCCGGCAGAAATGTGCGCACCTCCGCACGCCGATCAAACAAGCTTTTCATTTTTTTCTGCGCCACAGTCAACTTCTCTTTAACGAGTTCCCGTGCCAGATACAAGCGTCTTCTAAAACCATTAACATAATCCACCAAGTTTTTCGGTGGAACAGGCTCTTTCAGCCCGTCCGCCACCACAGACAATGGACCCTTCACGGTGTGTGCAAAAACCAATTCATTTGGACTAAACCCGGTGCTTTCCTGGGTTACCTCCCTGGCGGCCAACATCAGCCAAGGCAATCCTTCCTCCCAGTCACCCGCCAGTTCTGTACAGTAAGCGCGCAGGAGAGACTTCAGAGTCTGGTGGAAGCGCTCTAACACCCCCTGACTCTCTGGATGATACGCTGTCGCTTTATTGTGTCGCACTCGTAGCTGTTTCAGAACCTGAGTGAACAAATGTGATGAAAAGTTAGTGCCTTGGTCAGACTGTATTACTTTAGGGATCCCAAACACCGAAAAGAACTGAGTGAGTGCACGTACCACCGACCTAGCTGTTATTGTACGTAATGGATAAGCTGCTGGGTAACGTGTAGTTTGACACATCACAGTAAGCAGATATGATGAGCCAACCTTTGAGCGGGGTAACGGGCCCACGCAATCGATTATCAAATGCTCAAATGGCTCAGATGCGGCAATAATTGGGCTCAAAGGGAACGGTTTCAAAACCTGATTAGTCTTGGAAATAACCTGGCAGACATGACACATTTTAACATAAGATGAAACGTCTTTTTTCAGACGGGGCCAGAAAAAATGTCTCAAAACTCTGTCATACGCCCACGACACCAGAATGGCCAGACTCGTCATGAGCAATTTTTAACACTGCGGAACGAAGTTTAATGGGAACCACTATCTGAAACACCGGTTCCCCCACAATGTCAACATGTGGTAACCATTTCCTCACCAACGAGTCCTGCAGGAAGTATCCACATGCACAGTCCATTATTTCACTCGGCGAGCGAACCTGATCAAAAAGATTCTTCAAAGAAACAGCGGCTTGCTGCTCTGTGACGAACTCACTGAGAGACAGGAAAACTGGACAAAGGCAATTTAATTTTCCTTGCACATTTGTCCTCTTTCTCGCTCTGAGCGCGTGCCATGGCTCGAGTAACCGCGCATGCGGTAAATACATCTGCGAATTCTCCGTTATTCTCATCAGTCTGAGAAATGACTTGGTCAATGGGGTCCGATGTAACCAGCCCATCCAACGGCACAGTGTCCGCCCACAAACGCGTTCCAGCTAAACCGCTTTCCCAAAATCACAGAAACGCCTCAATTGGCAAAGCAGGGCGCAAAGCCAATTGTGTGACACCAGTAAACAGTTCGCACTCTAGAGACACTTTATGTAACGGAACAAACATTACATTTAATCCCATTCCCCGAATCGGGACACAGGCATCCGTCTCAGACTCAGCCGAGAACGGCAACACGTCAGCTCTAATGAAAGAGTCAAACGCTCCCGTATCTCTCAGGATCTTTACTCAACTTTTCCTCGCCATTTGGCAGTGACACAAAACCCTCACGAATGAAAGGCAAATATGAGACACCCACTTCAGAAGAACGACCTTCCTTCGTGTCCTCCAAAGAACTCCGCACCGGCGCAACCAAACCTACTCCTTTAGGAGCAGTTTGAAACTTTTTAGTTTCAACTTTCAGCCGATGACAATCTGCTTTAATATGTCCGCGTCTGTGACAGAAATGACAAACCCGCTCATCATCGCGAACCAGCGGATTTTTAAACTGTCTCACCTCCAGTTGCTTAGCGATACCAACCCGATCACTGTGGCTCACATTTTGACCAAAATGCTGTTTAAAAACCACAGGACTCGAATAATCCTTATGAGTCAGCACGTACTCGTCTGCCAACACTGCAGCCTCTGAGATGTTCTTAGCTTTCTGTTCATTAATGTAGGTTGCTATATTTTCCGGTAAGCCATTTTTAAATTCCTCCAACAAAATGAGATCGCGGAGCTGATCGAAGTTTTTAACATCTTGTGCAGAGCACCACCGATCAAATAAAGCAGTTTTAACACGACCTAATTCAGTGTAACTTTGATAGTCGGCTTTTTTATAGCGGCGAAACTTTTGTCTATATGCCTCAGGCACAAGTTCATAAGCTTTTTCGACTGCACTCTTCACTTTGTCATAATTTAAGCTGTCACCAGGTGACAGCGAGGCATAGGCTTCCTGCGCTTTTCCGGTAAATACGCACTGCAAAAGCAGCGACCAAACCTCCTTAGGCCACTTCAGTGTCTTTGCCACACGTTCAAACAAGATGAAATATTTATCTACATCTAATTCAGTAAACGGTGGAATCAAGCGAATACATTTGTTAATGTCAAACTCTGCCCCAGCAGAACTGCCGGCCTGATCAACAGAAACGCGCACAGAATCGCGTCTGGCAGCTGCCTCCAATTCCAATTTGCGCATTTCAACTTGATGCTGCAGCTCTTTCTCTCGGAGCTCCAAACGACGCATCTCCAACTCCAACTCCATTTTACGCACCTCAGCGTTAGACGCCCCAACTTCACTTTGGGTGGTTGGTTCGGGAGGTGGCAAAATCTTTTGCTCAACCAATGCGGCATACAGTCGCCTTTTAATAATCTCCTTTTTCTCCTGTTTAACCACAGGTACTTCAAACTGAGCAGCAATAGCTATGAGATCGTTTTTAGTAGCACCACTAAACTTCTCCAAAGAAGGTTCAGCTACAAAACCATCGAGATCAAACTCCATTTTTAAGCCAAACTGTAGTCAAGCGCCACAGGAAAAAACACCTAAGCTAAACAGCAAAAACAGTGTAAAGTGAAAGCAAATTGAAACAAGTGCACAACGGGCCCAAAGCAACCATCTCCCCACTATACTTTACCTGCCTGACACGACTCACCTGCCTAACTGATTCCTGGCTCTTCACGTGGATCGGCGGCGGGTTTATTAAGCACCAAACCAGTAAGAAATTAATCTCACGGATTGCCCCCGAGATCACTGCTTGCGCAGTGAACGCCAACCGCAAACCTCCACGACACTACCAAAACAACAAACAGGTGAAGTCTAAAGCGACAGCACCACTTAGCCTAGCAGGAGACACAGTCACTAAAACAGGACCAACATTGATGCACAAGCCCCAAACAACATTTCACTCACCTGCATATTGAATTACTCAACCAAACATGCCACAGCTGCTCACAACAAACTGGTTAACAAAGCCGTGCCCCACCCACAACGGTGATGTCACTGCTCACTCCTAAAAATAGGAACAAGATGAATGAAACACGTCATGTAGTCAAACAAACAAACTTGTAAATTTAGTTTTTGACGAGCCCCCATTTGTTACGACCCGGCTCGACTGGTCGCAACAAAAAACTGGGGGGACACGGAAAACAGGCAGTGTTTAAGCCTATAAAAGGCATTTATTTAAAAAGGTCAAAGATGTCTAGGCGTCGGAATCAAATGGCAGCTTGGATGGGGCGACCATGCCCGGTCCCTCCACACCAGGAAGTCCGGACCTCAACCCAAGCTGGACTGGATGGCTGTCTGCGGCGGGCTTGCTTCTGGGGACGCGCTACCAGTGGGCGAACTTGCGGAGGACGAGAGCCTTTCGTAAATGGAACGGCGCTCCTTAAATACCACCCAGGTGGCCGGATGATGGAAGCACCTCCCACTTCGAGGACCTTAATTGATAGGTTAATTGACAGCATACATTCCAACCGGACCGCACAGCAGGGCCGTCACACAGCTCCTAAACCATGATTCATCATCAAAGTAATTTAAGAGGCTACAATAAAAAAACAACAACAAAAAAAACAAAACAAGAAGCATTCAAAGTAAAAGGTCTATTTTTTGCTGTCAAATAAATCCCATCTGAAGTTTCCAAGGACTTTTTAAGACTGCAGTCCAAGTCAAGAAATTAATGTTGTGTTCATCAGCTGCACCAACCTTCCTTTGTATTATCCTGTTCATGTTTAACCAGAAAAAAAACTGCTTTATGGGCAGACAACACCAAACCACTATACTTTTACAATGTCCCAATAATTATTTTGGTTCCTCAGTTTCCTCAGATGTCTGAGAAGTTTTATTCTACAATTTAACAGGCACAAAAGGATGTTTTATGTATTTATGTATAAATTCTTCTTCCATAAAGACTAATATAAATCTCTCTGCATTCTGTAAATCATTGATTTGGTGTGTAAATCAAAGGTACTGAGATGTGTCACATGAGCTTCTTCTCAGATTCTGCTCACAAGAGTTTACAGTAATTTCATTAAACCCTCTTCAAGAAGAGCTATTTTAAGGTCACATTTTTTGTTCCCAACAGTCAGAGCTGCACATTGTGATCCACACTAATTCCTCCACCACTGCGACATGTGACCAGTGCTGTTAGCACTTTTTATAGCACAATTAAACAAAAGCCTCCAAGCTCCATATCTGGAAACCTTTGAGAGATGGAGAACGGGTGAATGACAGACATTTAGTAAGGGAAGGTTTAGTTTTGATTAACTCCCAGGAACCTGTCTGTCTTTTTTTGTGTATGCGAAAACAGTCTCAATACTGAGGCCAACAAGTTATAGGGCTTCATGCCAGGAAGGGAAAATAAAAGACTGCAGCATGGTGACAGAAGCAATGACCCTCAACTCAACCATCTTTTACTGTTTACGGATGTGCGGTTGCTGTAATGACCCACTTTTGAAGCCGGTCTGCCACTTTAGAACATCATCTTCTCATAGATTAACAGTTGGCAGTATTCCTCATGGGAACGCTGGAAAGGTTAGGACCAGAGCAGCTTATTCCTGCTTCAGAGACGGATCATTTTTATTGAACAGATACAGATTTAGATTTAAGCTGTGAAGTTTAGAACAAACAGAGATTTCATCATTGACAAAATTTCATACTATAAGAAAGGTTTCTGAACTGTCGTAGAATGACAGTAAATACAGAGAGAAAAGTGTTGTGTTAATTAATGATTATTATAACATTTCCAAAAAAATTATTGTAATCGGCCACTTGATTCTTTGCATACAGGAGCTGTAGAACAATATGAACTGCATGGTGACTCATGGTCACAGGTTATAGCTAAAAGTACAGTAAAACAAGAAACATCCAAATCATGTATATAAAAAGGAGAAAAAGAAGCATAGTGTGTTCGACAAATCCAGAAATAAGCAGCAACATTTCTTGATTCGTCTAACTTGTACCAGTTTACAGAAAGATCAACAATTCACTGAAAACAAAGTTTATACCAATACTCAGTAATTGGAAGGTTTAATACTATTTTGTCTAGCAGTACAAACATTGCTAAAGCTTTAAGCAGCTAGCTCATGAATAAATTAGAAATGCAGCTGGCTACATATGAGTAAGCACAGATGTGTTTGGTCTAGCTTTTTAAATGAATTTTCAGACACAACACTGTCTGCTAGTTCAGAGGGTATCTCTGAGATGCAGTTGACACCGAAGCAAGACCCAGCAAGCATGTACCGTTTTGTTTAAAAAGTCACTTAAGCTGATTCACTTCATGTACATGTGTTCATCAGCAAACGGCGTACACTGTACAAACAAGACTTTTCAACTCCTGTTTGATTTATGAAGGTTTTCCAAAGGGAGATTTTCAGCTCAAATTGAGCTGCTGCACAAATAAGGTGTGTGGATTCAGTTTACCCTCATTTAAACAAGGTTTTACCAAAGCGATTGAAGAAAAATCACATTTATGCGTTTAAATTTCTGGTATTCCTAAAAGTAATCTTGCTGCAGGCGTATTGTGAAATTAAGCTGTACAGTGGATGTTACACTGTACAAAATATTAGGATTTTGTGATATAAAATGAGATCATGATGAATTGTTTATTTTTTTTTTCACATTTCATGTTACATTTACCTTGTTATTTCAAATAAAAAATAACAAATCATCTGTAAGAATTGTAAAAAAAAAAAAGGTATAATAGCTTGGTTGGAAAAATGTGCACACCCTTTAATAAAAGCTGTTGAAGCATTTTCAATTCACTGTCAAAAGTGTCATAAGTCAGCTGCTTTCTACATAATTTTGGACAAATGAGTATTTTTCCTATTCTGTGAAAATGTGTGACATTTTCTTAAGTCTTCTGAGGCCGAGTCAGGATATGGGGTGTTGATAGATTAGATGCTGAAAATGAATCTAAAAAGGTTTTCCTTTTAGATTCATTTAAAAGGAATCTAAAAGGAAAACCAAACTGGTGCATATTTATGCGACCAGGTTGGTTCACTCTTTTCCCCTTCTGATTTGTCTAGGCTGAAAGCTCTTTATTTACTGTTACAAACTCTACCTACAAGAAGGGGATTTTGGGACAAAATATGTCAGAGGACATAAATCAGGCTGCTGCTGTGAGGATTTTGTAGCTTGCTGTTTGTCCTAGCTACCAACAGAGAAGTGACAGAGCATACACAGGTTTACTGTCCATCCCAACACTAAAACAACACTTTACAAAGGTATTGAGATGTGTCACAATTATGGTCAATAATTTTCTTTTTAATTCACTTACGACCCTAATATGCATGTTAATATACTTTGTGACAAAATATGAGCACACAAAGGAAGAAAAGGCTCTTTACATCTTACTGTCAAGATCTGGATGTGCGTTTTCTTGCATAATAAGCTAAAATGTCTTGTTCCAATGACAGATTATTTCACTTATAACTTGTATGTTTTAGAAATATTAATGAATTATTGACTTAAATCAAGCTTCTATTTCATGCTGAAAAGTTACTTGTAAGTTAGTTTAGCTTTATTTTAAGTGTTCTAAGACGTTTGCATTAGGTACTAAACGAAAAATACTTTTTTTTGTAATGTTCCCAGCCTTCAAACATAAAAACCTCAATCTTTAGCTTCTCGGTTTCTATCAGATGCTTTAATTTCTAATGTTAAGCCGGATGCATCAACATGGCGGCTCCTGAAATTCAAGTCACACCACCTGTTTTCCAGAAACCCGCATTGCCAAGAACCTTGTATTAAACTGCCATTGTTGTAAGCTGCAGAGAGGCTGAAATAAAGACTCATGGTATAATTAGCACAACAACAATAATGTCTTTTACACAAACAGGAGAGCAAAGCCTGTGCTGTGGCATATTTATTTCATCTTCTTTCAGGTTCAGTGAACTTTTTGAATAAATCTACACAATGTAAATTATGGAGCCCACAGCTTTAAGACAATATTACATAAGCAGGGAATGAGAGGTTGGTTTCAAGGGTCAAACAGAAAAAACATTTATATCATGTTTACTGATCTCTTATCTGCTGACTGTCTGCGATGATGGGTATGGATATCAGTGTTTTGGGAAATATGCACAGCAAACACAATTCATACCATAAGGTAATGAGGACTTGCATGAGCTGTAATTGTTATTATTGCCAGACACAAATTGAAAAGCATAACCTGTCTGACACCAGCTATCAGTTGTCATTATGTAGGAAAACATGGCCTTGTTGCAGATTGCCGTCTGTTGACACCCAAAGTAATTTAGGAGATATTCGAGCCGTTGAAGGTTCTCAAAGGGGACGACGAACACTTGATCAGAGCATTTTTATGTCTTCTGAGATGATTTGATTTCACGTAATGTCTATTTTACAGCCAGATGTGCCATTAATTTGCATGATAGTGAGCCAAAATGTGACATTTTTATTTAGACGTCCCCGCAATATTTTGGAGGAACAATTGCGTGGTGGTTTTTCTTCTGTCAGACGTTCAGAGCTGTGCGTCTCATTATATCATATCTAACAGAGCAGTGAATAGCTGCCTCTCTCCGCACATCGCTGTGTCAGGTCAATGTGCCATGTTTAAGTGGTGACGGGAGGAAGGAGAGGGGGTTTATTGTTGACAGCAGGATGATGATTTACCATCCAGCTATGCATTGTTGTTTTCCTACAGAAGGAACCAACACTGAAAGGAAAACAAATTTATTATAGTTATTACTAATGCTTAAAACTAAGTGTGGCAGCCAGGTGTGTGTTTGTAACAAA
Source organism: Gambusia affinis (assembly GCF_019740435.1). Taxonomy (NCBI): domain Eukaryota; kingdom Metazoa; phylum Chordata; class Actinopteri; order Cyprinodontiformes; family Poeciliidae; genus Gambusia; species Gambusia affinis. Next base: position 37,881,666 of record NC_057868.1, on the reverse strand, counting down.
TTAGCTCAAAGTTTTTGATTTTTAAGTGTACTTCCCCCCAAAGTGAAACAGGGTGGTGGCAGTATCATGTTCTCATAGGCAGGGAGGTGGAAACCTGTCAGAGTTGATGCATGGTGCTAAGTATAGGGCAATCCTGGAAGAAAAAAAACGTAATAGTCACGAGTTTGAGTGTCCCAGTCCAAGTCTAGACCTAATTCCAATTAGGAATCAGTGTCAAGGCTTGAAAGACTACTACTTTGTGTCATTCTACCACTTAAAACCTTGGTAAAATACTTCAAAAGTTGTGTTTGTAATATAACAGAAGTGAGCAAGTCGCTGTCTATTCAGTACATTGTATAACATCTTAGTCCAGCTGGTCCTTCACTTTGAATGCAGTGACTGCTCCGGTAGATTTAAACACAATATGTACATCTCAGACCAAAGGCCTCCTTCCTGTTAACTCAGGCTGGCAAACTGGGCAAGTCTGTGCTTGGTGCCTGAAGTGCTGAAGCGAGAACACAGAGCCTCTTTCCCATGAACTGGAGCCAAGTGCCAGCACTTAAGGTGAAGGGCCGAGGCGCTGGAGAAGTAATTTAATCTGAGCCTCTGTCCAATTCCCTGGGCGGCCAAGTTTAAGAAAGGTCACGCAGAGAAACAGGCACTGGTGACCCTTTCCCAATTACGGGCGCAACAGCAGAACATATCACAGCGCCGTCCAAAGTGACAGTCATTTAGCAGCAACTCATCTGAGGGGAGGAAGTGGGAGATGGATGATAAGGAAATAAAAAATGATTTGCCAGGACCTGTTAGACACTTCTCTACACAGGCTTGCAGCCCCTGCCTCTACCCCACCTCCCGACTAGCTCCTCCTCATCCTATTCACACACACTCATACACTCCGCCTTGTGTCTCTTCCCACCCCCTGCAACCCCGGCTGCCCATCTCCCTCCTGCTCCACAGACACGTGACGACTCCGCATGATTATTGGCGCAATCACTCATGTAACAGCCTGCCCAGCTTTCCGTGGGGGCTCCAGTATTTGTCACTGTCACTTCCCCAAGTGCTCTGCCATTGTCTTGGAAATTGTATGTGTAAGGCAAGAGATGCCTGTGACCCACTTCGACAAGGGAGCCAGCGATGTGAGGGCGCTCATCACACAAAAAAACAGCAGTTTGATGTGTCCTATTATGTGTCCCAGCAAGAGCCATAAATAATTGTGACAAGTTTTTTGTTGCGCGTGAAAGTCCTTGACTCTGCCTCCTGTTCCAGCACCTCCTCTCTCGTATGGAGACGCTGCCAAGCACCCCCGATGATAGATGGCACGGTGCGGCAAATGACAACGGGATAGATTTTTAGTTTGTGCTTTGGAAGGGATCAGTAATGGTGCTTTGCTGTACAAAGCAATAAAAGAGAAGGACAAGAGACAGAGAGGGGGTAGAATGAGGGAAAAGGAAGAAAAAAACGGAGAAGAAGAAATGGGTGGGGGCATCAATACCAGGGAGAGACGAATGATAGTCGGTGACGCATGATTTTTGAGCCAAGACGTTTGTCAAAATGGAATAATAGTGTGCTGTTTGGAAACTTGATCTAAAAATGAAGTGGATTTTCTTTCTATTGTGTTTTCTTCTGTGACTGAAAAGTATTCAAAATTCATACACGAGTGATATGCAGTGGCCTTCAAAGGATTTAACCTTTTTCCATTTTGTCACTTTACAACCACAGACTTCAATGTAATTTATTAGGATTTTACGAGATAGACCAACCTGAAGTAGTGATTAGCTGTGCAGGGAAAATGAAGTGATGCATTGTTTCCAAAAGTTTCTACGCGAAGAAGGTGTGACATCCTTTTTCAGGAAATATAGCTGAACATTTTTAGTGGAAAGTCTTTATATGCCTCACATAACTGGATATAAAAATTTTCTTTGAACTGTTTTTCTTTGCCAAACAGTTCAGGATCAGCCCACCTGGATGGAGAGCATCCACGGACATTCGTTTTCAAGTCGAGGAGCTTAGCTTTAGCTCTAAGCTCTTGAATATCTTATGGTTTTCATTCAGCAACGCCTTTGTACTTTTCCCGCTTCTCTAATGGTCAGAGTTTTGGAGTCCACAACTCCTAGTTGTCTTGGAAACGTGTTTTTCCTGTAGACTGTTGGTCTCTGCAGCTCCTCCTAATTAATGCTTTCCTTCCCTGGTCTATTGACGACCAGGTCTTGTACGCGTGCAGGAGTTTCATTCTTTATTTTCACTTATCTGATTGTTCTGTGAGACTTTCAGAGTTTGGGAAACATTTTTACAACTGGATCCTTCTCTAAATGTCTCCTCAACCTTCTCCCTGACCCGTCTGCTGTCTTCCATGGTCTTCATGATACTGCTTGATATCTGCTATCAAGCCTCTCAGGCCTGTACAGACAAGGTATATTTGTACTGATATTAAATTTCACACAGGGAGACTGTATTTACAAATTGAAAAGGCAAATGGTGGGAATAGATGTCATTTAGGTATAGCAGCTTAGAGGGGGCAGAGAGTTTTTTATGTCTTAAAAAAGTTAAATTATTATTTCTACACTTCAAAATTTTGCACTAATTTATGTTGGACAGTCACATAAAATATTTTTAAACACAGTAGGTGTGTTTCCATTACAAATCTTTACTATATTGTGCTTATGTCGTAGTTTACTTGCCGTGTCTGTTTTAATTTGTTTTATTCTTATGTGGTTTGTCTGTATTTTATGAATATTGTACAGCACTTTGGTGCAGTTAATATCTGTTTTTAAAATGCTTTGTAAATAAAATTGACATTGACATTCTATTTTAAAAAAGCTCACAATTTCACTATTGTAGTGTTTCCATTAATTAAGAAATTAAATTAAAATCACAGATGTCAGCAACTAGGGCCTTATACTTCAGAGCGGCTAGGTATGCTGCGATTTGTTTATGCTACAGTTTTTTAAATAAAATTGTAGTCAGTGATTTTACATTAGAGCTGCGGATTCAACATGTTGGAATGACACGCAACTTTTTATGAATGCTGGTGGGTCAGCTGCACAATGTTTGAGAGAAAACAGAAACAAACCATCATGCTCCTATGACTTCCTGTCATCTTCTTCGTGGTTTTTGCCAGTGGCTGTTGATCACGTGACCAGTGTTGTGCAAAAGCATAAAGAAACGTGACTTCAAAATTGGCAGGTTTTCATCAAGCAAATTTCTTTTTGTAGTATCAATTTGTGCAATTATATGGTTAATAAAGCAGTTAAATGTAATGTGAAGAAGTACCAGGAGTGTGACTAGTTGAGAAGGGTACTGCGCCGCAGTGAAGCTTCATTGTTTTTGCCTTTAGCTTGAACTAACAGAAGCTGCATTCAGATGTTCATTTTAATGCCTTTATTTTTCTCCCTCCTTTGTTACTTGCCAAGCGCTGATTTAAGACAGCTTAGAAGCAAAAGAAAAAAAAAAATCTGTGAAAAATTGACACGGACATTAGATAAAGTACCACCTGCAGGTCCTGGGTGCCAGGCGGGCAGGATACTGGTAGACAGTACGATCAGTCATGGTAATGAGCACAAGGCTGACATACATGCTTTGAATTATACGACTTTGAGGCCTCAGCACCAGCAAACCACGGCCTCAGCCATTAGTTCAGCCACTCTCTCCTTATCTCAGAGTCAAGCTGTGAAGTTTTAACACTGCTATCATTCTCACTTTCTTTTTTTTTCTCCTCTAAATTGCTCCACCTCCACAGCGGTGTAGAGTAAGAAGGCACACAGGGGTAAATTAAGTTTGTTTGCCAACTTATTTTCTGCGCTACATACATAAAATATTATGAGGAGCTTTTAAAATAAGAAAAGAACAAGATTATTCTGTAATATCTACAGTTAAAATGATACAACAGCACGTTAGTGAGTCCGTGTTTGTCTTATTTAGCCGGCCGCAGATGCATTTGCTAATTGTATCCTGCTTCCTCCGCCACAATTATTAATTTATCTTACAGCACCACTTTCAGCAGCGATGATCACTCATGTCGCCGCATCCGATAGTTAAGAAGTGAGCTTCCGTAAAAATCCATCATGTACATCAATGCACATTACCGAGGTAATTAAACAGGAGGTAATACTGCCAGATATCGTAAAATATCAGGGGGCGATCATACGCCCCTTAACGCCACACAGCCTCAGCGCATGGAAATGATGCAGTAGATGAGGCATCAGCTGCAGAAAATGCAACACAGAAATGTAAAGGTAATTTGTCTAATTTGAACTATCTGTACCTTTGCCTGTGAAAAATACCAATTACTTGAAATATACTGATTGCGGCTAGCCGAGAAAGTGGCATTAAAATAATTACTTGTGAGCCCTCTCAGAGTTTGTACATTTAGCACTGTACCACCATTAGGAATAATCTGTCCAATTAAAGGTTGTGTAATTAATTAAGTGCACATTCTGTGAAGAGGAGAGGGGAGAAAATTTATCAACCTGCTGAAATATGACCTATCTTGTCCAAAAGACTAATATGTTTAAACAAAAGATGAAAATTGATGACAACATTATTTGTTACAAAATGCTCACTGTGCAACTATGATGCATCTGTACTTGGACTGGGCTTCCTCGTATTGTCCTAAAAAAAAAAGTGATGAATTACCCTAGACTGCCTGGCAATAACTTTCAATGAAGGGCGCTGTGCCTATCGCATGGCACAGTCTGTTACTTTTATCCCACTTTGCATCTAAGGTCTTTGCTCAAAGCATCACCTGGGAAAACTAGAACATAGTCATGTCACATGAGGAAAGGAGTGCTGGCGCCGAGTGGACTTCCTGGTACCACCACCCAGAAGTGTAGTAGAGCAGAAAGCACCTTGCTGTGCAAAACCTGTCGGCTCATTTCTGCTGCAGGAACCGTGTGCAAACTTGCATGTGAGGAAGATGCCAAGTGCACATTCTTCCACCTACCGTTGGAGTTTGCTGCCAGCTGTACATATGGCCTGGATCGACACTTTGGAGGACAGGCACCTCTACCCAGGTGCTCTTAGCAAAACTGAGAGGTGCACACACTGGATGATACTGTGACACGTTTATGTAAGAACCAAAACTGACCAAATCAGACAGGAGAGATAATAACAGTTTCAAATTTAGGATTTGTTTGCAGAGAGTTGGGGGTTACTACAACAAAATGTGAAAAGAGTAGTTTACAAGTTTACATGTAGGACAGACAAAAGAGAATCCAAGACTAGAAGTCAACAAAATATGTGGAAAATATGTCATATAATTTTGTCAAATTGGTTAAATTTTACTCTATGTTTTTATTATGATTTTTCTGGTGATTTTTTTTATTTTTTTTTAAATTTTTTTACAATCCTCGCAATTCTACTCTGAATTGCAGCAGCAATACACACTAGAAGTTAAGTGACAGAGTGGACAGAAAGTGAAGGAGTCTCAGCCTGAAGTGTTTCCTGAAAGCAGCTGGAGACTCTCTGACCGTCCTCTGGGACACACATGACCAGACCCCTTAAACTGTTTTGGCTATTTACATAGTTTCCATTGACCAAATAATTGTGCAATTTGAGATTTGGAAAATAAATTTTCTTGATGGAAACACAGCAATTTTCAAAATACTCTTTTTTGATGAAACATTTCGGTGCTACAATCAAAATTGGCTTATTTTGCAAAACTGGAATGGAAACACTTTTTTCACATCACACCAGTCGCATGGTCAATAAATGTTGCCACTGGTGCAAAGCACGAATAAGAAGACAGCAGGAAGTAGTTGGAGGATCCTGGTGCAGCATGTTTTTTAATGACTTATCATGAACAAACGTATTCATGTGGGATTTAAATTGCATTTCTTATCTAGTGAAAACACAGCAATTGCCAAACTGGTTACAGTTTATAACTTTACCACCAGAAGTCACTGAAACCACCACAGTGTCTCTTTAAGAGCATCACAGGTGGTCTTATCCAAAATTACGAGGCACCTAAACAACAAGTCCACATAAAACGATCTAGTAAACAACGTGGCAGATGCTGACCAAACTGCATCACACATAGACCATAAATATAGCAGAAAACACTGAGACAGATGCCACCTGCACTGAGCAAAGTGTTGCTCTGGAGATTGGGTAGTTAATATAGCTCCCTTTAAAAGCAAAGTACTGAATAATGGATGATATTTTTTTCTCACGACTGTTTAGAAATTGATTTATTTTAATGAGTGTAATGAAAGCAACTCAAAGGGCATTATTTCCCTCAAAAACAAACATTGAGGGATTTTGCAAAGATAGACAAAAAAAGAATTGAAAAGATAAACTCATCTAATTCCATTCTTTAATTGCTTTGTATTTATTAGCTGGTGAGAAATTTTCAGTTTTCAGCTCACAGATTTTGAACATTCACTGTTTTAAGTTTTTCAAAAAATAAATAAATAACATATATATATATATATATATATATATATATATATATATATATATATATATATATATATATATATATATATATATATATATATAATATTTGTGATTGATGATTTATTTAGAAGTTTTACTTGGGCACCAACCAAAAGGAAAACAGTATTCACAAAACCCACAATCACAAATGTGGAACAAAATAATTGTTTTTAACTGCTGAATGAATTCAATAACTGCTATGAATTTAAAAGAAATTATCAGATTGACTAAAGAAAAACAGATGTGGATAATGAATTAAAACTACAGTATTTGTACTCATGACAAACAGAACCATTACAATCATTGCTTCGGTGGCTTTTGTCAAGGTTTGAATTATTTCCAGTTTGGATTTTGTTAAAACAATACCCTTCATCAATCAGATTCCCATATTCATGCATTGCAGCTGACAGATAAGCTGTACAGGATGGAGCTTTGTCATGCAGTATCTGCTTAAGAGCCCAACTGCTGACCAGAGCGGAAGAAACGTATTAGAGCTCTTTCTTTGATGGCAAAATCCTGAAAAATGAGCTCATCACCAAATTTACTTTTGATTGATGGAATGAAAAGTGTCTAAAGTTTCACTGTCCACCTGTGCGCTTCCTGCAGAGGTAATGACTGCCATCTGCCCTGCTCCTTTACCTGACATCCATCAGTGACTGTGGAAAATTGCTGTAATCCTTATGTTTCATTGGGATGGCACCAAACAAACGTTCCAGCACCCTCTGCTTGGCCAATAGAAATTCAGGATTCATTACAGTGTCCCGTTTTCATCCAATCATCCACAGTCCAAAATGGCTTCTCCATAGCACACTGGAACTTTGCTTTCTGCATGCCAGGTGTTAAAGATGACATTTATTGGTATAATTCACATTTTCTTCCATTGATTTCATGTGGTCAGAAACACATGGCAAAAGCACAAAATCTTACCTACTAATTTTTGTCAAATTTCTAGTGCAAATATCGTAGTACACTTGAAATAAGACAAAACTAACTGACACCTAACTTTCCAGCAAAATTTGGGAGCTTGTTTTAATGTCAGTAATTTCTTAATTTTGATGAAAAAGTTCTAGTTCCATTGGTGGATTATTTTACTTGTAACAAGACATTTTTCCCATGTCATAAGTGAAATGTTCAGCCAATGGAATAAGCACTTTTCCATCAGTATTAAATAATTATTTGATTTGCTTTTGTAGAGCATTTACAACTGCTTCTGCCTGTTGGTCTTTCATTTGTCTTCTGGTGGTTTTTCATTTTGGTCCCTTTCTGCTTGTTTTTTGCCCAAAACACATTACAAAAATGACAATAATAACAAAAAAGCAACTTGCTGCACATCCTCCAAGAACAGGGATTCAAAATTCCCAGTGTTCTTTTAATTGTGAATAAGTGGCACCATTTCAACAAAGACAAAACTGAGATTAGGATTAAGCCATAATATGGCTACACCTTTTGCTGTGTAAGTATAAAAAAAAAAACAACACAGCAAGCTGTGGTGTAAGCTCTGTGAGCCAAGCGGTTGTAGGGTGCAGGACTGTGTGAGGCGGTGCACCGCTGCAGCCTCCTGCACTGCCATCCAGCTGACAGCTCCCAGCCCTGCTGGGGGAGCGAGGACGGGAGGCTGAGAGGAGAAGGAGACATAAATCCTATGTCCTATATAAAAAGAAATACTATCCGTGTCAAGGAAAGGTGGGATGCCCTAAAATGAATGATAACAGACTCATTAAAAATAACGGCCGCCTAAATGATAAATAGCATGTCTGCTGAAAAGAGCTCAGGACAATGGCTTTAACAAATTGAAACTGCAGTGCTCAGCCTTAAGGTGTTATTGCCCCTCTTCCCTTCACCAAGAAAAAAAAGGCAATAACAACATGTCCAGCTTCCCATTATGATTATCATACTCCCTCTTGGATATCAGAGCAGAAGCAATCTGTAGACGTTCGTTGCAATTTTGGAAAAGAGAAAACTGACTGAAAAAAATACTTGCAAATATATTTAACATTACCTGGCATTTGCAAACAAGCATACAGTGGGAGAAGCCACAACCAGCTCACACAGCTGAAAGGATAAACCTGGTGCCGAGCTTTAAAACCAATACTTGGTGTCTGTGACAGGTCTCACATTCCTGCTGATGACGGTAAATTAAGCGCCATCATCCTTCCACGCACTCAAAGCTGCACACGCATATTTCAGGATCATAAAAAAAAAACAAAAAAAACATAGCCGACGTTTGTCGAGTGTAAACATTTACATCTGAGTGACCTAAACAGATTCCAGACAGAACAGACAGATCGGCTGGCTTCAGAAGTGACGGGCGTCTGATGTGGAGCGGGCCTGGCGAGGGCCGACCTGTCCGTGGGTGAACGCTTCGCCTGTCTCCTCTGTAAACACCGACATTCCTCTCACACGAGCACATCGTCCGGCCAGAAAATCTGTCAAAAATTCAAAGGGCCGCTTGGACAACTGTTATGTGACACTGCCAGAATGATGAGTTTTATGTTGCTATGAATTGTGAGAGGTCTGTTTGGAATACATGTAATCAATTTGGGGACACAGTAACACAGCTGGAAGTTGGGCTTGAGGTCACTTTTTTTTAAACATTTTGTCACATTAGAACCCCTAAACATTTATGTATTTTAATATGAATTCTATATTTGAGTATCCAAATAATGTATAATTGTGAAGGAAAAGGATGGACAAAAAAGACTTTCAGTGTAACTAGCGACTGATATCTTTGCATAGCAGCTCATCCTCTGTCTCTGAAAATTAGCTTCCAGGTTTTGCCCCTGGTTCTTAATTGGTATTAGGCCTGGACTTTGACTGGGCCACATCAACACATATATATTCTTTGTTTTAAACAGCGGGTGACACGCTGTAATCCTCCAGGCCCAACCTTTAGATGTTTCTCTACTTCTGCACCTGAGGACTTTTGTTTGACATCTGTGAAGTGAAAGAGACACCTACACAGAAAAACACAAAACTTTACCAAGTCATTTTGGTCTAGTTTCTTGTGAAAATATCTTAGGACACTTGAAATAAAACATAACTAACTTACAAATGACATTTCACCAAGATATATGAGCTTGTTTTAAGTCAGAGTCATTAATGTTGATTTAAAAAATACCAGTTCCATTGACAAGACATTTCTTTCATGTTATAAGTGACATAATCTGCCATTGGAACTTATACTTTTTCATCAATATTAAGAAATTATTGAATTAAAACAAGCTCCTACATTTGCTTAAAATATAGGAGCTAAAAACTAGAACAAAAATACTTCCAAAATTTTGTGAGTAAGTCACAACGGCAAGAATACATGGCCATCCATCCACCTAAACCATAGGAGAAGCTCTGGTCCTGAGGGCCAGTGTTTGGCTCTATTTTAACTTGAATTAAATTATTAGACAATTAGCAACAGTATGCAAAATCTAACTGGATGTTTACAAGGCAGTCCAGCCATTTGATCCAAGTGTGTTGGACCAGGCACACAAGGAAAAGCTGCAGGACTGATGTTCCCTAAGAAGCCTCTGGGTCTCCACAGAGCAACTGAGTTTACACTAAGCTTAATTATTGTCAAAATCATTTAAATGATCTATCCATGCTTATTGCAGAGGCCATTGTTTGGGAGGCAGGGTGCTCCCTGTACAGCTCACCAACAAACAAACGGTCATGTTTTTGGACTGTGGGAGGAAGATGGTGTCCTGAAGATGGTGTCCTGAGAACTGATGCATGCACAGGTAGAACATCCAAACTCCATGCCGTAGGATTCAAATCCAAAACCTTCCAGTTGCAGGCAGCATAACTACCAACTGCACTGCTTAGATCACACTTTACCCAACTCCATAGACTGTTTAGGTGACCTCTGAAGGAAACTGATTGTATTGGATTTTATTTAGGGGCATCAGAAGAAATTATGTTTAATATAAATGAATGTCACACTTCTCAATTTCTTTTAGAAAAAGTTTTGATAAAGTTATCTTTTTTTTCATACATTATCCTCTACTTTGTATCAGACTGTCACAAAAATTCCCAATGAAATACAGAAAAGTTAATGATCATAATTTAACACGATGTGAAAAGTTCAATATTTTTCTGAAAACACTGTATGTGGTCATAGAGAATGTGGGAGAAACCTGTTAGATAAATAATCTCTGATCTTCAGAAAACTCAGGATGACACGTTTCTGTGGTGTTGTAATTCCAGTCTCAGTTCTGTCTGTGCCCAGTGGATCCAGTTCTTCTGTCTGTGTGTACTCACCCGCTCCAAGGACACCAACAGGAAACAAAGCTTTGATCCCACTGACAGCTCGTTCTAGTGGTTTCTATATCTGCCCATGAAAACAAAACAAAAAATAAAAAATCAAATAAAGTGAATCCAGAATTTGTTTTAATGTCAACATTCCTCTTTTTTAATTCTCATCAAATGCTAAAAGACCTTTATGCTTCTCCTGTGGCTCATCTGGATGGTCGTGGTGCCTGTGCTTTCATATTGAACACAACAGTTATTTCCTGACACCTAGAAGCAAACCTAATCCAGCCTTCTGGGATTCAACCAGTGTGTTTTCAGACAACAGGAGTGGACTGAGGGGCTTAGACACAAAGAGCAAACAACTGACAAAAACCCAGCTGAAGTAGGTCATCGCCTCTGAGCTCAAAACTACTCTTATGTATTGAAAGTCTTTTTTTTTTATCTAATGCTTTCTGATTGCTAAAAAAAAGTGCGTCTCCAGTCTTTTTTGATGCTTGTTGACGTGAAAAACACAGTGAAGAACTTTCAAATGTTGCTTTTTTTCCTTCTGGGTTTGTCATTTCACATCCTGATTACGCTGTTTAATTACAACACTGTCATTTAATGTGGTCTCTTAAAACTAAAATTTGGTACTGCTGGGTTATTATCGAGAGCTTGTGATGCACTTCAGTGTATCCATTAAAATGTGCTGGCTCTGCTAACAAACAATGACCTGTAGTCTCTGGAGTGACTTGAAAAACAACAACAAAAAAATCTGCTAGTTTGAGTAAAGTTGTTGACTTGGAGAAGGCAAGGAGGGATGATGATGGTTTCCAGGCGATTTCAGCACTTGTACAGCCTGATTAGACATAGCGACGCAGCGATAAGGCTTCATTGAAATTTACAACAGGCAATCTCTACCATATGGAGTCACCAAATGGAGATCACAGACTGGCAAAAGCAATCAGCTTTTTAATTAACAGAATTAACAGTGCGATGTTAAACCATAATGACAGCAATAAAAACAGTTGATGTGACAATCAAAGTGCACCAAAAACATTCATAACCATTATTTTCATTAGTTGGAGGGGGTAAAGACACGGGGTGATATTGGAGAAAGATCTCAGACGCCCCACATTCCCCCCAGTCCTTTGTAATCACACTTGAATTAGCTGCAGAAACAGCCAGACTATAAAACATGGGGGTCAGCGGAGAACACTCGTTTGGGTTTATCTTGGACACTTCATTAGATGTTGGCCCATTCTCCGAGGGAGTGAGTGTTGTCAGAACCAATAAACGGCCCATATTTTCAAAACAATTCCGGGACGAGTCCCGAATCTACCAAGCTGGCCCAACTTGCGGGGATTCATCTCACAACCTGCTGCTGCAGCGTTACAACCCCAGGATCTGATCAGCCGCTGAAAGACTTTGGGAAAGAGTAACTGTTTATTGACCATAAAAAGTTGTCCCCGTGCACATGGAAGCACAGACGCACACCCATGCGTTCACCCGAATACAATCGCAAAATGCCTTCACACACACACACACACACGCTTAGAGATGAACAGTTGCACCGCAGCAAGGGCCATAGCCCTTGCAGCAGCACACAAAAGAAAGTCAAATTATTAGAAATAATGAAAAGCCATCAATAAGAATTCTGCAGAGACTCATTTCATTCTGTTTTCGACAGCGCTTTTCAGCCCATTATTTTCTGTAAATGTTAACATCGCCAAGCCTGCCTATTGATTCTATTATTTTTGACCTTGCATTAGTGTCGGCTAATCTCGCATGCTATAAAATTTCATTCCATAGTGAAAAATACTCCAAGGCCCTAAGGGTGAGTTATACACAGGTTGCGGCACCCCTGGGATTCATAAGTGCAGATGCGGGTAAACAAACCGTACATTTAATGTTTCTTAGATGAGTGAGCAGCGCTGGGGCTTTCATTTCGGGTTTTTTTTCCCCTCTCCTGCCTTTTCTGTGAGGTGGCTAAAAAGGCATAAGTTAGGGACAGATTCGCTCAAAGATGAATGCATGCATCTTCTGAAATGATACTGTATTTTCTATGCTGCACACAGACATGAGAAGAATGCTGAAGCCAAATGGCTTTTTCCCCCTCCGCTCTTATGTATGAGGCATCACTAGAGATTGTCACATTTTTTATATCACATTCTGGAGTGACCGAAACATGACCTGGATTGGAAAACAATGAAGCAGCACCTCCTGCACAAAGACTGTTAGTCAACTGACTCAAATGAAATCATACTTTAGAGCTGCAGATAAAAGCAGTGACTGCTGCATTTGACAAGAGGAATCCCTCATCTTTTACTTACATTTTATCAAGTAAACGAACTAAAAGGGCATCTTTACATCGTGGAAGGGAGTTTTGGAAGCACAACACATGTAAAACAGTCAGAAAAGACACAAAGAGTCCAATTTTAATCAGTGAAGTGTAAATATTTAGTTTAGTTTTACAGTTGCAAGATTTCCAAATGTATTTTAATCTCCCTTCTTTATTGTATGTCATGTTGTAGTCTCTGGAAGTAACACTCACAGACAAAAACAAAGACGTAAGAAGAAAGTTTAAGATGCTTTAACACTTTATCATCTCTTCATGTTTGTTGGTATATCTAAAAATCATCTTCTGTGAGTCTGGATGTGACGAAATGACTGTGAATTTGTTCTGTAACATTATTGAGGTTTTTGTATTACTTTAAATGCAGTAATGCCTGTTGCATGAAGGTGACACAGTGTGCTACTCTTTGGTATGGCATCACATCTCTTTTTCAGTTTTTCTAACCCAACAATGGTATGATCATATTGGGCTTAAACCTTGATATCTATGGTAAGCAGTAAATTGTTTATTTTTATAGTGCAGCCCAAAGTGCTTTACATCATGAAAACATAAAACATTATAAACACATACAGTCACAATTGTGAAAATCAGTAACTTCAAGCATTTGGCATGCAGAGTTGAGTGACTCTTCATCACGGCAAACAGATCCCTTTTAGAGTGTAATTTATAACATTATCACTACTCAATTTGATTTATTTGTGATTTTATTTATCTAACACCTCTTTACATAAAATATCACATCAAAGAATTATGCAACACTTATTATTAATAATGATGTTACTACTGCTATGGCTACAATAATTATTACTACAACAACTATACAATTATTTCTTCTACTATTACAACTACTAATACTATTACTACTACTAATAATAATGATAACAATAGTATCTTGTTTTATGATCTGATGGTTTGTTTGACAGTAAATTAGACAGAGACTCTTCAGTTTGCAGTTTGAAAAAATCAAAGAAAGCTTCGTCACAAGTTTAAGGAAGATAAGAAAAAAGGAAAATATCTTTTATGTTTCCTACAACCCCCAAATTTCCAACAAGGTTCACAGGTTGCAGACAGTAACATCTTAGTAAAACTTTATTATTATTTAAATAAACAGAAATTATTTTTATAAATTATCATTCAAATGCCAAAAATGTCACCATCAATGAAAAGTAATAACGAATAATAAAGTTCAGGTGTCTTTCAGGGATTCAAAGACAGTTTGCTTTGATTTATGTTTTTGAATAATTCAGTGAAAGCAAACTCATTTCAGGACATCAATCTCTGAGACCAATCACGGATCTAACCTCTCCTTTTATTCCCAAATCATTTGATAAACAGTCCATGATCTTCGTTCCTCCTTTTGTATTTTGTTGTTGTTTATTTTTCTGCTTTCCAGATTAGTCCACAGATGTGTGTTTATCTATTTTTAATGTTCCTCCCATCTAATCACACTTTTCAATTTGGAACTTTGACACGAACACGCTGGAGCACTTTGCTGCAGCTCCAAAATTAGAGCGCCAGAACGGGAACGGCAGAAGGAGAGGGAGGGAAAGACGCCCAATGATTTTCCGACTGTGGAAGTCTGTGTTCGGGGTGTCACTTTGGTTAATAATCTCCTACCGATCCTTCAACTTGGGTGCACGTTCAGGACGCTTCTAACCATGAAAACAGCTGGCTTTATGCAGCCCGACTGTCAGAGTCTCCTTTGCTGTCGATGATGGAAATATCAAACCAGTGGGCCGTGAGTGGACGTCTCAATCTGAATCTCTTCAGCGCAGCTACGCCACAGCCGTCCTCCCACTGATAATTCATGCAACATACCCTCGCATTAGGAAAACACTGAACCGTTAATGAATAGTCTACACTTCTAAAGTCACGTTCAGCTCTAAAGTTTTACATATGATATGATACAAATGATCTGGTCTTTAGAATTTTCTAACATTATTTAAATACAACTGAAAGCATCCCAAAACACACAGCTTCCACCATGTCAATTCCTAAATAGCAACTAAGTGCTGCCAATAAAATGAATTGATTAGCTGATCGTCAGCAAATATGAGGACCTCCATAAAAAAGGACTTTTAGCAGTTTGGAAAGAAATTGCCTCTAATCTTAGACACTAAGTTGTTGCTGGATGGGTTTTAGCAATTTTAACCCCAACATGCTGCTGCAGGATAAATTAGTCTTAAAATGGAAAAAAGCTGAGACAGTAGCCAATCTTCTCAGGACATCCTAGGAATAAAACAACCTTAAAAGGTTGTGCAATACTTTAACTCTTTGTGGTCTCTGTAATATAAAAAATTAAAGGGGTATTATCAGCACATTGTCACAGCAATGCTTCTCCATTATGCTGGTACAGCTGTTTTTTGTATGTTTCTGAGGAGTGAATAACACTGTAACACCATGTAAAACTCAAAAAATTAAATTTTACATTTATACTCCCCTTTTAAAGTTCTTAACAGAACAATTAGAAAAAAAACGAAACAAATCTGGCGTGTTTAATACCATCCTCTTCACTCTGAAAGGACTACAGCAGCATACCAGAGTTCCATTTGAAATAACTACAAGACTTTTGAAACTTTCTCCTTTAGACAGAAGAGACCAAGGCAGATATATCTGGCCATACTGCAATGCACAACTTCATATTTGGAGAAAACAATGCACAGCACATCACCGCTATATGTCATACCAACTGTCAAGCATGGTAGATGAAATTTGATGATCGCTTCCATGGCAACTAGACCCTTTGCAGTCATTTTTCCCTTTTAAATTATTACCAAAGAAATGCTACCAGGAATCCCAATTTTTTGAATTTTTTGTAATTTATATAATACCATCATCTGAGATCATTGGCTGTATTCACTTTGTGAACATTGCTGAATCAAACAGGGGTGGACAATAACTTGTAGAATTTACCCGGGCATTATTTTAAAATGTTCAGCTCCAAAATTTCTAAGTTTTTTTGAGAAAAATCCTGAGATTAATCACAAAATTTCAGTTTTCTCTAGCATTTTTTTTACTTTTGAACCTCAGAAATGTCCTTGTTTTTTCTAGAGAATTTCTGAGATGAATCTGAAAATTTCAACTTTTTTTTATAAAAGTGTACTCCTTTTTTTTTTTTTTTTTTTTTTTTTTTTACAATAGCCCTAATATGCCATTGCACAATTATGAACTCCTCTTTTTGGCAAAGTATTTTGAGTGAAATGGCCCTGTCAAAGTCCAGACCGTAACTCATCTACAATGCTGTTTTTGGATCTTAGGAGAGGTGAGTAGAAACAGGTCTGTGAACTTCAATGAAATGAAGTAACACTGGAAAGAAGAGTAGACTGAAAACATCCACAGTGATTGAACTGATAAAGTGAAACAGAGAGAGTTATTACTGTAAAAGCCGGTTCTGCAGGCTAATTACTCATCTTATCAGAACAGATTGTTTCTATTATTTCCTGATTTGTAGAGCTCTAGAAGTGAAAGAGGGTCTAGTTTCTTTTCCCTGAGGATACTGTCAACATAAACCTCAGTGATTTGACTTAACTTAGAGTAAACAGAGTTTTATCCTTTTTTTAGCCTGGGACTTGATCTCAATGCGCAGCTTTCCAAAGAGCATCAGGTCAAATCATGCATGTCCACGCACATATTTTCTGTTTAGTGACTCCAAGCCTGAATGTTGTGGTTTACGTCTCTCGGAATGGTCTGCTATTCAGAGAACAAGCAGTTTGGCCTTGATATCGTCAAGTGAGCACACTATCAGCCTTTTTCAGCTGTTTCTGCTCTATCAAGCACCCATCAGTGATTTGGCCTCTGCATGCTCATCCTCTGCATTTGTTTTAATTACCACAGCAAACTAAGATGCAATGTGAAACGAACTGAGAAGCTCAGTCAACATACATGTCTAAACATTTCCATGTCATTCATCAAAATGAAAACAGATCCATATCTGTTTGGAGTTCCTGGGTCTTAGATTTATTAACTACCAGATAGGAGGGAAATTAAAACCGAGTGCTGTTGCTCTGAGCGCAGATAGCAGCCGGACGCTCAGGAGACCAGAGGGAGGAATGCCATGTTTGTTTTTTCTTCTCCAGACCACCAATATGTGTTTTCAGTAGATGCAGAGTGGAGATAGAAATCTCTAAGTCCCCAGGGCTCATCCAAGTCTGACAAAGCACCAAGGACAGACAGCCCTGAGCCCACACAGTGTTACACCGCTCCTCTCATGGAGACTGCAATAAATAAATGAGCAGATGAGTTTGGTTCTGACAAGTGAGGGACATGGCGCTCCCTGTGCATTTTTGATAGTGATCTAATTCATCTGGCAGGCATGGATGTTGATTAAATCAGAATGTCAGCCACTTGACAAGACAAGACACAAGCCGGCGTGGAAACCTGTTTGAACAGCGTGAACCGTGCAAGATGGCCAGGGAGATTTGCAGCGCTGCGTGGCCACTGAACTCGGCACACAACCCTGTTATCATCACTTCCCATGACATGTCCGGAGAGACAGGCAGATGCACGGGGAGAGAGGGAGACGCAGAGGAGTCCACCGAGGCCCACCTCTCCTGCTCTCTGTGGGGGACATCAGTCCGTCGACTGTCTGGGTAAACACACGGCTGCGCTCCTCTTCGCTCACATGCGCCTGATGCCTTCATCAAATCTCCCTGACAATCACAGAGCTGGAGGGAAGACATGCGTACGTGTTGAAATCATCGTCCCTGTAATTAGGCGGAACAAAGGCTCTCCGAGCAGACTCACTGTATGAGAAGCCTTCAATGGCAAATCAGAGTGAAGAATGCCGAGGGTTGGTCTTTCTGTGGCAACATACAATAGGTGTGAGATAAAGGGGCAGTTCCGGAGACAGAAATTGCAGAGGCAGGTTGTTATTTAACTGATGAGTGCCTCTCCAGAATCACCGTTTCTGTGGAAAAGTATTGCTTTCTCCCAAATTCAACACAATATGGTGCCAAAATATGGCAACGCACATCGTATAAACACACTGGAGAAGTGAAAGTGACTCATTGTGGCCATGAGACATGAGTGGTTCAGTTTTCCTGAGATCAAACCACTGTTTTTCAGTTTCATTTTTGTTTTTAATATGATTTTCACAAATCCCTCCAAGTCTACATCAGTTCGAATTAATGCAACTTTAATATTTGGACCCTTAGATTTCTTCTGTTTTCTTTTTTTTCCACATATTTTTTATAGCGTCAAGCAACTTTTAATATCAGACAAATATAGTTAAAAAATATGCCAGCATCAAATGATTATTGAAATTATTCAGGAAACCCTGTTAGCCCCATTTTTGGAAAGCTAGCTTTAACTTCATCAGGTCCACTCAGACTTGTTTACATCCTGACCTGCAAAATTAATAAACCACTAAAAAAAGAATCTGTCAGGCAACTTGAAGCAGGATAAAAGTTCTCAAAAAGCAATACCCAAAAACCTGTCCATATCTAGGGACATTTAGGAACAACTCAGCCAAAGTTATTGTCATCTATCAGTCAATTAGTCAAAACACCAGTTTTATAGCTATGAAACTATATAGAACCACAGTGGAGGAAACATATGACAGCGGTGGACCTTCACAGTGGTAACTGGCTTAAATTTCTCCAAGAGTTAGTCAACAACTTGTCCAAAATGTCATCAAAGAGCCCAGAATAACATCTAAAGCACAACAGGCCTCACTTCTTTCAGTTAGGGTAAGAGGTTATGATTCAACAAAAACAGAGAATGCGTGTCTCATACTGACCAAAAACATCTGGATGATGACCAAGATCCCCAAGGTCTAGAGCAGTGGTTCCCAATTCCAGTCCTCGGGGCCCAGCTGACTGCATGTTTTAGGTGTTTCCCTTCTGCCACACACGTGTATGTGAATCTTTGGGTGATTAACAGGCTCCTGAAGTACTTGGTGGCTACAGAAGATGTCATGCAATCATTTGAATCAGCTGTTCTGGTGTAGAGGCACATCTAAAACATGCAGGCAGGGGGGCCCTGAGGACCGGAATTGGGAACCACTGGTCTAGAGAAAGTATTTTATGAACTTATGAGACAGAAGTGGAACATTTTAACTGAAACTGGTGGTGGTAGTGTCATGATCTAGGCCTGTTTTGTTTTTGCAGGACCTCACTGAGGGGAAAAAAAAAATATATATATATTCTTTAGAACATTTTGTGACCTTCAGCTCATGCTTAATAAGCTTAGAAACAGGACATAGATCCAAAACATATCAAAAAGTCAACTGCTGAATGGCTAAAAAAGAGTTATAGAGTTGACTGGTAAAAGTCCACACTTTGAGATTATATTAAGGAGACTGTTTTTGCTCAAAAACCTTCAATATGGTTGAATTAAAGCAATTCTACAACAAAGAGTGGCTCCAAATTCACTTGCAAAAATGTGAAAGACTCATTGGGATGAAAAAGCAAAAAGAGAAGTAATCAAGGGACCAAGAACATTTTCAGTGCTGTATCTACTTCAATCCCAAATTTATGATTTAACAAAATGAAACGGAGTAAAGTAGCTCCTGGAGCGGCTCCTCTCCTGCCTCCCCTTCACCTTCCTGCAGCCCCAAAGAGGTCAAAGTTGCATGTACAAAGTCACTCTACTAATCTCCTTTGTCACTCATAAAATTTACACAACATTTCCCTCACGGAGGCCTGTCAGTTTGCTGCTGGCTGTGGCTGTCAGAGAACACAGATAATTACTTGCAGGGATCAGGGAAGGACTTGATTATTTATGGAGCTGGATGTCTGAAGACAAAAAAAGAGATATATGCCTTATTGAACATTGGTTCTGGTTAGCAATAATACAAGATTATTATTGATTAAAACTTTTTTTAATATAATAGATATGGGAGGAATTGGTAGTAAACCCCAAAAGCTTTTAAAATTTTCAACAATGTGACCAAAAAAAAAATTTAAATTCAGTTTCTTCTCTTAAATGTATGAGAAGTGTCTCAGAAGTGCAAATGAGTGAACAGTGAGATACATTACAAATGTATTACATCCCGTCTGAGTGAGACTTTGTCTCAGTGTGACATGCTGTCTCTAATGGCCGGCCTTGACGTGACACGATGCCACACATGCATCATGCATTTATCCGGATGAGCCCGGTCCAACCACTGAGCAGTCAGAGCATTTGTGGTGGTTTTTGATCACTTCCTTGTAATCTTCTCTGCTGTTTGTGTGTGATTCTCTCCCATGAAAGGAGCATAAATTGTAGGAAGCTTTGAGGGAAACGAGGGAAAAACAAGCTCCTCTTCGAGACAAAATAATGATCATGTTACAGCAACTACTGCTTTTGATTCGCCACACCCTGTGATCTTGATTAGCTCTTCATGTTCTCCAAAAACAAGAAAAGTGAACACGAGGCAATGCTAATGTGTACCATTTGAATTTCTCCTCTGAATCCTTTGGTAAAAGCATTTCTTAATAAGCATCAAGTGCGTTCCATCAACTAAAATTGATAGCTATAGATTGTATGTACATTAAAATAGCAATAAAAAGCTAAATTACTGCTTTTATCCAATTCATAATGGATAACTCATTTTAGTTCTGTTAATTGTGGCAGTTATGGTATATTGATGATGAAAACCCAGTAGTTTGAGTAAAACATGAGACCAATAAAAATTTAATATATCAGAAATGTTGGCCTACTGAAAAGTATATTCATTTAGTTTACTGTATATGTACTCAGTAATTAAATAATTGCCTATTTACAATTTTGTTTTCATATAGCAGTTATAAAATATTCAAAAGAAAAGTTTGGAAAGCTGGAAAAACTAGGTGCAATGCTTCTTAACACACTACTGGTTATGTTTCAAAAGTCAATCATTTTCGACTTTTGAAATTTGAATTTCAACATGTTTTTCTACAAAGTTTTGTTGTTTTCTAGAAAAAAAATTTTCTAGAAAATTTTTTTTCTAGAAAATTTCTTAGACTAATCTCAAACTTTCTGCATTTTGTGGCAGAAATTTACGCCTGTTTTCATTTCTATCTGCCATGTCTCTATTACAGCACACCGACATAAAGCACAGGATTTCAGCTGCTTGAATTATTAGACATATGAGGAGCTCAATTGTGTGAGTGACCACTTTTAAACCTGTTTCATTTTGTAATCATGACTCTTAAGACGTGCATAGTTGAATCTTATACGGTACTTAAATGCCAGTATAATAAAAGATGGCAACTCCATGTGCAAATCAATTTGATATGTACAGAGAGTGAAAAGTGCACATCACATATTACGAGTCGGGATCAAGCTGAGGGCAGGTGTCTCTCCTCTCAGAATTACAAGGAGAGTTTGCAGACAGATATGAATTTACAATTAGTCTCATCCTGGCGACTTCTTAAGGTTTGTGACAGTGTCTGGGGTTTCTGTAAAGGCCATGTGTGTGAAGCCATGAATTTCTTGCGACAGGCTATGATACCAGAGAGGCTATATTTAGGGAGGATAACTAGTACTGCACGGTATAATCTGACATTTGTACCACAAGGGAGTCATACTGCATTGCTCACAAATGACAGTGTCACTGTTGGTTTGTGTCCCCGGTGGAATAGGTTAAAGAGAACAAAACATGTTTTTGCAGTGGAGTGCCGCGCTGCAAGACAGATCTAATAAAACTGTATTTGATTGTGGGGGTATGATCTGACTGGGGCTGTCACTGGTGAGTGAGCCCCCTGAGCTGCGGAGACAGCGGCAGTCTGCTTGAAAAGGAACAAAGAGTCCCTGGGAGCGGTCTCAGTAGACTCAGAAACAGGAGTCTGTGTGACTGGCCTGCTTTTGATGGCTGACTTCAGCGTCCCCTCCACTTCCCCGGCCTGGTAACCAAGGACAAAGAGAACAAGCAAGGTGCTTTGTTCCTCCACCGATAGCTGTAAACTTTCTAAAACCGTAAGATTAAGCACATAACTTTGCTTTATGTCAGTTACTTGTAAATATATTAACTTTGCACCTGTCATGTTTGCATCAATCTGCTGCAACCTTTTCTATCTGCTCCCCCTCATGTGCTGCCGTGGCTCAAATTATAACGTCAACCAGCATATTTGAGCACCTGTCAAATCCCTTTAAAGAAAACAAGCATGATGCAATCCTGTTCAACCAGGCAGTTCATTACCGGGAGTCAAACACTCGTCCTTTCTGCCGTTAGCTGCTGCTGCTGTCCTCCCTGCGGACGCAGAGAAACCACTTAGGTCCACATTCACCAAGGTGATCAAACCTGCGTCAGCCTACACCTGCCAGCCCCTCTCGGGAGGAACCAGGACAGGCAGCACAACAAAAGCTGCGGCGGCGGCGACACACTTAGGGGAGCTCAGCTAACGGCGTCCTCCATCACCACATCTCGGGCGTCATCTAAGGATTGTGGGCGTTTGGGGAGGAAAACGCTGGAGTTTGTTAAGAAGGGATTCTGCAGAAGCAGAGACGTTTGTGGGGAACTACTCCAGACACTTTACTACAAGAAAGATTTTACAGCTACAGTTCTCTTCAAAAGTATTCATACCCCTTGAATGTTTTCACATTTTGTCGACGTACAGCTGCCACCTTTAATGTGTTTTAGTGAAATTTCACGGAATATATCAGAACTCAGTAAAAGTACTTACATCTTTTTAAAAATAATATTTTGAAAGGTGTACGTTTTTTGTTTCTTTTCTTGTATTCAGCCCTCTTTGTGATAATACCCCTAAATAAAATCAAATTTCAAGCAGACCTTTTTTAGAGAATATTAGTAAAGACCAAAGAACCCACCAGACAGGTCAGGGAGGAGTTCAATACATTTGCAAAAGACTTGATGACCCTGAAACGTCCAGTCACAGCTCATCTGGACATGAACCCAGTTGAAAATGTTCAACAAAATGTCTGTTTCTAGATCCTCTCCATCAATTCTTAGTCTGAGCTTTTTTGCAAAGAATGATCGAAGTCTCCAGATGTGTAGAAAATATAAACATACCCCAAAAGATTTGCAGCTGTCATTACGTAGAGATGATGGTTCTATTAAATGTATAAAGAGGCTGAACGCAAACAACAGTTTCCAAATTCTTTGTAACAATAAACATGTCTAATTTTCCTTCGACTCAGTTATGCACCACATTGTGCTGGTGTTATTAGTAAAACTCCAACTAAATATTAAATATAAACATTTTTAAAGTATATGAAGACTTCTGGATGTGTTTTACTTCTTAAAATGATAGGATCCAAACTAATGAAATGAAAACAAATCAGTAAATCCACGTGAACAGAAGCTGTAGAATATCTCACTGGCTGCAGATTTGGACATCAGCAGTGTGCAGGATGTTTTTCTTTTTTTTCAATGATATGTTTGAATTATTTCTTATGGGTGTGCATAATGGCAATATAAATCTTTCTGGGTGTGCAATTACAAAGACTGGCATGGTCTATTCCCCGCTGGGTGATCGCCTGCGAACAATGACATATTACCGGCTAGCCAGCAGTGGTCATTAAGAACTGATATGGGATTTATGGCCAGTCTTTAAACATGAGATGGCATTAAAGAGATTTGAATACAGTCAAAATGGCACAAAGGATCCTGCCTGAGCAAGATGGAGCTAATGAAGTGTGGTTGGAAAGCACAGGGACATAAAGTTATTTTGGGCAAAGCCAATTTCTCATCAAGCAAAATGAGTCTGATTTTAATCACAGGGCGTCAGAGCCCATAACAAGCTTACAGTGTTGTTTTTCTTTTCTATTCTATAGACATAATGAGCAAGGTTTATAATGAATCCACTATCTATATATCTTAACGCTGAAATGCATTTTTGCAAAGCAGACAAAAGAAAACAGAAAAAAACCCCTCAATGTCTACACGGCGAAAACAGCTCAAAATGATCCCTACCTTGCCAAAATACTCAGCGTTTCTGTGTGACGACTGAGCTTGCTTCATAAGCATTGTACTAATTTCCAAGTCGCAATTAGGAGTCTTACATTCCACTCGATACCTGCTGAGTGAGTTTAAGGAGCTTAAACATCAGATGTGTTTCATTTGAAAGAGAGAAATAAAGACTTTGCCTCATCATATTAGTGCCAGCCCTTAAAGTGACTGTTTATCATGAGGTAGTGCTCAAGGTTTTAATGAGCTCCCTGCCTGTTCTAGTATAATTCCAATTAGTCCCTCCGTCTCATATAATGGCATGATTACCTTGTGAAGCCTCCATTGTTTTCCGAACAAGCCTTGAAAGGAACCCTGACTATTTTAATCTGTTTCCCAGTGGCAGCACACCTGCCAGGCTGGCTACACCTCCTGCAGAATGATCACAGGTATTGGTTCATTAATACAGAGAATGGCAGTGTACGGATCCCCCTGCGCGGTCACACCTAGTGGAGAGATAGAAAAAAGGAAGAAAAAAAACCATATTGATATTATCTGGTTTTGACTCCATTTTTTTTTCAGTGAGAAAATTCACACCAGCCAAAATTTTTTTCTGAGAAATAACAGGAGGTGGTTTCAGGACAGAGATTTGGTAAAAACACAGTATTGCTCCTTGTGTGTTTGGAATAAATAAAGTAAAATTCAGCATCATCTGATCACTTTTTACTGCACTCTCTCTGCAGGCCTAAGGCTATGTGAGGAGTTAGCTGCAGAAGGTTGGTCACAAAGGTCGGGCAATTCTTCTTTGCAGAAGTGTTTGAATTTAGCCACATTGGATGGTTTCTGAGCATAACCTGCCTGTTTAAGTTAATGCACAGAATCTAAACTGGATTTAAGTCCAAACTTTGTCTGGGACACTACAAAACCAAATCTTGTTTTCTTTTTTGTGCAGTGGAGCATCGTCCTGCTCAATAGCTTGAAAGATCTGTAGACCAAACACTGATGGCCTGATATTTTCAATTACATTTATGAAAAGGTACTAAAAGGTACTAAAGACACCAACACCTTCATACTACCACATCAATATGATGTTCAATTACTGAAATGTTACAGTTTTATGCTAGGAGCTCTTTTAAAACATTGTGATTTGCTGATGGAATCTACGTTTTCATTTTATTTGTCTGAAACAAAGGCTGTTAGATCTAAAACTGGCAGCATTTGTGTGTTTTCCATTTGCATAGTGTCATTTTATAGCACTCCCAAGTAACTATGTAGTCTTCATTTGGAATACAATAAAAAGTTTTAGGATTTTAGTTCTGTTTCATGCAAGAAAAGAGCCACATTAAAAAATATACTCTGATATCCAAAATAGACACTTTTGAACACCGGGCTGATAGAGGAGTACCTTGAGAGATTCTATACATGCAAAGGGCGAATAAAGAGACTTCCAGAAAATCTGCTCAAATCAAGGTATAATGGGAGACCGTCTCCCATTTCAGAGGAAGGAAAGATCAAAATATAGCTACAGAGTCAGTCAGTGTTTTCCAAGAAACAAAATACATGTTCAATCCCAATATTGTCCATAATGTTCCTAAAATGTGTCATAATTCAATACAAGCTAAAAATTGATAAATATACTTTAACTACATCCTCAGACTTCATTGTGCTTCTAGAGATTTAGGACCTTGCTTCCTTCAACTCACATTTTTATCCACAACAACAAGCACAATAGGAGAGCATGATGATAGCCAAGACCTAAAACGATTTCTTTTTTTTTTTCTCTCATATTTGACACTTCTGCAGAAGACAAGACAGGAGGAAAGAAATGGTAATCTGCTCGAAAACCCTTAAAAGAATCAATTTGGCAAGGTGTCTAAGAATGTGACTTTATCCGGCACTGTGATTCCGACTGTCTCCTGGAAGAGTGGGATGACTGTCTTTCTTCCCCGCTGACAGGCAGACCCAGGCCAAATTGACAGTTCTTTAAAGCGCCTGACAGAAAGCCGCATTAATTAAGTCATTGCTGGACTTTAATTGTGTTAAGAAGTTGAAAAAAAAATCTAATATGAGAAAAGGTTACCAAGTCCTCCGTGGTGTCAGATTTTCTTCTTTCTATGAATATTAATGTGCCTAATGAAGACAATCTTCGCTTCATCTCCCCATTGTTCTGTATTCAGGTGCCAAGCTTTCACAGCCATTGATTTGTTGTTAAAGAACAAATATGTCATGGAGGAAAATGACTGCCACGTCTTTTATCTTAAATTTATCAAGAAAAGTGCCTCTTTTTTTAAGTTGAAGTGTGTGGGATTTTTTTTTTGTGCAAATCTGAAAACGATTTTTAGCAGAGTGAATGTCAGACAAAGTTGTCAAGGTGCATTTGGGTGTTAATTAGATGTGGGGAGCCAACTTTGCTTTCTGCTGTTAACAAAGTGCAAGAAGAAATGTAGATTTTAGAGACTTTGAGTCGGGCGACAAATAAAAACAAAGCTAACAAAGCAAGCTGGTTGAAATTTATGGCTAGTTTGGAAGCATTTGCTGATAATGTTGAAAAATGAAACCAGGTTGAATAATGTCAAGAAAGAAAAAAAGTAAACCCACTCGAAGGGTCATGATTCGCAAAGAGGAGACCAACTGAGGCTGAACTGTCTGCCTGTGCAGGCGGATAAAAATCATCTGATGAGATATTCGTTGGCAACTTACAACTTCTTTGTGCCTGCCTCGGAGCCTGGGGGCAGAACAACACAAACACTCCCCAAACTTCAATATTAAGAGGGCATCATGATTGCCAGGCATTATTGAAGAGACAGAAATTCAAATGAACCTCTCTTCGCGGTGATAAGACGACCTGAGTCCTTGTGAAAGATGAGCTATGGCTATTTCTGGAGAACGAAGTGCTCGGTCTCGCCACAGGGCAAACCCTGAATAGCCGGGGTTGGAATTACTTGAAAAGAGGGGCCTGGCTGATGTGCTTGGCACTTGTCATTAAAGGAGAGTCTTTTTTGTTCCCACTGTCACAGATCTCCATCAGAGGAAACTGTACAAAAGGGCCCTGAGTATTTATGAATCCTTTTGTGAAAAATTAACAGACGTCTTGTGCAGTTGGGAGAAAGAAAAAGAGATTCAGAAAATGAATTCTGCAATATCTCATCTGAATTTACTGGTTACATTTCAGGAGACCTGGCTTGTAACACCCCCTTTATGTTCCTTTCATCCCCCCAAATGTCCTCATCTTGGATGGCAGCTGGGAAAAAAACCAAAACAAAACAAAAAAAACAGAGTCGCCATGGCTAATTCATGTTGTGGGTTGGGTGTACACAAAGTGTGAAGGATGGGGAGCTATGCACATGTGGACGTGCCTTTATTGCATCTGACAGAGACGATTTCTCTCTAATGTCATCCCTCTGTGCATGTGGGAGTCAGTGAAGTTCACATTGTTTCCCACTAGAGTGGCTCCACACAAACAGGCGCGCTCGCAGGAGGCATCATTCAAAGCTGCTCCGAGATCAAGTACCCCACATTATCAATTTTAGACTTCCTGCAAAGAAAACTGTGCTTTCATGTGTTAGAAGAGTATACAATCATTCGTGTACTAAAATACAAGCACAACTTTTCATCTTAAAAATGGATACGATGTACTTCATCTCTGCTAAAAAAGACAGTTAAAGCATTTAATATTAGTACTTTAGTTTTTGAATATGTTTGAATGGAGTTTTCAGCTGCACTGAAAATAATTACCCAAAATGGAACACATTTTCTCTACTTTTCCACTTGTATTTGTCACCGATAGACATCATGTTGATTGAATATCAGCATTTCATTTGTGGTATTAATCTTGTTAGTTGAAGAATGCTTAGAAAATAAATTTTAATTAGAAATTGTTACCGTACTGGTCAAATGGACATTTTGCGCTTAGGCCAGAATCAAACTCACAGTTTCTCCTTTGCACCTCCTGTACATATATAAACAGATTTGCTGCCGAAACAAATTTTGAAACATTTGTTTCAAAGGGGAATAACTGATGTATATATGTGGTAAAGAGATCCAGAATTTATTTAAAAACTATATATAGACACCCATGCTGTGTTTTTTTCTGAACAAGAAACCCAAGCAATCATTTTAATCTCTCACTTTGATCTGACTGTTCCCATTAATCATCAAATATCAGTGTTGCTTGCATTTATGTAGCCTACATATGGAAGATTCTCATGGAAAGCGAAGGGCAGCATGTCAAATAAAACACACTACAACTGTTTTAGGAAAAACATTTAACAATGCTTTAGCTGTACTGAGAATCTCCTTTTTTTGGCATTTTGATGGTGGATAGTGATAAAATCACAACAGCATTTTAAATTAAAAACCCTGTAAAGTGAAACTTTGATCTATGCTGTGGTTGTGGCTAAAATCTGTAAATACTTTAAGACCCTCCCTTTAAACATGTTTAACTTTCTATTTTGATAGTTCAAACATCTGATGTTTCACAAATATGCATTAATATGTCACGTTAATTCCTTTCCATGCACTAAATTGTAGCTTTCTGTCTGTGCTCACATATTTTTCCAGCTGTAAATCTAAATGTCTAAATTCAAAATGAAATTTCAATCAATAAACCATCATCTGTTTTAGACATCATAGGTAAGTTGGCATTTCATTACCTGATATCACACCTGTTTTATGTTTTTTTTTTTCTCATCTTTTTTTTCTCTCTCTGCCTGATGAACATTCACTCACCTGCAGACTAGTCATTTACTTTCTGTGCAGTGTTTGTGTAGCTCTACCTTCCAATATGGCACCTGGTGGTTGCATGACGTCATCTTCCTGAGCTCTATAGAGTATTGAAAAAAACATTATTATTGAATGAGAATATTTACTAGTTAACCTTGACAAGTATTTGTAATTTTCATACAGTGGTAAAGCAGCGGAGTCATTCCAATGGTCAGACAATCATAAAGTATGGTAAAAATTGAAAGGTGATGTCAAAGAAAAACATGTTTTACACACACCCACATTTAGGACAAGATAAGAAAACTGTGTAATAGCAGCTAAAAATAGTATAATACAGTTCTTTGGTGAGGTGCTAAATGTCATTTTAATGTCTGCTTCATTTTACAGTATGCTACAAAATTCAGATGTTGATTCAAATTTGTTGGGATAACAATTATAATTTTCAAGGTGCTGTCCCCTGTACTGAACATTTATTTTCCTGCTTTTGTTTGCTAATCCTCTGATTTACACAAGCTTACATGGGTATCATGTAAGTTTGATAATAAAAACTGATTTAGAGAAAAAGCTTAAACAGGGACTAAAACGATTAAAATAATCAAGTTTAGAAATAAATCAAATCTAATAGTCATACAAATCTGATATCTCTCATTTTTCCTAATGTGACTCATCTTTTAATGAAATTTGTCATTTATTATCATTATCATTGCCTTATTGCTGTCCTTAATTGCATCCAGACTGACCCAAAAAAAGACACAGGAGAACAAATGAAGAGCAGCATCAGAGGGGAAGTAATGAAATGTCTTTCAACAACACTTTGTCTCTGTTCCTTTGGCCAAGTCTGGGATACCTATTAACACTCCTTTTAAATTATTCATTCTGATGGATAAAACACCTCCACAATTAATTGCATGTGAGACACCCAGCCTTCTTAAATCAGTTGAAGAGGCTAAAATAACCAGAGCACACTTGTTAAATGTATACTTCCTATCACTTGACTGTTAAACATTGTGCTAAATATAAAGCTAATAACCTTTGGGTAAATACAGAGAAATATATCTGATGCATATTGGCCACTGAGTGATATCTGCCTTCCTCTTGTATGAAATGTCTTTAGGAGACAGAAAGAAAAAGAAAGATAGTCTTCTTGAATAAAACTTTCCTGTGGTTTGGATATTCCCTTTCATGGACAAGACTTTAGAGGAAATGAGCACCACATGTCTCATATGCTCATTTAAATTACATCAGAACACCAACCTTGCACCGTTCACTGTGAAAATGACATGCATTGTTACATATTAATCAAAAACCTCAAGTTATCAAGTTTTTTTTAAGAACAATGATCAATGTTCTGCTGTGGGCAAGTCTTCTTTATTTTAATTTTTAGATGCTTTATATGTAATTTATTAGTCTTTACAAACATGTTTGGTTATTTCATGTTTTATTTGTAAAATTTAGGGTTGCTATCACATGTTGATCAATACAGTAAATTTTTTGCATTCAGCGAGTGAATGGGGAGATGCTGCAGTGTTAATGCAGAATGCAAATATACTGATGGCTGCTGCTAAACTGGTGTTAGTGTCATTATTGGCATTTTAGGACAAAGCAATTTCAAAAAAATGCAAACTCAGAAGATGAGAAAAAGTCTTATAAAAAAAACAAAAACAAAAACAAAACAACCAAAAAAAAACCCAAACAACAAAAAAACAGCGCTGTAAGCATAGATGGAGAATCGGCCAGCATTGTGTTTTTGTAAAAGTGGCTCATCCAGGAGGGACGAGTGTGCTGCCCAGCTATTTATTGCTGCGTCGTTGAATGCTACGCCAGCTCAAAAGGCTTCAAATCATCTGGGAGATTGTTAGGCTTCTGTGAAAATTACGGAAATGCAGGGGAAATGGATGAGCAACACTTCATAACAATTAATCAGAGGCCGCTGATTAATAAAGTTCATTTTTTATTCCCGATGATTCAGGGGATTATCAAAAGGACACTGTCCTTGTCATTTTGATTAACAAACCCATCTTCGCTCGGCAAGAGGACGCGCTGAAGGGAGACGCTTTCTTTCGCCCATAAAATAAATATTGAATGAGAATATTAACTCGTTAACCTTGACAAGTATTTGTAATTTTCATAAGGGGGTAAAGCAGCGAATTCAGCACAAAAACATGCTGTGGGGGATTGAGAAAAGGCACAGGAAGAGAGGTGGAGGGACGACAACACACAACAAATTAGAGAGAATGAAGAATGCTACTGCATGAATCCTGTCATTTTTATGGGCTGCAATGATTAATTTGTTTGTTCAAATTCTCAATTAAGCCAGGAGGAACTGGCAGAATTAGAAAAGGAGAGCAGAGCAGCGTTGTCTTGGCTTAGCAAGCTCCCCGGGGAGTTATAGCCCTACCTGATCTCAGGTCATCAGGCTATTCTGCCGAGAGCTCAAACGAGCTTGGAGCAATGGGGTGTGATGTACATCTTCAGCTTTCATTTCAAACTGCACAGAGGGGGGAAAAAAATGTAAATCAAAATATTTCACCAGCCCCGCCCCGGCAGATAAATCTCCCTGCCTTTTGTCCAGGTCGCCTTGTGAAGGGTAATGTCCTTAAAATGTCAATTGTCAGTGTGAGCATGCATTGGGTAAAAAGTACAGTTCAGCACACACACACACCAAAAAATAGGCAGCCAGTCGCAGTGCTATACAGAAAGAAATAAAATATGGAGCTCGCACTTCCCTTTTCCCTGGAGGCACTGTGCACTTATTATTTGTCAGAGTGACAGATGTTTTTCAAATGATGGTGTCTCATGTGTGCTGAACTTCTACCAAAGCCCTAGCGTGAGAGACTGCGGGATGCTATGCGCCATCTGATGGAACCCTCCACGGACCGAATCCCTGTGCTGAGAGGCATTTCTGCAGGGAAGACTCACAACAGAGGAAGATGTTGTCAGAGTGGTCTGCTGTGGTGACGGCAGCAGAGGCAGGCCTGCACCATGATGGGACTAACAGGGACTGCATATGACGCTGCGCAAGGCTTCAGGATCTGAATGTGCTGCAAAACATTTTATGTGGCCACCATAAACAAAAAAACACACAAGTAAATTATTGCGTAAAAGTGCTAATTCTCCTTTAACTTTTACACATTTTGTCAAATTACAAATAGCCTATAAGGGTTTTATGTGACAGACCAACACAAAGTAGCATGTCAGTGTAAATCACTTAAAAATGTGATTTTAATATTTACTTTATACCTCTGAATAAAATCCAGTGCACTCAGTTTCCCCCATTGTAATTTAAAACCAGCCATTCTGTGAAGGCCTCAGAGGTGTGTCGAAGATTATTTTTGTATAAAAAAGAGGAACTTGTCAGATGAAAAGGGACCCAGTTGTGAAGAAATGTAAAACAGGAAGAGTTTGTTCCAACTGCCTAACATAATGGAGCACTGTTTATCGGAAAATGTCAACACAGCTAACTTATCAAAATATGGCCATCACCAAAAGCAGTTCTACTTCTCAAATAGTGGAGCGCAGGTGGACATTGTTATTGTCTATATTCATGCCTTACTGATAAACAAACCTCCAGTCACTAGGTGGCAGCAGAGTTGAAATTAATCTACAGGCTGCCTGTTCAGGCAAATAGAAGATAGCTGAGACAGGAACGACAGTGACCACTGATGGATGGAGGAGGATACAAGCGCGGACATTTTGAAACACATCTACGTCCATGTTGGAAAGATGGAGAAGTTTGTGACAGTAAAAAAGAAAACTGGCGGCAAAGGTTAGTAAAGCAAGTATGATGGAGTGTTAGGGAAAGATGTAAAAAAAAAACACAAGAATAAAGTCATAGTATTATGAGAACAGTCATACTCTGAGAATAGTTATTCTATCGGCAGAATAAAGACGCAATACTGGAAAATTCTGAAAAATAGTTCAATAGAATCCAAATCAGATATGGCTAGCTCAGAAAGTCAGTGGCTCTATTTGATCTGGACATTCATTTCAACAATCCTTTCAAACTTCTGTGATGCTGATTTGTTAAAAGATTAAGTATTTTCTTATTTCTAAAACCGATGCCAAATATAGCTTCACAAGATGCTCAGTATTCCTCATTTTAACGCAGTTTGGTGTTGAGTTCTCATAAAATTACAACTTTATTCTTGTGTTAAAATATTAAATATTACCACATTCTCAATAGCATTTCCATTTACTCATTAGGAAGTAGGGCAGAGAGAGAAGGGGAATTGAACCAGGAACAACTACATTGAGGACTGAGCCACATACCCTAAACTGAGGATTTCTGCCGGTAAGCAGCCATGTGTGACGGAAAACTCACACAGCTCAGCTTAAACATCTAGTCAGTTCTGATCAAAGCATATCTGTATGTTAAAATGGCCCAGACCTAAATCTAACTGAGGATCATAAGACTTGAAAACTGATGTTAACCAGCGCTTTCTGTCAAATCTGACTGAGCATGAGTTATTTTGTAGAGACGACTTTGGAGAAATGTTAGTTTATAGCTGTATAAAGCTGATAGACATACCACATTGAAATAGGTATTAACTAAATTAATTCATTCATAGGTAATATTAAATTATATTACACTGATCTATTACATGAACTGCATTGAAGTTTGTGCTTCTACTGTAACAAATTGAGAAAAAGTTCAAGTTTGTACCATACAAATATAAAAAATACAATTTATGAGTAAAACTGCAATTTCATAGAGCAAATAATAATAATAAAAAAGTGATATATCATCTTTTACTGTGTGTGCGAGGGGAAGATCCAGGTTTTATCATAAAGTTAAAATTTTTTGGACAGTGGTGGATATGAATAAAAAGTGACTTAGTAGCAGAGATGGTCATAAGATTATTTATTTTGGATTTCCTACTAAACTTGAGCATGGTAAAACAGAAACGCACCACTGAAGATATTCAGATCATTTTCCAATACTTCAGAGACTCGATACACTCAAAATATTAATTTACATACTGCAGACTAGCTGATTGCTTTAACCTCGGCTTCCCGGGACCACTCATGCTGTAAAATGCATGGACTTAGCTTAAGTATACTCTGAAGCACATGTACTTTTTTAGTTTATCTGCATTTATGTAACATCTGCAGAATTCCTCTGTGTTTTTGTTGTAAATGCCCACACTTTCTCAACTGTAAAGTATCCCTCTTGAAGAGAGGTGAGCAACTGAAATGTGGAAGCAGAGTTTCCCTTTTTGGTTTAATGCATTTCAAATCAAGTACCGTGTCTACATCTTTATGAGACCACAACCTCCTATTGTATGTTTCAGACTACAGAATTCTTCTGTAGAACTGGAACCAGAACAAAATGCAATGATGTGTAAATCATCACAGCATAATCTGCAAATCCCTCGATTAAAAGCACAGTGTAGATATTTTGTTATTGACCGTTGTGAGATTTTTGCAAAGAAATCTTTTTAAAAGCGTTGGCCACCTTTTTTTTTTTCATTTTCATCCAAGGTGTCCTCTGATAGAGTTTGTATATTTCCATAGCAGCAGCATTGACTAGAGCTTGTGAAACGAAAATGCTTATTAGTCAAACAGTCCCCATCGGAATAATGCCACGGTCAGCCAGTGGTGAGGGATAACTCTGCACGGATGACACGCTGGAGCTTATTCTGTAGGGGATCTGCTCTAGTACAGCATGCACAAACATGATGTATGGACACACAAGCGGAGAAGCATCATGGGACCATGCTATGGCGGAAGAGCTGTGGATGAGTTACTGTTGCAAGAGCAAGGCTTGCATAAAATATGTTCTTCAAAACAATGACAGTGTGTTCTACTTTCTGCTTAATGATCCATTTGCCCCTTCAACCTTGATCAAAGCCAGTCGACATAAATAAAGTCATTGGAAATAGTGAAAGGCTGATCAAAGATAACATTACATTGTGTTAAAAGCTATTATTCTAAACATAAGGAAGGAAAAGTTGTTTTTAAAGGACATTAACAAGGCAGTCTAAATGGGTAACATAACTAAAAAAATCATTGTGTGCATTTATTGTTGACTTTGACAGAAAAGCCTAAATTCATGTACAATTTTGTTAAGTTACTTTTAAAGTTACATGTTATTTAACCTTTCTGCATAACAAATGGAAAGATCCACAAAGTAAAATGCATCAACAAAACATTTTATTCAGAATTAAATTCACCTGAGCAAGAAAATCAGATAAAAACAACAAACAAATATGTGAGTAAAAAAAAAGATCATTATGTTTCAAGTCAAAATTTGCAAAATTACTGGTAGGTCAAATTTAAGTATATGTGCCCTGATAACTTAATAAATTGCTGTGAAAGCAGAAATCAAGGCCATTAATTATCTGAATTAGTAGACCAAAATTATCCACGCAAAATTCTTTGTCTTATTTCTGGTTTCAAAATTAAAATGTTTAATACTGCTGCTGAGGCAGAAGATCTTAGGATTATTGTTTAATTCTCTGTAAAAGCAAGGTTCATTCATAAAAGACCTGAGAAAATTCTTGCTTGTTTAGGTTTCTTTCATCAAACAGATAAAGGTCACTAGATTGGAAGAAGTAAAAGAAACAGAATTATTACATCAGGACAAGGACTCAAAAATTCAATCTTAACAGAAAACATATGGTTCAATATCTCTTTGAGTGCATGAAACAGTTTTACTGTTTACAAAAGCAAAGAAACATTTCAAACCTCAAACCCTGCTGTTGTGCTGAGTTTGTGCTGCTTTGAATGAGCCTTAACAGAGTTATATCCAATCTGACTTTCATTGCTAGGGCCCTTCAAAGCCAATATAAAGATGTATGTCAAAGCATCATATATTTACGTGCTGCGTATGGCCAGGGGAAAAATCAATTTCCCACTCGTCTTGATAATTGATCTTTTGTTCTGAGTGTCCTGGAAAAATAGCATGGCAGGTCTATCATATTTAGACTTACAGTCAAGCAGCCTGTTTGTCTGTCTGTTCTTTCATATCACTGTGGACGAATTCTGGTCCACTGTTTGCTGTAGACACAAGCACTGGAGATTTGTTGAGGATGAATACCCTGCATTTAAATTCAGACTTTAACTTGGTCACTCCAAGCCTTCTTTGGCTCAAAGAACCTGACAGGTTTGTGGGTTTTGGATCATTGTCCCTCTACATAACCCAAGGGTGCTTGAGCTTCATGTCTCTGGAACTGATTCATGGTTCCATTAATTAGGACCAGTCATCCATGTCCTGAAGCAACAAAGCAGCCCAGACCATCAGTCTTCCACCATTATTTTATTATTGATATGATGGTCATTTTTCTTAAATGCTGTGTTAGTTTTACACTAAATATAAGGCTGAATACTTTCCAAAAAGATCCACTTTTGTCTCGCAGTCCATAGAATCTTCCCCAAAAGCCTTGGGAATCATCCAGATGTTATTTTCTTGTATATGATGGGTCTTTTTGTTTTGTTTTGGTTCCACTGATGCTATTCCTGCTCACTCTCTTTCCTGTTGAATCAATGAAAGCAAACAAGGCCTGGAGGACTTTGTGAATTATTCTGGGTTCCTTTTGAACCTGTTTGCTAAATTATTTGTGCCAGACACTGCTGAAAGGGTAAACTACTCCTCTATCTTATCTCTTATAGTGGATAATAACTCTCGTTGTGGTTCACAAAGCCTTAGAAATGACTTTACCTTTTCCATGTAGCTAAAATCTGCTCAGGCGACAGTTTTCCTATAATAAATTGCTTCTTTGCCTCTAGCACATTTAGCAGCAAGTACATGAAGTTGATTGACAGTGAGAAGACCCTCCTCCTGGCTGTGGTTGGTTGGTTTTGGTCGGGAGTGGTTCATTTCTTAACTCAGGGAAGAGGTGGCAGAGTTCCATCTTTTCACAGATTGTTTGTCTCACAGAAATGTCATGACATTTTGATACACAAATATGTAAAAAGCATATATATAAGTTACATTCTGTATCTTTAATAAATGAAATTGCTATTTCAAAACTGTTTTGTTTTCACTCCGGTTAACGTTGTATAATATTAGCATTCTTTGACAGCGGGAAACAACAAAAAGTGTCAGTAAAAGCATGACTAGAAGAAATCTGAAAGGGGGCAAATATTATTTCCCAACCCTGTGTCTATAAATGTGGATAAAACATTTTCTAAAACTAAAGCAGGGCCAGGTTTGTGTACTTCTCTGATTTAATTCCTCCTCTCTGCTCAGCAGCCTCAGACACCTCGTCATTAGCCGGTAAACCTTCTCAAAATAAATCCAATCTCATAAATCTACCTCTGAAGGAATCTGATACTTTTTAAAAAGTGACAGTCACTGACCTTGAGATTTATTTTTGTCACACGAGGAACTGTCTCCCTCAGCAACGAGAGATGTGCCTGTCCAGATGGTTTTGTGTGGCATCGTCTTGCTAATTGTCAGTGATGCCATCAAAGGGATGTAGCAGACCTGACAAGTTAGCTGATGAGCAATAAGAAGAGTATGAGGGGCGAAATCAGAGCCAAAAACATGTGACAGTTATTTTGTGCAGCCTACCTATGCTTTTAAACACTAAATCCTTTTGGCCTCCTTTGTTTTCTGCATTGGCTGCAGACTATAATGGGAATATTTTTTTTATTGCGGTTGTTAAAATAGGATTTAAAGCAGTTTGTACTGAATGCATTATGCTTGACAAAGATATAACAGAGCAAAAGAAAAGGATCTATGACAGCTTATTCTATTAAACAGGCCTCTAATAACATGTTACATGATTCCTGCAGCTATTACCTGTCTGCTTTCCCTTTAAAGTGGAACCTGCTGCAGCCCAGAGGAGCAGCAGAATGTCCCCAGTGGCTCTGCTACATGCAAGACAAAACATATGACACAGGGGATGATCCTGACCTGAGACTGACATGTGCTAAAGTACATTATAGTCATTGCCTGGATAAAGGTCACATTGACTTCTGTTATAAATTGGACAGGACAGCTCCAGCATACATGGAGTGTCAAGTGTGAGGAGGTCTGAAAGAAAATCCCTGGGATGTTTCAGGACACACGCTCGCGCACACATGCGGAGGAATAAAAGTGTCTGCGTCTCGCTCTCACTTGTGATTAGCACACTTAATCATCACGTTAAAGGAGGAGTCCGAACTAAGTTCATCACGTAATGGAGACGGCAGAAAGTGAGATATAAGCCTTTGTTGTTTAACGTCTACATTAAAGGGACAGTTCAGATATTTTTAACTGACATTCAGTTTATCTTCCTGTTGTTTTTCACTCATTTGAGAAGGGAACAAATTTTCCTCTCCGTAGCTTCTCCTATGGGTTCCCAAAGTATTCCCTCTTGCAGATTCCAGATCTGCTCCGAAGTCCCCTCTACGTCAGGTGACCCCAGAAAATGTCCACAATGAGGCCCCTTAGGTCTTCTTTGATCTACGGTCCGTATCTCCTGATCTGACTGGGAACTGTGCTCTTTACCTCTACTTTTTCATATTGTGTACATTTGTGCACTAACAGTAATAATAGTAATATACAAATTTGTATATTATAGACATCTTTACATATTAGAAATCAGCCTAAACAGTAAATAAACATGGTAATCAATATTAGTTGTACACCTCAATGCGTACATTTGGTTAAATTATATGCTGACTGTCAGAAGTGCTAATAAGTAGTTTAGATCTGCAACTTTCATTAAGTTTAATAGTGAGGGAAGCCATATTGGAAATAGGGTTGCTTTGTGACCTCAAAGTCAGAATGTCGACTTTAGAAGATGTTCTTGTTGTATTTCCTCCTATGACCTCTGGAAATACAACTTTAGGGTGCAAATAGAAGTATTTGGATTCCTATAAAATGAAGACACTAACAGATTTAGCTATTGTAGGAAAGATTTCAACTGCTTATGACTTTCTAACATAAACTCACTTTTAAAAAATTCTGAATTATCCTTCAAAAAGCAGCTGGTGTTCATAATACTAGTGGTGCAATAGCAGTGTTGCTCTTTATAGCTAATGAGTAAATTCACTGTTTCAGCTCTTCTGCTGCAGAAAAAAATAAATATTTACATATTCATTGGAGGCACAAGAGTCTTTTGACTAAGAATACCCGAAACAACAGCGAGCACAAGAGCAGACTTTTTGCTCTCAGATACAAAGGGAAACGACTTGAAAGGAAATAAGCAAATGAATGCAATGCCTCATTAGGTGGGTTTTATTTGACCGTGGCCAATTAGAGAGCATCTGTAATTTAAAACAGTCAACCTAAAAAAAGCCTCTACAAAAGAATATTATTCTCTCATGGGGTGCAATCCATCGCCTTGTTTTCAGTCAAATTATTTTTCACTAGTGACATTTTCTATTTGAGTGGATATAAATAATACACAAAGGATGCAAAAGTTCAGAAACATGCAAAGGGGTTAGAAGTTTGTGCTTTCACATAAAAACGCTCAGTCAAACGTTTTTACACAGGTCAAGGATGAGTGATCCAGGTGATTAACTTTGCTCTTGGCCATCTGTGCCAAGCTGTGTGGTTTGGGTTTTCTTGTTTTGTTTTTTTCTGGGTTTTTTTTTGCCATTGCTTTGTGATCAATACCTCTCCCTCTGTCTTAATCAACGACCTGCTGAGGTATTCGCAGACTGTTACCTCCACGACACAAAGGTGCACTCTGAAAACAGAGCTGCAGTCACGGCAAGACTGACAGCTGGTTTAGGCACGAATCGCACCTGAGTGCAGATTAGCGTGGCGCTCCTCACAAACAGAGACGGTGATGAAATATTGATGCAGAGAAGTGTTTTTTTTTTTTCTCTTAGAGGCTTGTGTGAGTTTGATCCACATCAAAAGACAGAAATAGGTCAAGCAGCATTGTAAGGAAGGGTGTTTGTATGGGTGGTATTAAGTTAAATTAAAAAGGTGGCCATTAATCCTCAATACATGTCCTATTTGCTTTTACTCGTTCTGAAATAGGCTGACAGACTCAGTTTCAAATTCTTTTTTTTCTTTACAAAAAAATGTTTTATGATGAAGCGTTGATTGTGTGTTGTAAGTTGTGTGTTGTACTATTACATGGGTCATAGTGTAATTTCACAATAG
The DNA here is from genome assembly GCF_019740435.1 of Gambusia affinis. Classification (NCBI taxonomy): domain Eukaryota; kingdom Metazoa; phylum Chordata; class Actinopteri; order Cyprinodontiformes; family Poeciliidae; genus Gambusia; species Gambusia affinis. Next base: position 37,842,099 of record NC_057868.1, on the reverse strand, counting down.
ATTCAATGCCTTGCCTTCACTACCCTTCGGACCACATTTTGACATATTAGAGGAACAAACTTTATTGGTTTTTCTTTGGATTGTATGCAAATTCCAAGTAAAGGAAAGTAATACCTGGTTTTTATTTTTGAAAAGGAGCTGGAAGTAACAGTTATGGCCAGATTTACACATTCAAAGACGGCACATCTTTCTCTGCAAAAGAGCTCAACCTCAAATGGATTGGGCGGATTGAAAGCTAGCTGTGCTAGCAGGCTTGTAGCATCTCTCCAGACTATAAAGCAGCGGTTGTTATCTTGATTCTGTGGTACAAATCTCATATAAAACTAGAAGTCCTAAAAAACAGCAGAGACTACCCCCAGTCATTAACAATTAGTTACCATGGAGACAGGGGAACAAATACTGACCAAGGAGTCACACTGATGTCTTTGGACAGATCCGCTTCCCTCTTGAGAACTATTTGCTTTTTAATCTGATATATTTAGATTTTTTTTTTTACATTTATGAAACTACAAAACACTCAAATTGTTTATCAACAAATTGTTGATATTAAACAGCAATTTATTCATTTTTAGGCTTTTTTAAAAAAAATCATTTAACTTAAAACCCTCTGTCTTCATATATCATCCATCAATAAAACAGTTTTGCTCAAGAAAACATGTTTTGTAAAATACTAATCCTATGAGGTGCTGTAAATATGTGTATAATTTCTGTTTTGATTCTGAGAAGTTGTACTACCACAAAGGGTAAGAGGTTTGTAACTGTAATTAACCTCAATACATTTAATTCCCTTAAAGTGATGAATCAACAAAGAATTTTGTTTTCGTTAGGGAATAATGGAGGCATCTCATTAAAATGATTAAAAGATAATAAAACAATGTTAAATTTTAATAGAAAATTTTGGTTAAAGGAGCCCAATTTTGTTTAAAAACTGAGAATTTTAACCAAATTTTTATTTACATTTGATTAAAAATCTTTGAGAATTTCTAATACCCCTCTTCATGATAACCCTAACCTTCAACTACTTACATATATTTTATTTTTAAACTAAATTCAAGTCAGACTACAAAAGAAACCACTTAGCTTTTAGTTTCTATTTTATATAGAACTTTTTATTTTGAACATTAGGACATTTTTCTGTTTCCTTTTACAATTTTAGGACCTAAAATGTAGATATCATCAGCTGTTGTGACCATTGTGTTTCACAAAAATGCCCTGTGCAGTGTGTGCTGCGGTTCTACTGCTTGGATAAAAATTACACACATATAGATTTATTTATCTGTGCAAGTTCCCTTACGTGACATACAGACTGCTTGCAGCAGTATATGATCAAAAATAGTCACCAAAACAATAGAATAAGAAAGAAATGAGTGAGATGTATTAGCATGTGTCATGGTTAGAGCGACAAGCAGCTCCTTGTCAGCTACCAACATTAGCTACAAACAGCACAACAAATATCACAACGGTGTCTGCGTCTCCACAGTACACTATAAAACTGGGGAAAGGAGAGAGTTGTGACTGATGCGAAAAAGCTCCAATGATCTCTGTCATCTGTTACATTCAGCCCTGAGGACAAACATGCTGAGTCCCACAAAGCTCCTTTAACTGCACTTTCGACAGCAGCAACACTCACTCTGGCTTCTTCATTCTCACCAGCTTTCAGCTTAAATGCGTTCTTCCTACAGGAAGGAGTCCCTACAGAACTGTGTGTCTGAGCAGAAATACCCATTTCTTCTCAGTCCAACCGGACACTTTGTGTCATTGTGCAGACATAGGAAACATTTCCTGATACTGCACCTTCCACCTTTATTCCCACGCCTGATATTTGCTCTTTGTTTCTCTTACCACTGTCTTTACTGTAAACAAACTTGAGTTTGCTTTGAATTTGTGTTGACTTTTACTCTTTAACTGTAGATATAGGCAGGTTCAGGCTGGTAGTTATTTTCAAATAGTCATTATCTGAATTATTCAGATCAGAGTTGGGGTGGAACTAGTTATATTTCCTCAGTTACATTTACTTGAATAACCTTTCAGAAAAAAAAGGAGTATTTTTACTATGCTGTAGTTTTTACTTGTACTTGAGTAAATGTCGCTACTCTTAAATAAAATATCTTCAAATACCAAGAATCCAGTTTATTATTTAGTACAGTTTATTAAGAAAAATTACTGTTTCCAATAATTAGAATAAATCACCACAGGTTTGTGATGATCTACTGTATTCATCAAAACTATACTTCGATGACAGCAATTCAAAAGCAGTAATTGTTTGTTTACGGATCAGTCTCATCTGGTCTCACGTTCTTTTTCTTTACACCTCAAACTTAAAACATGTTCTTATTAAGCCTTCGTCTTTAAATTGCTGCAACGTCGTCCTGCTCAGGGATTTTTTTATTTTTAACCACTTGTCAATCACGCAGCTGGAACTCTCAGATTTTTTATAAGACATAGAAGTTTTAACAGCTCTTTGTTTTTAGCACTGGTAAGGTTTCACAAGCCTTAACAAACTGAAATCAAGCTGCTGCTTTTAGCTGTAGGTGTATGTTGTCGACACTTCTTTGAATGTTATGAAACCAGACTTCAATCACAGGCTGTCTGCTGTACATAGAAATTCATCGTTAGAGAACAGACTGGTTGGATATTTTTTAAAGCCTCCCTTCTTTGATTGTGACAAAGGTATTATAATTAGACTCCCTATTGAGATGAGAATATAACAAATTTTTAAACACGCAACGTGAAGAGAGCTTTAAGAAATTAAAAACTGTTGTGGTGAATTTCAAATTTGACCAGAGAGGATCCACCAAAGGCTTTACAGGTGTTTAGGATTCACAGAGAGCTCAGAAATCTCCTCATGTGAGCAGCTCTATGGTGTCTTGGATTTACTAAAGTTTTGTGAAAAAGTATTTTATCTTACAGATTTCTTCTGTTTTTACTTTTTCTGTACCCACACTAATGCCTGATTACATTCCAATCTGTTTAAAGTGAAGAGAACCCATCTGTCAACATGAAGTAGGCCAAAAGATCTAAAAAAGCAACATGAAAAAGAGACCCATTAGCCAACAATGGAGAACAAATCAAAAAATCCTTCACAGTGTCCAAATTAAAATAACTCCAAGAGCATATCAACAAGTCATCATAAAAGAAACCAGAAAAATAAAAGCTTTATTGGTCTCACTGCCTTATTTAAGGCCAATTGTTATCAGACAACAACCAGAAAGAGACAGGGCAGAAATGTTGTCCAGGTTAGAGCTCCATAGCCCCATCTTACATTAACCAGAAGCTATAATATAATATAATATAATATAATATAATATAATATAATATAATATAATATAATATAATATAATATAATATAATATAATATAATATAATATAATATAATATAATATATTTTCATGATATAAAGCACATTGAACTACCTTGTTGCTGAAATATGCTGTACAAATAAACTTGTTTGATTGATAACTTAATATAGAATCAGAATTCATTTTATTGTAATT